>NW_017731404.1:2442158-2508914 GCF_001890085.2 Hipposideros armiger
TATTTGAGCAGACTCTCAAGAGAAGAAAAGATACACCAACGTAGCCAGTGCTTTCAACTGTTTTATTGCTAAACTATCATGATACAAGCCGTATAAAAATACTTTACATATAGCAAAAATAAACTACATGAAACTGGAGATTAAAAACATTTTGCATAGGAATGTGATGTATTCATACTCCTTTTAACAGTCGAGATTTTTCAAAGCCAAAGCCTTCCAGCACCACCCAGTTGGAGAGACTTCTATTTGTTGTAGATCTAACTGGGACGTTCTCAACATTTGCTCCCCTCTGAGGGCTGTGGAGGTGACATGGGGTAAGTGAGGAGCTCGGGCGAGATGTTCAGGATGCTAAGCTTGCCTCAGCCACAGCCAATCAGAATGCTGAGAGCACCCTCTCTCATGGAAGCAGCATCATTTGCATCCAAACCCTGAACTAGGCAGGTGGAGTTTATTCTAGTCGGGCAGAGCATTAAGCCTTTCTTCCAGCACCCAATTCCCCCTCTCATTTTCATATGACCTTGCTTAGGGAGCATCTTGAGCTCATCAAGCACCAGAAAAGTCTGTTTTCAAACAAACGGAGTTAAGACAGTGATGATGGCTGTAACTCAGGGCACTCGTGAACACTGAGGGAAATGGACGTTTGCCATCACGGTTTTTTTTATGTGATGCGTCTTTTTCTTAAGCATTTAGTTGGGCTGTAGGAAAACACTTCCATTGGCTAGTCTGGCTCCATGAGACTGAATGCCCAAGCCCCAGCCTGGAGGACCCGAGATGTAGATGTGGTGGGTACTTGCTCAAAGGCTGTCCCTCAAAAAAAAAATGAGTTCAGGGAAGTTTACCCCCGCTTGTCAAGAATGTCATAGCCCCATGCTTCTTATAAACGCAAACTGAACAAAGTTGCTAACCAGACCCCTGATAGTCCTTCAATTCTGAACAACAGAAAGCACTTGGGAAGCATCTTTTGACATGAAAATAAACAAATTCTGCCTCCCTTTTGTCCAGAGTGACAATTGGAACACATCAGCTTCCGATCCTTCTAAGGGTGACAGCTCCCGCTCAGGCCAAGGCTGGCTTCCTGAGAACGGATGACTTGGCCACTGGGTGTAAACAGCAACGGCTACATCAGCGCTCCCAGTTCTCAGAAGGAATCAACTCGGTTCATCCCAGGCTGTGTCTGTGCTGGGGAGCTCTGAATGCCCTTTGCATAATGTGGGTGGGGGGAGGGGGTCCCCTACGAGGATTCGGTCAGCTCTGTAAACATTAGCCTGTACTTAGGTTCTGTGACCATGAACTTTTCTAGAATCCCACTACAATACAGGCAGTTTTATTAAGAAAAAAAAATAATCAAAATCACCTACTTATTGGGGGATCTAAACACTTTACTATTCTCCTCGGTGAGAAGATCGAGGCCAAGGGTTGACATTAGCATCCGTCTCAAGCAAGAAATTGGTGGTTCCTTCATCCACAAAGCCACCCTTTTTTCTCCTGAGATGCTTCCATCTAGGAGACAGGTGACTGACTACCAAGCTCTGAGGTGGGATTTTGGTTTGGTTTCTTTTTTTGGAATGATTAAGAGATTTTTCAAGAATACATCATTTCTCTTAGGGGGGAAAAAAATCATCAACATATACGTAAAAAGAGACACTTGAAAAAGACTTCTGACCATTTATAAATATTTTTCTAATTCCAGTAGGGGTACAATATTTTGAGGACAGATAAAAAGCATAAAAATACAGATAAGAAAATAAAATTTAATAACATACTAATTAATTTGGGTTGCTATTATATATTATCAAGCAGCAGCATTTTTGTACAATGCAGGAAGACTCGCAAACTTGGGAGATAGCGTACATTCAGCAACATGGTAGGTTTCTGTTGGAAGCGCTACACATTTACATCACCTTGAAATGTAGCAAGTGCAAACCTCCGCCTGACCGGGATCCTTCTAACACACGTGAAACACACACCCCTTCACCACTTGGACGTTGCTTTCTCGTTCTCTGAGAGGATGATTGCCTCTTCCCATCCTGAACATATTTCATGAGCATCTACTCTTGGCAGAATTTCCTCCGGGCATTTGTAACTGCCAAAACTTTCTCAATAGCTGTCGGTTCCTAACACACGTTCTGTTGCCTGTTTGGGTCTCAAAACAAGTGCTTTTGTTTCTCTTTCCTTTGCTCTTTGGGGTAGTTGTTTGATGGAAGTGCTTCCTATCATATCCAGCGAGGACGTCTGAGAAAAAGAGTTTGGGTGTGTATTATACACACACGCGCGCGCGCGCGCGCGCACACACACACACGTACATATATGTATATACATATATGTACAGGAGTTTGAACTATCAGGAAGCCCCTTTCATTTACACGGTTAGACGATTGATGGAAAATGCATTAGTCCTTTTTCACCCCACACTCAGTGAAGCTGAGTGGCTTGACGACAATAGCAGGAAGGCACTTGGGTAAAACATTCAGATAACTGAGGAAAGGCCAAATTCCCTCATGTGCAAAAAATGGCTCCAAGCCAGGTCGAGTAAGAACAAATCGCCTACCGAACACTTTAACTCTTCCCCCATGAAGTCTGTATTGCTGGAGAGAAAGGTCTTTAGGTAAAGCTGCTTAGAGGAGGAACTCTTTAGTAATTAGGAAGAATTTTGCATCCCCGAAGCTTTGCAGCAGCGGTCACCTTCTTGCTGGCATTCTGTGTAAAAGAATTTTGCTAAACTCTGTGCTTGGGGTGGGTGAAGGAGAAACTAAATGCTAGGTCTGGACCAACAGGTTACAGACAGGTGGGTGCGAAGGCCCCAACTTGGGTATTCTGTCCTATCTGAGGCACCAAACACACCAGGCCAAAGTCCTGTGCTCCTCCTGGCCCAGCTCTCAGGAAAGTTTGAGCTCTGTGTGACCTTGAGGAGAAAGCCAGGACCCACAGCATGCCCTTGACCGCCAGGATTGTCTTCTCAGGCCTTCTGCCTAGCAGATTGGATTGGGAACTCCTTGGCAGTACAGCCTTTTGAAGAGGGCTAGGAATATTTACACTTCAACTAGGGAAGCAAGTGAATGGCTGAAAACGAAGCTGCAGCTTGTCCTGGGGTGTCTGCAGTAAATGCAAACACAACACATCTTTGTGATAAACACCCAGCCGCTAAGAACTTCGAGGGTTTTTCTGGAGGAAGGCTCTGGAGGGCCTGGGTGTCGTCAGTGGAGAGAAACAGTGGGGGGAAGTCACACACACCATACAACTGGTCATTCCATCTAAGGGATGCGCCTCCGGGAGTGGAACTGCTTCTCTAGTCGGAGGCATCCTGTGCTAACGGAGGCAGCTGATACAGACAGATCTTTGGGGTCGAGCAAGGCTTTAAATGGGGGGAAAATAACCAATGAACTGTAGGGCCAGACCCTGAGCTTGGACGTCCCACTTTGAGTCTAGGCCAGAGAGGAGAGAATTCAGCCCTTTTCTTCTATCGTGGGAGAGCCCACTCACAGTAACTCTTAGGCCTGCCAATTACCTCATTTCACAACTATTTTACGTAACAAAAATGCCTACTTTTTTTTTTTCCAGGGAGGGGTTGCTTTAGGCCTTCTACCATTCCTTCTCAAAATTCAATGCACATGCTTGAAATTCTTCTTAACTACTTCATGGGAAAGCGCTGTTAGGAAGAAAGCAAGCAGGACCGTCAAAAAGCCATTAGGTTGCAGGCTGCGGGGGCCGGGCGCTCACTCTGCAGTCGGGTTCCCCTCTCCAGTCCGCGACCATGCGCCATAGGTGAGGGGCTGCTGGCCAAGACGGCACCACCTCTAGCCCCCTTGGCCAGCTGTTAGAAGCAGGAAAAAGAAAAAGTGTATACACATCATAACTTAACATCAAGAAGTTTTAACAGGTGACCTTCTATGGGCCAGACAGCGTTGCTTCAGAATGGGAATTGAAAAATACGCTTTAGCTGTGGCCCAACTGTGGCACGGAGCAGGTGAGCCCTGTGGCTAGCAGTCTGGCCTCTCTGTGTTTCTTCAGCCTGTAAGCCGGACTCTTGGGCCACGCTCCTTTGCTTGCTTCTGTTTGGGAACTCCTTTCCTTCAGAAGGCACAGAAGCTGTACTGGGGACCTGGAAAAATGAACGCAAGGGCTGGGGTTTAATCCCAGGGCCCCACATCCTCCATCCCCCCACCCAGCCCATGCCCCAACTCCGGTCACTCTGTTCTCAGGTGGGTTCCAATGTGCTGTCTTGTTCAGAATGCGTTTTGGGTCAGCAGGCACTTAAGGTTTGGATGGGATACCATTCAAGTCAACTGAGATGCTCTTTGGGATTTAAAACAAAAAATAAAAATAAAAAGGTAGAGTGTCCTCTCTGGTGTTTCCAGAGAGAGGTGGCGAGAGCTGCTGAATCGAGCGTCTGCTTTCTGCCGGGACACTGTCCCGCGTATGGGCTCCGGGCCAGAAGATGTACAGGGAAGAAAACAGAGGTGAGGGCAGTGGAAGGCTCCGAGGGGTCAGATACGGAGGGTGTCTTGCTAATGGCTTCTTCTACGTCTGATTTCTTGCGGGAGGTCCTGAAAACTCCTTCCTGATAATTTCATTAACTACAAAAGAAAAGAAAGAGAGAGAGAAAAGAGTAGGGGAGAGTGAGAGGCCACCAAAAAAAAAAACCACACAGATCAGATTCGCTTTCTAGAACCTAAAACAATTGCACTAATTTTTAAAGCACATTTTTGTTTTCTGCAACAATATGTTTGACAATTTTTAACACAAATACTTCCCTACATTGTTTGGGGTTTTTTTTGTTTTGTTTTTTGTTTTTGTCCTGGACAATAATACGTTGTACTCCAGATTTGTTGGTGAAAATTGTCCAGATGGTAATTTCAAAAAATCATGGCAGACATGGAGCTGGGCCACATAGCACGTTTTAAATAATGTTCTCTCCTTCTATCTTTTTATTTAATGCACTTGAGGCGCTCTGCTGTATACCAAACTCCTTCCATTAGTAAAACATCCAGAAAATGCCTACTACATGACTAAAAACCGTTCCTTGACACATAAAACGTACAGTTCTCAAAAGAGGGGCCTTTAAAAAGTGAGTGGGTGGGAACACCACAGACAAAGGCTAGCCATCAATGTAAACATAACCTCTCTTTCTTTCAGCAGAACCAGGAATCTCCCCCCCATCCCCCTGCCACCTCCATGTTGTGAGTCCTCAGAGGGGCCCTGAACAATTTGGTCACCCGTTTCCCCAAAAGGACACACGAGATTCCTAGGAGGGGTCCAGGAAAGCAATGCCAGCCACTAGCATCTAGCTATCCTGTCCCACTGGGCCACCGCTCCAGGGCACTAGTTCCTGGAATCAAGGCAGTTAGGTGTTAGAATAGCGGATCGTGTGGAAAAGGCTTCCTTCAACATTCTTGGAAAGCAGCAGCTGCCAGCAGTGGCAGCCCAGACACAAGGTGTGCTCATGCCCTATGGTGTGCATACACTTTCCGTTGGGCAGGTGAACTGTGTTGACTGGCCCTGGGGGAGAGGGGGGTGACAGGGGAGGAGGCTTTCTCCTTTGGGACCCCTCAAAGGTAGAAGAATCTCCCCTCTCCTAGTTCTGACACCAGATTCTTCCCACAGCCGCTGCCGCCTTTTTCTCATCTTAGCCTTTACCCTACCATTACAGGTGGAAAATTCGCAGCCAGAGTTCACTGTTGAGATTTGCTCAGTCTCTCCCCGTTCAAGCTGGGCCCTCCTAGGTCCAGGATGCTTTTCCCAGGAAGATCTCTGCCTGGATGAGTCCACAACCCCCATAATAAGAGGAGAGTGAATACAAACTGCTTTAGAGCTGGCTAAGCCAGGTTCGACTCAGCTCCCTCACTACACTGGCCGTGGGACTTTACCTCTTTGTGCCTTGATTTTCCCATCTGTAGAATGGGAATCATAATAGTGTGTACCCTTCAGAGCTGTTGTGAGGGTGCAAGGCATTTATGTGCCTGTAAGAGCCTAGCAATGCCTGGGAAAGGCGTGCAGTGGCCGTTGGCTGCACCGGTTACTGATAACCCCACGCTCTGTGTCAGACGCCGAACTCTGCTTTGTTTTGTGCCAGAAACCAGTCAGGCAGGGCTCGCTGTTCTTCAGATGCATGCTGGAAGCACGTGCAAGGTGCGTTCAGGTTCTAGAGCCAGGCAGCCAGGGCTAGACTCCCACCTGGGCCACTTGCTGAACCTCGCCTTCGGGACAGCACTGCTCCATGCCTCAGTTTCCCCCATCTGTAAACTGCATAAAAATGTTACCTTCCTTCTAGGGCGGTTGGTTTGTAGCGTAGTGTGTATGTATTAGATATGTGCGGATCTGTTAGAGTAGGATACATGTGTGTGAGTGTATGAGAACGTGTGTATTAGAATAACAAACATTTCCCATGTGTGGAAATGGATCCATTAATGGGGACTCAGAGGATGTAGTCCTATAGTCAGCTAACCAGCACCCATTGGGCACTTCCGGTGCAGCAGCCGACTCCCAGGGCCCTAAACCAGGAACCAACGAGGAACAGCTGCCCACACACCCCACCCTCTATGAAGGGTGGGGGGAGGGTGCTCTGGTGAGCTGAGGGCCCTTTGTGAGGCGCAGTGAAAACCCAATGCCAGGGGGAGGCGGGGTCCCAGCAGCTTCATGCGAAGCTTTTCAAAGCCCGGATTTTGAAGAGCTTCCTGTTTTCTCAACCTAGGAAGGGAGAGGAGTCAATCCTCAGTGGAAACTTTCCACAGCCTTGGCTTGCTAAAAATAGCGGGTAGGCAGAGATGCTGGCACCCCAGCCCGCACACAAGGGTCGTTTCCCTTCTCAGAACCCTGGGGGCCCAGGGGAGGGGATGGAAGGAAGTTGGGTGACCTGTGAAGCAGACAGGAACGGCTTTCCCCTCCTGCTTTCTGAAAGCCGTTTTCAGGTAGAAGCTCAGAGTCGGTATCTGGATGATTCAGGGAGCAGTGTGCAGACAGGCCCCCTCAAACCCCACTGAAACCTCCCTGGGTCGAGGAACCTTCTCTTTCTGACACCTCAGGGCTGGCTCCCCCGGCTGTGAATGAGGAGAAAGTTGCCAGCGCAGAAACACTAGCAGGGTGGTAGCAACGGCCATGCGGCCCTGTCAGTCTGAAAACTAGGGCTGCACGGGACAGAGAAGGGTCTCTTGGTGACCGCTTTATCCACCCTCAAGTATTCGGGGGGAAGGGACAAGAGAAAGGGAGACGTCATCGAATCAATTCCATGATGTCCGCCATGATCTCTCCCCCTTTCTCTTTCCCACCTTTTGTCCTTTGGGAGATGAGGGTCCCCCTACCCAGCCCTGTTGTCGCTTCATTCTCACGTCTTGAGTCTCACACCCTCGCGCTGCACCCCTCTATGTACCTTTGGATAAGGTGTCCCTTATCCAAAACCCCTGCTCTGAGCCTGTCCACCCCTGTGATCTGGTCCCTGCTCCCGCTGTGATCTCCCCCCCTCCCCCCACTGCACACCAACCACACGGCTTCCGTTCTGTGCTTCCCCCATGCCTAACTGCTGCCTCGGGGCCTCTAATGCTTTTCCTCCCCGGCATTCAAGGCTCTGCTTGAACACAGTCTCCTCTGGAAAGCCTGCCCCGGGAGGTGGATCTGCAGTGGCCACTTCCCTCCCCCATCAGTGCTGTCCCCTTGTCTCCTTCATTGATCAGCTCCCGTCAACCCTCTACTGCTTCATTTCTGTCCCTGTCCCCCTCTGTGGTCCAGCTCTTTACAGTGCCTGGGCACATAGTGAATTTTTCCTAACATTGATCAATGAGGGAGAAAACGGAAGCTTCGAAAGGGGTCGGGGAGCTTCAGGTCACACTGTCAACATGGGATTTGTCCCCGGGTCTGACTCTGAGGTCTGAGTGCTAAAACTCTATTCTGTGTCATTGCCGTCAGCATTTCATTCATTCAGTAAATGTTTTGAACATCTATCCTATGCCAACCTTTCTTCCCTCCTCTTCCCAAACGGGGCCACGTTCAGTTCTCCACATAGCCCCTCTCCCTTGTCTAAACCCTAGCTTTCCTCCTGCCCCGTTCCTACGCCACCTTTTCCTGGAAGCCATCTCACATTCCAACCGGGGTCCCCTCACTCCCTCCAGAAGCAAGTACAGTTGACCCTTGAACAACATGGGGTGTGGGGTATCAACCCCCCTTGCAGCTGAAAATCCACGTATGACTTTTGACTCCCCCAAACCCTAACTACTGATAGTCTACTCTTGACTAGAAGGAAGCTTTAACTGAAGAACATAAATGGTCCATTGACACGTATTTTATATGCTATGGATGATAAGGGAGAGAAAATACATTTATAATATTTATTGGGGGGAAAAATCCACATATAAGTGGACCCGTGCAGTTCAAACCTGTATTGGTCAAGGGTCAACTGTATTGAATTCTCAAAAGGCTTTGCTTGCCCCTCCTGTATCAGGTTATTTGGGTCACTGTATCCCCACTGTGCTATGCATAGCACCATGCACACAGCAGATGCCTAATGCATGCCTCTTAGCCCACCACAAGGACCCCCACACCATCAGCCTAGGTCACTTAGTATAAGGAAGCTGGTTTTCCTTCACCATCCAACTGACACTTGGGTTGCTGGCCTGTGACTTGTCTGAAACCTTTTCTCTACAAAACAATATAAGCTGTTCACTTTCATTGAGGGCTAACTATGTGCCAGGCACTGTACCAAGTTATTTCTCATCCCAAACCTCGTAATACAATCACGCTTGTTTTACAGATGGGGAAATGGAGACAGGCAGTCCCTTGCCATGGCAGGCGAAGGGAAGGGACCAGGATTTGAACCCAGGGCCCCTTGTATCAACCTGTATACTATTTGGCAACACGACTGGTACAGAGACTGTGCTATTAAGCACAGTTGTCATCATCACCTTTCTTCTGGGGCCCTGGAGTCCTCAGTGTCTTCTGTGTGAGTCAGGGAAAAGAGCAAGGGCGGCCTTTGCTAAGTCAATAGTGGAGAGGACCACGTGCTGCGTGGTTAAAGTGGTCACTGAGTAACACCTTCTTAGAACAGAATTGAGGCCAGTGGTCTTGGGTCTGCCACACGCACCCCTGAACTTTTATCACCCATAGAGACACCGTCATGAAAACACTGATGATGAACGTAACGTGTCCACCACCTCAGGGTGATTTCTAAACCTGATACCTGAGGCCACAGCCAGAAAGGACAAGATAGACAGATGTAGTCAGTACATAAAAATTATCGACTTTTTTCTTCAAAACTCCAAATAAATAAAACTATTCTAATAAATGGCTGTACATGTAAAGAGAATATAGGAGGGGGTCCCCAAACTTAATCTGTAAAGGGCCACATAAAAATAGTGTCATCTTTGTGGGTCCGAGGGCCCCTTCACCCTTCAGTTCTGCTGCTGTAACGTGAAAGCAGCCATAGACGATATGTGAGCAAATGGGCATGGCTGTGTACCAATAAAACTTTATTGACCAAAACAGGCCAGGGGCCAGATTTGGCCTGAGGCATAGTTTAAAGACCCCTCGTATACAAGTATACCAATGGCAAAGAAAATAAGGAAACTTACTTTTTGGGGGTGGCAATGCCTCTTATTAGCATTGTTCATTAAGCAATTCTGGGTTGACTTGGTGTTAAATTTCTAAAGACTGAATTGATTTCTGTTAGCATCCCACTCTGCCCCAGGGATTTTCTGATTCACTTGAAGGCCCAGACACATGCCTGCTGACTTCCCCCTTTTAGCTGAACTCCAAGGTTCTCAAACGCCAGCCTGAAGGAGAATGGCTGCTCACGGTTGCGTACAGAAAAACCACACACGTATACTTTTTTAGGTGCAATTTCAGAGACTTTCAAGGGTAATTTTGACTCTAGGCCTTTCCCCCTGAACTGCTGACTTTGGAACTTAATCTCCTGAGAAAGAAGCAACAGGAAGGGAGTGGATAGACCCCATCCTGCTTCTCTCCCAAACCTCAGGCATGTTTTGTAAAATCTGGTTAGGCCACGTGAGTGCCCACGAGAGCCTGAGAGCCTGAGGCCAGCCACAAAGGCCACGGCCAGAAAGACGCTGAAGCTTGGATGAGAAGCAGGGAGGCTGCCTGCTCGAGACCAAATCAAAGGGTCTGAGCACCAACATGGCGGCAAGGCCTGCCCCCCACCCTTCTCCTTCTTCCTGCAGCGCCTTGCTGAATTTGTTCCCGAAACCCATTCTTGGGACAAGGCAAGAGAGCCGGGCCAGGAAGCACACGAAGTGTTCTCTGGTGCTTCTGCCATTTGCTCCAGCTGCTCCTGGGGGCAGCTGCTCTGAAGCTGCAGCGTGAACTCCAGGGCCTCAGCTAACTGTTGCCTGAGCAGGAGACCTGGTTCCCTCACTAGCGCGTGGAAAGGGGCTGAGGAGAAAAGGTGGCCGAGCGCCTCGGGCTTTCCCCTGTGACTTTGGTATCAAAACTGGAATGATTCATCCTCTGTGAACAAAGCTCTCCAGGGCTCTGCTTCTCACTGGCTGAGGAACTCCCCAGCCTGTGATCCCATCCCGGCCATTTCTGCATGCTCCGGGGGGGCACTTGGGACCTTGGAGAAGAGCTTTCCAGAGGGGCCAGGCCAGACTTTAGAGGCTCAGTGAAAAGGACAAAAAACCCTTGATAGGCCGGCAGCCCGCAGCCGTGGGTGGGGTCTGAGAGGAGTGACGTGATGGTAAATCCCCTCTGAGGCCATGCAGATCAGAGCCAGCCTGCCAAAGTTCCCAGGCCCCTCTGAGGTCGGAAGCGTTGCCAAGTTCTAACACAGGGAGGAACGAAGCGCATTGAAAAAAGCCTTTTCTCTCAGTGGCTATACTCTCAGCACTGATATGTCGGCTGCATTTTTGTCATCCTGACTCCTCAGATGCAGAGCCCTCAAGAGGGAGTCTGGCATCTGGTGGGTATCCAGCAAGTGTTCGCTCGTCTTACCGCTGCCTTTGCCTGTTGACAGGGTTTGATAGTCACTTTGAGAACGGGCCCCTCCTGACTGAGGGCTCACCCTGCCACTGGGAAATCGTATCTCAGCAGGTCCTACCCTCTGGGAAACGGTTCTTTGATGTCAGCTCAGCTGTGTGTGCTCAGAGGCATGGCATCTGAGGTTATTTTTACTGCGTCCTCAGAGCAGGCCATCCGTGTGATGCTGCTGAGGACGCCTGTGTCTGGCCCGTGAGGTAATGAAGCCACTTTCACTGACAAAAGGACCATTCAAAAGCCACAGCCCAGCGAGCACGGGGGAGATGTCAGGAAGCATGTAACCCAACAATACTGACACTGGCCGACTTCCGGTGCGTGCTTAACCATGAACTGGGCACTGCGTGGGCAGATGGGCAGAGGATTAAATAACAGCACTAGCATCTGAAACAGCAGAGGCACAAAGAGGTAACGCAACATCCTCGCTGTCCCAGAAGCCAATGTCAACTGAGGTGGGTCTACTGTCTGAAGCTCAAGGAGGGGTTCTGCTGAGCTCGGTGGGAAAGCCGCCGGCTCTTTCCTGGACAGAGCAGCGACTTCAGTTTGAGATAAGACTGGAAATTACCTAAGCACAGTCAGCTTCGAGAGCAGCTTCCTGGGTTTTCTGATCTACCTGCCCCCTCTCTTTCCCCAGCACAGAGCGCCCCACCACTGATGGAGAGCCTTCCAGACTGGATACACCAAGCAGAGTGGACAGAACCCCCCAAAAAGCTGGTACAGCACAGGAGCAGAACTTTCAATGTGGGGAAATGACACAGCTGCATTCTTCCTGGGGTCGGGTGATGGGGCCCCTGGGACAGCATGCAAATTCCCAGCACCTCATCGCCCTGCCCCCCTCCACCCCAAACCTGGACTCCAGCCTTACAAAATTAAGAATCCCGGGGGGGGGTCCCCTTAACGAAGTGGTGGGGGTCCAGCCCTTAAGAGCAGGAAATGGTGTCTGTGAGGATGGACTTCAGGGTGCCAAGTTTTCTTTTACTAAAAAAATAAATAGATAAATAATTCAAATTAAGGAAACACACAGCTGGAAAACACAAGGAGAGGCAGAAGATATCGATTACCTTTAACTTTGATTTCTCGGATCAAAGATCACAGTCATTCTGTTTCATAATATGTTTTGTATCCAGCTAAGGTGTGTGTCTATCAGCTCTGAAAAAGATTTGCAAAACCATTTTTGAGAAGAAGAAGAAAAAGTCATCTTCGACCTCTATTATGCTTCCAACTCATGCTAATTATCATCCATTTAATGAGTCTCTTATTCACAGAAGGCCACTGGGAACCCAGGATGGAACTCAACCCTCTGCTGTAGTTTAAGCCCAAATTCGGTGTCATCTTCACATTTGTACCAGACTTAACCCCACACCAGGATAATAATCACTAAGCTGAGGGACCTTGTGCAGAAAAATGGGGATTTCTGAGATCAAAGTGGGTCAGCAAGGTTATGCCAGGGGTGGGGGTGGGGGGTTCTTTTTTTAAGTTGGACTAGAACCACCCTGCTGCTGGTTACCTCACGAAGTTTCCAATCATGGCCAACTGATGAGATAAAATCAGTTTTATGCTAGCTTCTGCTGCAGTCAGAGACTATCAGACTTTCATGCCGGATCTACTCCAATTTAATCCTTTTTCTGGTTTTTATAAATGCTAAGCTTAACGCCCCTCCCCCGTTTTCTTCTTACTAGTGCTATAACCTCAGTGGGCATGCAAATTCCTAACAATGCAGATTTTCTTCCTGGGATTTTTTTTTTTTGGTGGTCGTCAACATTGGACAACAAGTTCTAGTTTTATAGCCCCTGCCCCATCAGAGCGTTGAAGGTACTTAAAAAGGAGCCATGAGCAGTCTGTAAGCCATTCAATTATATCACATTTTCTCTTCACTTTGAAATCACCATAAACTCCCTCCTGTAGCTCTCTCCATCCCCTTTAAGTGGACAGATTGCAAGCCAGTGTCCGTTTTGAGCGCCTGATTTAGAAATATTTTCTGAGATTAATTTCTTCCAGGGAGTGACCTGATTTTTACTAGATAGCATCCTTGGATAAAGCATGCTCTGTCTCTCAAGGAGGGGCACACACTCCCTGGAATCTCATCTTCAAGGCACTGAACACTCAATGAGCTCTTCTCTGCAGTTACAGGCCTCAACTCCCAAATGCTGGGCTCCAGAAACGCTTGGTTTGGTTGGGGTAACTTCCAGGCTGCAGCGCAGGACAAAATAACCACCTCCCCTTTCCGCCTCAGGAGCCGCTGTAAACAGCATTTGGACCATGCATCTCAGGCCAGCCCGTGAAGCACAAAGACCCCCTCTCCAGAGTTCCAGGTGGCTCTGGCCCTCGGGCAGCTCCCTCGCTGTACTTGCCTATCTCTACTACATGTTGGCTTGTTCCAAACCCAAGAGCGGAAGCCACTGTTCGATCACCCAGGGCCTTCAGTGCCACCTATGTCCTGACAATGGCCACATCAATGTTTCGGCCCAGACCTCACCCCTGAACTTCAGAATTAGATATTCTAACTGCCCACTGGGCATCTCAAAGATGGCCCAAACCAATCTCCTGACTCACTACCAACCCCACGACTCCCCATCCCCCTAAAAAATAGGTCTGTTCTTACAGCAAACACACTGCCTGCTTCCGGTTTTTTAGGCCAGTCTTGGTCACAGCCCACATCCCGTCCTTATACAAATGCTTCTGGACCTAACCTCAAGGTACCTCCGGAAACTCAAAACTCCACTACCTCCTGCCCAGGTCACGGCACTGGGGCCTTAAGGACCAGTCTCCCTGCCTCTGTGCTGGGACCCCTGGTTTCCGCCCAACTGTAAGGTGGATCCTATTAGAACTTAAGGTACGTTTGGCTTAGCTGTTACTCCTAGGGGGATTTAAAAAAAACAAAAACAGCTCCAAGGTGCTATAATGCCTAAAATGTTTCCACTTGATCCATGTGTACCCATTCCAGTAGCACTTAGTAGGTATCAGGTCACATTCCGAGGTCACACCCCTGGAGCAGCAATTCGAATCTATGTGGAACCCCAGGGACCAGGCTCCTCACACCGGCTGGCCAGTACACGTTAAGTCTCGGGGGACCCAAAAGGCTGGTCCCCAGGCAGCCGAACCTGCTCTGTCTCCACTCCCCGCCCCTCATCGACAGAGTTCAGAGAATTCATAAAGCATCAAACCGATCGGTTTGCGGCCCTCTGAGGTGCAGCTTCCTGTTTAGTCATGAAGTTTCACTCTTTAATTCTGTCTCTTGGTGGAAGACAGAAGCAACAAGGGCCAGAGGAAAGGCTGTTTTAAATCAACTAAGACCTGAAATTCAGCTCAAGACTCAGACCACTGCCAACCATCCTATTCATTAGGTGGCGGGTCACCTTCACAGCTGGGTCGGCAGTGTGATACCCATTACTCAGGTCAAGCTACTGAGGCAGAGAAGTGTAGCAAAACTTATCCAGGAACAGCCGCCTGACCCTGGGCAAAGCCAAGATAAGGCCCCAGCACCACGAGCTCTTCATTAGAATTACCGTATGGCTACCTAGGTGACACCGACAAACCCTCCTAAAGACAGGGAGGGAGGGAGGCCTTTGGTCCTAGCATCACAGCCATCCATTTGGTGGTCTTTGATAAAGTTATAGCTGAAGACCTATACAGTGATGTTGCATTTTTACAACTCTAGGCACAAATTGGTGAGTCGTCCCACTCATCTTACGAATTAGATGATAATTTAGGTTATGGATTAGAAGTGGTTCTCTGATTAACCAACACTGATAACTAACATGAAAGCATAAGATGTCAACAGATAAAACAGACATTCCGCCTTTACAGACAAAAACACAGACCCAAGCATCTGTCACCTTGCCAGAATCTACAATGAGCTTCCAGCCTTCTGAGAGGACAGACATGTGTCTCTCAGTGACATGGAATTAGCTGGGGAGACCTGAGTGTGTCTGTGTCCTCATGGAGTTGCTGGGACGTAGAAAGACTAGTCTGAGGTACCTTCAGTTAATGGTCCCTCCCAACCAGTGTACAACACACCAGCATCTTATCCGTTCTCCATGTTTCTCATAATTACACATCAGCTTACAAGCTAGGGCGAAACTTGGACTTTCTCCAAGCTAAGCTGCCCTACGAGGAAGGACTCCCCAACTGTATAAACTCAGACCGGAGCCAAGCTCACCCCTCTGCCCAGTCCTTTTCCCCCAGTTCAGCAGATTTTCTGATCACATGCAGCTACTAAGCTGCACTCTCCTATCAAGCCACCACACGGCTCTAAGGTAGCAACCACAGGCAGGAAAGCATTCTAAACAAACCACGGCTCGCTTCCTTGTCCTTCTGCCATTTCATCATGGTCTCTCGACCCTAAATCTTTGCTGAGAGGCCTCAGCCACAAAGCAAGCATTGCAAAATAAGTTGTTGCCTTTTCTTTTTTTTTTTTTAACAAAATAGAAACAAAACAAAAGTACTTGCTCCTACATCCAGTTGAGATTCTGGAAAGAAGCAGTGATCCAAACCCACAGAGCAGCCTGTGACCACAAATGAGATGATAAAATAAATACCTAATTGTTTGGGAAACCATCTTTCTCTTTGGGGCTGGAGGAATTAACCAAACACTTATGTTAAGACATTTGAGTTCACTTATCCTTGCTCATGCATGAAAGATGGAATTGAGGCTGGGGAATGGGGTGGGGGTAGGGGGCCAGACCCTCCAGGTGGGTTAGCAGGTGGAAGCCTGGAGCAGCAAAAGCATGTCCATCTGGAGCCACTTTCGTCCTGTCACCAAACTGCACAAAACATCCTTGTGGCCCCTTGCAGGATGTTCAAACCCCTGACCTGCCCCACGAGACCGTCCCTTTGAAAACCAGCATGGATGGGCCCTGCTGCTTGAAAGGACTCCCTGGTATTTACTGAAACTTCCAGTCCAGCCTCCGCCTCACCCTCACATAAATTCACCTTCCAGATCATTCCATGCCCTCCCACATGTCATGACCAGCTCAAAGCTAGTATCCTTCCAAAAGGGACACCCACACACATCCACACCATTTCCTAAGCCCAACATAGGCCCGTCCTATAAGAAGACATCCTGGCCCCTTCACGCTCCCTTCCGCGACATCGTCCCATCTGTCTTATGTATTATGTCTTGAAATTCTTCCACTTCCAAAAGATTTCGACCATGTCTGTCTCCCTCTTGCGTCTTTCAGGTGTGAGAATTCATTGACCTGCAGACTGCCTGGGAGTGTATGCCTGTGCGCACATGTGCTTGGCCATCCCTCACCTCAGGGCCCAGCCCTGGACAAGCCCACCTACCCGCCCACCGCCTGGGGGAGGGAGAGGAAGACAGCAAGTACAGGGCCGAAAACACTCCACCTTCCTGGTTCAGCCAAGGGCCTGTGGGGTGAGTAACAGCAAGATAAACCAGGGACCCCCCTGGGCCTCCCAGCCCTCCCCTCCTAGGCTCACAGGTAAGAGAAGCCACTAGCCGCCTGAAAAGACAGCTCACCAGATCCAAGCAGAATCCGGACACTGTCATAAATTTCTCCAAGTGAAATTCACAGGTCTGGCCCTGACACTATTGTTCTTAACTCAAAGGCTGCCCAGAGTGATCAACAAGGACTGTGTGTGTGTGTGTGTGACATTACACCAGGTGTCCCTAAGATATATTAACTCTCCCAGGACATGGAGACAGAGTCCTAACTCCTGAGCCATCCCTTTGATCAAAACTTTCACCTATACAGTCCCTGCTATGGACTGAATTGTATCCCCCAAATTGTTGTTTAAGTTCTACCCCACTCCCCAATGTGATGGTACTTGAAGACGAGGCCTTTGGGAGGTGATTAGGGTTATATCAAGCCATGAGGGTGGGGTCCTCATGATGGGATTAGTGCCCTTATAAGAGGAGACACCAGAGAGCTGGTTTGTGCACGCTCCCTCTCTCTCTCTCTCTCTCTCTCTCTCTCTCTCTCTCTCTCTCTCTTTCCCCCACCCCATGTAAGAGAGCACAGCAAGAAGGGGTCCTTCTGAAGGGGGCTCTCAGCAGAGTCCAAACATGCTGGCACCCCGATCTCGGACTTCAAGCCTCCAGAGCTGTTAAGAAAATAAAAATCTGTTGTTTCAGCCACTGAGTCTGGGGAATTCTATTATGCATCCTGAGCTCAGACAGTCCCATCAGCACTGTTCTGCCAAAGTGCATTCTTCTCAAATATCTCCATGTGTGTTCAAATTTCACACACCTGCCAGTGAAGCAACCAAGGTTAAGTGACTTGCCCAAGGTCACACCGCTGGTCTGTGGTAGGGTTCTAACAAAGAGCACAGTGGTGAGGGGCTCGCAACCCCCTCGTTCCTTCCCCCTCCCATGGGGCCCGAGTCACAGGGAAACACATTGTTGGGAGCCAGGCTGCTGGGGGCAGGGGGATACAAATCCCAGGCAACCACGTCCTGCCGTGGGCTTGAGGCAAGCCCTGACCTCCTCTGCACTGACTGCCCTGTAAAAGGTGGCCAATAACTGTTCCCAACAGTTTTAGAGGGGACTTCAACAATTTGAGAAAATCAATTAGTCAACACCTGACAGGTGCTTTAGCGTCCGGCACATAATAAAGCACTCCACATTTACTGAGGGAATGCGAGCCGACCAACTTCTTGAGCCTCAGTGTCCTCACCTGTTAAATGGGGATAATCATGAGTCTCTCAGATGTGCAGTGGATACAGCTGGCACAATACCAAGCTAACGAAAACCGTGTCAGCAGTGGCTCCCGTTCTCACGGTTAATGCGTGTCAGCCCACCACACAGAGAACGTTTGGTTAGCAGACTGAACTGACTGATGGCCAGGTCACCCTTTTTCACCAAAGCACTTTCACCTTGGAAGCTATTTCTGCATCTTCAGAGTGGGTGGGTCTGAGGTCAGCCGTGCTCTCAGAGATGCGTTTTCACATCCTGCCGAGAGGGGCCACCCTGCTCGGTGCGCTGGCTGCACGGGGCCTGCAACATGCACAGAGCCTTCTGAGTCACCAACATGCTGCAAAACAGATGCCTCCGGAAGCCAGCCCAGGCAGCAGGCCTGCACAGCACCCAGCCACCCAGACAGCTTACCAGCAAGACCTGGGAGTTTACGAGAAAAATGCCCCACGCTGCGTCCCAAACTGTCCCCAGCTCTCAGGATGAGTAAACATGGCAGTTCTGAGGCTCTGGTTTCGTGTAAGAAGCCGAGGTGCTAACTGGGAGGAGGGCACGTTGCTGGCAGGTGGGGAAGGCAGATGAGCTTGCAGCCAAAAAGGCGCCACGCTCCAAGGTGGCGAGCGGAAGTCACCTGCTCGGAGCTGGCCTCCAGGGAGCGATATTCACCTGACTCTGGTCAGGCAGCACGAGACAGGGCACATCCCCAAAATGAGTTTCCCGGGGCCCTAATCCCAGCATCGTCCCCTAAGCCCACCATCCACCATGAGCCTTTATGGCTCAGAACTCCAAATCTACATGCCACGTGACTTTGTCGAGGGGCCGAGAGAGCAGCGCCTGAAGGCAGGGGGCGGAGAACTGCTTCTCAAGACCCTGACGGGGACTCTACTTGGAAGGACAGGAGGCAGGTGGCCAAGTTTATCTCCACAGTTCCTAAAGGACGTGCACAAGCCGATGAAGCAAAATTAAGTGGGCACCTTCTGCGTGGGCCCCATGCTGTCACATAAACATCTGCTTTGTGGCCCCCCACCATTCTGTTGGCGTGTGCCAGTATTCACAGAAGCTTGGCATTAGCTGGATCAGGGTGAACCTAGTACACTAGTACGGGCACAACTCTTTGGTTGCACATGGTTACCATGGCGATGAATCCTGGTTTGGGGGAGTGGGTAGCGTGGCTCAGGCTACAAGGACCCTGTATCTTGAAGCCCATGACACGGTAACGTCAACCCCTCACGAGGTTGTAATAGCCACATCCCCAGCTCCAGGTCAGAGCCCAGCACATAGTAGGTGCTCAGTAAAAATTTCATGGAGGGATGGTGGAGAGACTGAGGAAACCACAAACCCCTAACTGATCAGATTTAACCAGAACTTGCCCAGTTAAGTCTGGCTGTCAATGGTCTCGAGGAGTTGGTCCGGCACCCTAGCAGGAAGGTTGCTGGCCACATTGGCAGCAGTTGACCCATAGGGAACATGACAGAATGGCAGCCATGTACCCTCAGCAATGCCAGTGAGCGCACATTATGCACATGACACCCCCATTCACCCTCAGCAAGCGGGTCTGCTTCCTGGGGCCTGTCAGCTATAGTTAGGAGAAGGAACAGAGTAAATAGGACCACAGCAGGGAGGGGTGGGGAAGGAAGGAAAAGGAGTTGTGGGTGGGACAAAGGGAGAGACGGGAGAAGGTGGCGCAGGGTGAGGGGTTTAGGGGAAGACAGTTGTGGGGTGCGGGACAAAGCGGGGAGGAGACACAGGCTTTGTGTCGGGCATCAGGGCTCCTGTGGCCACCACTGTTGCAGCCTCCCCAAAAGCCAATGGCCCTGTCTTTCCCAGCGAATCCAGAGGTCACACGTGCCCACGACTTGCTTCTCTGGGTGCACATGAGTGCAGTTCCAACTAAACAGACAATAGGAGAAGTCAGCAGTGCCAAAGGCACTGGTGGGAAAGGTGCGAGAAGGCCTGCTTTGGATGTCAGTGTGTGAGGAAGTGACGCTCGGAACTGCAGAGGTCATTGGGTATCTGTGAAGGAGATGCTGTTGTCACTCAAGGAAGTGGCAGTGGTGGGGGCGGGAAAGGGGCGCAGGGAGGATCCTGGATCCCGCATACATCTTCTAACAGCTGCAACCCAGAAACTTCCCCACCCCCCAACCCCCAACCCCCGCCCCGACCTCCTGTGATGTTCCAAATGATAAACCGCTTTTGGCTAAGACTCTTTTTGTCAGCTGGTTTCTTAGTTATAGATGAAACGTCCTGATGAAGCAGGCTTATCATTGGACTAATTCGTATAGCACTTTCTATAAAACACTCTGCATGTATTGTTTTAATCCTCGCAGTCATCCCACCAAGTAGGTAGTGACTGTCCCCCACTTTACAGATGTGGAAACTGAGGCTGAGAGAGATTAGGTCACATACCCAGGTGAGGCAGCTGCGAAGCAGCAGAGCCTGGTTCAAACCTACACAGTCTGGCTCAAGCTACCTGAAGATGGGAATAATTCTGCAATGACTGTCTGGCAGCCAGGACCTGCTTCTTTAAATTCAACTCTAAACAAAGACTCCTTGACAGACCCTCACTTTTATCAAGGTTACATGGTAGAAATCACCCATATAGTATGTGAGGGAAAATGGGGGTGAGATAACACACATGTTGAATGTTTACTCTAGTTAACCTGGGAGATGAGATTTCAGAAGCCAAGAGGGGCTTGGCCCCTTGGGACCACGATGCCAAGCCCCAAATCCATCCCTAAAAGGTGAGGTGTGCTGGTGTATCACAAGACTTGGAGAAAAGCCACAGCCTGGGGCTCAGAGACAGATGGCAGCAGCTTCCGGAGGAGACCAGAGGCCTCCCAGCTCACTTCTGTCAGCAATATTCTCCAAAAGGAGAAAGCTTAAGCTCACGCCCCCCAAAACCACCAGCAATCTGTGTATCCGGACCCAAGGGAAGCAGGTTTTCCCATGGTGTCAATCTGGTTCTGGCCTGGGGCTCCGGTGGCTCTCCGCGGAGCACAGAAGACACCCTCTCTCCCAAGGAGGAAGAACCCTCTTAGCCTCCATAGTCGGGGTCCTGTCTCATAGGAAAATCAGGTCCTCCCAGAGGATGACAGGGGTGAGTGGCTGCTAGATCACAACTATCCACAGCAGGAGCGTGGGCACCATGGATACCCGCGGGCTTCCTACTCAGAATTCCACTTTAATGGATTTTCACCATCCTCGCACAACACACTGCTGGGACCCAGAGATCCCACTGGGCCTCGGAAAGGTCACTCCACTAAGATCGAAGACCTTTTCCTCCTCACTGTCCTCTAATTCCCCCACTGTCCTTCCTACTCTCTAAACACGCCAAGCATACTCACACCCCAGGGCCTTGGCACGTGCTGTTCTTTCAACCTAGGATGCTCTTTCCTTAGATATTTGCAAGGCTCTCTTTTTGAGATCTCTGCTCAAACGTCACCTCCTCTGGGACGCTTCCCTTACTGGAATAGCAGGCCTCCACGTTGCCAACCACCCTCTATCCCCCTCCACCCTGCTTTAGCATTTTTCATAGCACTTAGCTCTACCTGGTTTTATCATTTATGTTTAGACTATGAGCTCAATGAGGGCAGGAACTTTGAGCCTTTTTGTTCACTGTAGAGTCCTCAACAGTGAACGATAAATAGCTGTTGGATGAATAAATGACGGAGTGAAAGAAAGAACAAATGCATGAACAAACTGTGGCTTCTGGGTATTGGCAACCCAGTGCCGACTTCATCATGGCAAGACAGGGAATGTTGTAAGTATGCTTGTCTCTGTGGAGTAGATCCCAGCAGAAACTTTGCTGTCACAGGGAGAAGCCAGGCCCTCTGAGCTTTCGGTCACACTGTCACCCGCCTGGGTCCTCCTCTGACTAGTGAAATCCTAGCTCAGAAGTGCCCCACCCCCCCGCGTCCCCACCCGGAGCACCTAGCATGAAGCATAGCACACAGTAGGCATGCTAAACCGTGCCGCAGATGGAGCTGAGACAAGGACTGTGGCACCGGGAACCCTAAACCTTAATTTTCCACTCAGCTTGACTTAACAGAGGAGACATCATTTCTTCATTTGTGAACATCTCTGTCCTGAGTCCATTTCATACGTCAACTGGGATGGGACCAGAAATTGCCCGTGAAAAGACTTTACTTAGCAGGAGGCAGCTTTTAAGAGGAGTGTATCCTTAGGAAACCGGACATGCTCAGGAATAGGAGGATCAGCCTTTCCAACTAATGTCCCCATCACCCCGACCCTGAGGCCACCAAGTTTCAAGGGGGTGGCAGGTTGCAGGGCCATCATGAGCTCATCAAGTACATACCAGCCCATGAGGCAGGGTCAGTGGCCGGGAATGACACAGCCCCTGTGGGAGGTGGTTCTGTGTTTTCCTTCCGTTATGAAAAGAAAAGCCCTACAAAAACTCAATTCTGTACAAGGTCCATTTTTCCCCATTTGAGGTAGAGAGGCAGCAATCTAACATTGAGGTAAAGACGCAATGCCAACCTTTGGAGCCTGAGAGCTCATTCTAACATGTCCACAGAAAAGCAAAAAGCCGACAGTATCCACAACACTTCTGGGAGCCACGAGCTGATGACTGAACCGACGGGAAACCGAGAACACCTAACAAAGCCGCTGTCATTGAGAACTGTCGCTGGCGACAGACAAAGTCATCTGTGGAACAAAGCCGAGAGACCAGGAAGAGGCCCACTCGTCTCAGGAAATGATATCTCCAACACCGGTGGATTACAGGCCCATGGGGAAAGGATGGACTTCTCAGTAGATGGCCTGGGACCACTAGTTATCCACATGAAAAACGATGAAATTAGAACCTTACCTCACACTGGACACACAAAAAAATCAATTCCAGGTGGATTACAAACTTAAGTGTGAAAGGTAAGACTGGACCGTATTTGGAAGACAACTGAGAAGCAGCTCTTTATGACATCAGGGTAGGAAAAGATTTCCTAAACCGGTACTGGAGACTCAAAGACTCCAAAATCACCTGGAGGGCTTGTAAAAGTGGAGATTGCTGGGCCCCACCCCTGGCATCGTGTCTGCTTCAGCGGGTCTAACAAGCTCCCGAGTGACACCAATGCTGCTAGTCCAGTGACACTTTTGGGGTAGCACTGTCCCAAATGATACTCAAAAAGCTCAAGCCTTTCTGAAAATAAACGGAACTACATTGAACGTTTCTGTTCATCAAAAGATACCATTTCACACACAAGCTCCGCGGGACAATTAGAAAATCTTCTGTTGGGATGGAGAGCTCTGCAGTTACTTCTGTGTCCCTGATGGGAGTGTCAACAAGTACAACCACTTCGGGAGACAATCTGGCATTGTCTCCCAAAGTGGCACATGTGTACACCCGGTGACCAAGCAATCCCACTCACAGGTAAATTCCACCCTACAGAAACTCCTCTGCGTGCGTGCGCCAGGAGACAGAGAAAGAACATTCTAGAAAGCACTGTCTGTAACAGCAAAGGGGAAAAACCGGGAAACAATTGGCGCCTATGAATTTACCTGGCTGGGCACAGGTGTCGGTAAATAATGCTGGTGGCTAGTACGGACTGGGCCCTTTCTCTGTGCCAGGTACTGTCCTAAGAAGTCTACAAGCATTAACCATTTCATGTTCACAAGGCCCATGCGTAGGTGTTGTTATTTTTATTTCCATTTTGCAGCTAGGTAGACCAAGGCTCGGGAAGCTGAAGGGACTCGCTCAGAGTTGCACAGCCGGCAGGTGGCCGAGCCAGGGTTTAAACGCAGGCAGTGATTCCAGAGTGCAAACTTAAAACCATATCACCCTGCTCTCCTGCCTCGCCCATAAACATTGGTCTAATGGTAAAGACAGAAGCTTTTTGTTCAGGCCTAAAACGAGCAGAGTTAACCATTGAAGTTCAAGGAGGACCTGACTGGGCCAACGTATTTCTCGTGCCCACACGAGCGTCTGGGCTGTTTCTTTGCGCACATGGGCACGCATGCACAGACACACAGACCACACATAGCCATATTACAAACCACAACACACGTTACTAAGTCTATGCTCTCTGATGTCTTTTCTGCCTGGCACATAGTAGGCCCTCAGCAAATGTGTTGAGTGGAACTGACAAAAGTGGAAGAAACTGGGGGCAGGATGCCAAACTTACCGAAACGTCCACGTGAAAACACCCCATTCCATTTTCCCCTAAGGGACCCATTGGCAGGAACTTGCAGCACCCACAGGAGGGGTTCCAGTCTCATCGGCTACGTCCATTCCAGCTGGAATTACTTTCAACACATTGTTCTCCTCCCTGTCCCTCTTCCAACACCAGCCACACGGAGAGGACCCTGAAGAGCTGAGAACTCCCTGGGAGTAGCAGGTGCCCCAGGGCTGTGATCCACAGTTTGAATTTAGGACACTCTTTCCAGGGTAGGCCTGGCCACAGACGTGCACCAACAGGCCATCTTGGGGTGAGCCCCTGGATCTGAACTCTGGCATCAAACAGCTGAGGGGATGGGGTGTGGCCGGTGACCAAAGGGGTGGCAACTGCAGAGGGGACAAAAGGCTGTCCCCAGAACCTTCTTCCTAATCAGAACAGAATAGGAAGCCAGCTGGGAGGCAGCAGGTATCCCCTTCTCTGAAAGGGGCCGGGGATGGGCAGAAGAAGGGGGTCCCCGTTCCTGGGCTGAGGCATGAATTGCTTAGAAGCCTGGCAGCCTGAAAAATACAGGGCCGGTTTCTGTTTTCCACCCCCAGAAACGCCTGGAACCACAGCAGGAGGGAGGGAGGCCCCGCTGGCCGGGCAGGGAGAGCCCTGGCAAGGCCTGGGAGGCAAACACTGCTGTTTACAGAGGGAAGCCCGGGCCAGCACAGATGCTCATGCAGGTGTCCCTGACCACCTCACGCTGTCTACCGGCTTGGGCCCATGGGGGCGCTGTCGTCAGGAGGAACAGGGAGCTGGATGGCAGCGGCCAAAATAGGGGGCGCGTGTGCCAGCTGTGCTGGCCTCTTGGCATGAAAAGAGGGAGCTCGCTCGCAGGTCTCCCTGCAGAAGCAGCGCTTCTGGGTCCAACGCGAGCCCACGCCAAGCACAACAGAATAACAAGGGGATGATGGGGGCAGAGACAAAATGAAGCACCCAGCCGAAAGGGCCTGCCCTGCTCTCCAGGCAGCCTGCTCCTGGGGTTGCACAACCGTTTCCATGGCACTGGGTTTTGCTGTCACAACAACCGCGGGACGGCCGGGTCCTGGGCAGGGCTGCTGGCTGGAGGCGAGAAATTGATTTTCTAGTGGGCCTAGCGGCCAGCACATTTTTGAGGGCCTGCCCCAGCCTGGTCTTCAGCCTCTGCCTCTGTCCAGTCTGTGGGACAGTCCGAGGCCCAGAGAGCGTGGCACTGAGAGGGAGCCCAGGGACCAGCTGGAGCCTCCCTGAGCCCTTTAGGCAGGGACGTGAGTCCTTCGCTGGGACCCCGCAAAGTCCCAGTGGGACATTCAAGGAGCCCAGCACCGTCACTGCTGAAAACTCCGGGCCAGATCGTGCCTAGCAACTCAAATACCCTCCCCCGACACACACACTCGCATTGCTCATGGTAAATGTAATTTAAATATAGTTATAAAGGTGGAAGGTGACTGGCTGACATCTTACGTTGATAGGCATTTCATTAAACGCTTATCACTCCATTTTGGCAGGACTCTTCCTGTATTTAGAAGTGTATCCCTCTATCCCCACCCCCACACCGTATGTCCCTCATCCCCTACATGCCCCCTTACACCCACACCCTATGTCTCTCAAACTTTTTTTCAGTCCTTTGGAAAAACTCCCAGTCCTAGGTTTCAATGCTGTCCGACTGAGGCCTGAATTCTGCGACCAGGACACAGGCTGTCTACCCAGGTTTTATATGCTATCAAACCTTGCTAGCAGGTGTTACTGGGCTTTTCTTTTTTATTTGCACTCCTAAACTCCCAAAGAAATGTGTGGCCTCTTTACTCAAAGATACCTACATAATGCACACCTACAAATTTACTTACTGGCTGTGTGACCTTGGGCCAGTTACTTAACCTCTCTGGACTATAGTTTCCTCATCTATAAAATGGGTATAATAATAGTACTTGCCTCATGGGGCTGTTGTGAGGATTAAATGAGTCAATATGGTAAAGTCTTAGGAGAGTACGTGGTATGCAATAAGGACCACCTAAGTATTAACTGCTCTTCCTATTAAAAATAAATATTAGTGTTTTTGATAATGAAGAGTGTTAAATCTTTTAATACCCAGGCAGTATATGATAATCTCCATTGCATTCTTGGATATTCATTCAATCCCACAAAGATTTGGTGAGCATCTTATGTGCAGGGAGCTGGGACAGGCTCTGAGCAAAGGGGGACATTAGCACATGTTGTCAAGGGCCTACTATGTGCAAAGTGAGCCCAGGGACATTGGTCATACAGACAAGTCAGGGACATTAGTGTCTGCCACCCAGAGACTTGGACTTGAGCAGTGGAGAAAACAAATATAGAAGCACCTAAAAGATATATGTGAGAAGTAGCAACTTTGAGGGACCGTGTCTCCAGGGCTCCCCGGAAGAGAAAAGCCCTCTAGCTGCAGAGAGAAGCGAGCTTGTCGGAGCCTTGAAATGCTGGTCGATTTCAAAAGGCATGAGAGGAAGGGGGTGGCATTCCAGGTGGAGGTTACGGTGTGGGGAAAAGCTCAGAGGCCAGAACATCTCAGCACAGCCACCTGGCATCACCCACTCAAAACTGAGAAGGATGGGCAAGGGCGATTCCACATCCAAATGGGGGGAGACACACCATTCAGCGTTTTTTCTAAATCTGCTTTTATACGAACCTCTAGGGAAGCGGTTCTCAACCTGTGGGTCACCACCCCTTTGGGGGTCAAACGACCCTTTCACAGGGGTCGCCTAAGACCATCGGAAAACAAAAAGATATTTACATTACGATTCATAACAGTAGCAAAATTACAGTTATAGAGTAGCAACGAAAATAATTTTATGGTTGGGGGTCACCACAACATGAGGAACTGTATTAAGGGGTCGCGGCATTAGGAAGGTTGACAATCGCTGCCTAGGGTCACTTCTAGGACCTGAAGTATATGTATCTGTTTTTAATTTTTTTTTCTTTTAAGTAACACATGCATATGGCAAAGAACAAAAGATCATACAAAAAAGTATAAGAACACAAACAGGAGACAGTCCCCCTTCTAATTCTGCCCCCAGCTGCTCAGTATTCCCTTGGGTGCCTGTATCTTATTAATATTTAGGTTGTTTCTGGGCATGTGCTGGTCTGAACAAGATGGTGATCAGCGCCCTGCACCCCACACTCAGCAGGGGGCCCAGGAGGCCCGGGCCGGGGTCCCTGACCATGAAGCTCATTGTGCCTGAGCAGAGGGCCTCAGCCTAGAGCTGCTGAGACGATATTAAGGAAGGGCCGTCACATCCCAAAGGCAGAGACTGAGACAGTTCCCCAGTCCTGGGCAGATGAAGATGAGGGTTGCTCTCTACGGGGTGCTTACTAGGTGGCTGACTCTGTTAAGTACACTTTCCATGTATAATCTCATGTAAATCTGAAGCACTGCTATTATTCCCATTTTACAGGCAGGGAAACTGAGGTCCCAGACACTGGGTAACTTGCCTGAGGTCACATCTCTGAAGTCCTTACTTAGGCAGCTGTATAGAGAGGGGAGATGGGGACAGAGCAGGGTGGGGTGGGAGTGCACTGCAGCCCCCGCTGAGTCTGAGAATCCTGGAGGCAGTCAGTTCCGCAGGTCTGGGGCGAAAGCCCATTTTCTGCAGTCTCATCAGAGGGAGTGAAAGGGCCCAAGATGAATGCTTCATTCTGTTGACGCATTGAATCTAGATCACTGTCCCACACACGTGCCTCTAACAGCTCAGCCTGCGGGCCTCTAACCCTGTGACCTGGGTCACCTCACTCTCTCTTTCCTCAGCCTGGTTTCTACGGAGACGAGACGATAGTCAGCCTCTGCCTTCCTAAGCTGCTTGTGAAGGGGGAGGGGCTGTTCTTATGTTTTAATTATTCCTGTACTTGCCGGCCTGGATAACACGCCTCTCAAATGGCAACTTTCCACCTACCAGCAGCTCCCCTTCCCACCCAGAATCACATCCAAACGTGTGGCTGTGGCCGGTGAGGCCCTCCGTGCTCTGCCTGCCCTCCAAATCTCCCTTCTGCTCATCTCCTGGCCATCCTCAGTGATCCCAGCCTCTTTCTGACCTCCACACAGGCTTCCCGGCTCCAGCCCTTTGCACGTGCTGTTCCCGCTGCCTGGAGTTCCCTCCCTCACCTCCTCCTCAGGTCTCAGATCCAGGTCACCCCTTCTGGGTGGCTGTCCCTGACTGTACCCTCTGGATAAAGTTACTCCCTTCCCTCCCATCGCCTTGTTTACTTTATTCAGAGCTCTTACTCCCATCTGAAATTCTTATTGTTTATTGGTGGATTTTTAATGAACAGCTTTCACCCCCTGGAGAGATTTGTCAGGGGAGGGGCCTCCTCCACTGGATTCACTGCTGTGTCCTGGCACCTGGCACCAAGCCCAGCACACAGTAGGTGCTCAGAGAATATCTGTTCTAAGAAGGAATGCATGAACGGGCACTAGGTGATCAGATGCAACCCAGAAAGGCAAATGGCCCCAAAAGGGTGCCACCTGGCAGCTTCCTGAGGCAGCCAGCCCGCCAAGGCCGTGCTAAAGGAGGCTGGGTCCACACTGCCAGACCCAGCTCTATTCTCCCTGCCTTCCATAATAACAGGCTTTAACTCTGCACATGGTTGGGTAATGTATATCAGCTACACTTCTCAGCCTACTTTGCAGCTCAGTGTGATCACATGATAAGGGTCTGGCCAGTGAGGCATCAGATGAAGGGACATGTTATTTCCAGGTTATGCCCTTACGGGGAAGGGGCATGCCCGCCTTCCTCCTTTCCCCTACCCTCTCTTCCCATCCAGGAGCCATCTTTGGACAGTGCAGATGAGAGCACCACCCTAAGAATGGTGAACTAAGCCAGAAAAAGTCTAGTTTTGGCACCATGAGGCTGCACTGTTACATGAGAAAGAAGTCAGCTATCTTGTTCAAGATACTGTTACCTTGGGTTTCAGTTACAGCATCCCCCTACATTTTAATCAGTACATAACTTGCCCCTGCCCTGCAAACTCCACATACTGCTAAATCCCGCTCAGAGTCTCCTTGATGCTGCAGGAATACCTCAGCCATCCAGCACTTGAACTGTTTTATGACTTCCCTTCCCACATGTAGGGGACATAACCCTCAGTCTACATGTAGGATCCTTTCTTCCCTGAAGCCTCAGAATGTTTAAGTGCATTGCAAAGCTGGTGGAAAGAAAGAGGAAGTCATGTTATTTAGATCTATCCAATGATAAGGACAAAAGGAACTACCAAAAAGAAGCCCATTAAAATCTTAAAACATCAATTATGCTTAAATCCATGAGTTCATAATGGCGCGCGCGCGCGCACACACACACACACACACACACACACACACACACAAAACCCCTAATTAATTGCCATTGGAGGATGTTAATGAACCAACCCATTATTTTAAAAACTGGTAAATACAGGGGAAGAATCAAGCATTCATCCTGGTTTTTCTATATGAATTCTACCATTGTTGATGAAGGAAACTTTCTCTTTATAGAAGTTTTCCAGCTGATAGAAGAGGAAGGGAAGACAGAATTAGAATATCGCCATTTTTCAATTAATGCACCATTGAATTAATTGACTATCGACAGCTACTAACATCACCAAGAGAGAGGCAAACTGACATCACGTGCTTCCTGACAGAGGGATACGCCACCACCTGTGAAGCACTTTTGCCAAAAACAATTGAACCTGAGTCAATTAAAGCCTCTAAAATCAACTGCCAATTTACAGGAAATACAGAGTACAGAGGAACATGTTAAACCTTACTA
Organism: Hipposideros armiger; assembly: GCF_001890085.2. NCBI lineage: Eukaryota > Metazoa > Chordata > Mammalia > Chiroptera > Hipposideridae > Hipposideros > Hipposideros armiger. Next base: position 2,471,705 of record NW_017731404.1, read on the forward strand.
TGGGGACATAAGTGGTAAAAGACAGACTGTGAGAAATTTTACAGATAAACAACTGGGTTTGTTTTTTTTTTTCTAGCAAGTTGCAAAATCATATTAAGAATGATAAAACCCAAAAAAAAAGGTTATGTTATTTAAAGTTATTTATTAAAGATTATTTATTTAGAGGGAGAACCTCTAGGTTAAAACAGACTTAGAAACCAAAGCATCCACGTATAATGTGTGGGTCTGGTCTGAGTCCCAATTCAAACTATAATAAAAATAAAACAAAGAAGAAAAAAATCTTCTTTATGATAAGTATGAGATAAGCATACACGGAAGCTTAAACTGGATATTTCATGCTATACCCAGTTCCATGGATAAACACTGCATGTTTCATGATATTAAGGCATTTTCACTAAGTTTCATACACACTAATGGTATCATGAATATTTCCAGAATCCCCCTGTTTTTAGAGGTACATGCTATTTTACACACGAAATGACATGGTTTTGATATCTCAGATTTTTGAAGTCTGGGATTTTGCTTCGAAATACGGGTGTGCCATGTGGAAAGATGATGGAGATGTAGAAGAAACCAAACTGGCATGGGTTATTATAATAACGGTTCAAGCTGAGTGGTGGGTACGTGGGTACACTGTGTACTCTATATTTATATCTATTAAAACTATTTCATAATAAAAGGTTTTTACAAATCTTCCTCCTGGCCACAAGGAGGGGGAAGGAAGAAAGACAGAGGAAGCTAACACTTCCAAAGCCCTGACCCACTGTGTGCCAGGTGCTGAGTTAGGCAGCCGCCGATAGGATAGAGGCTTCCAGAAGAGAGGTCACCAATGCAGATGCCTAACAGGTCCAGAGACAAACTTGACAAGCATGATGGTAAGTAACAATAGACATGCCATCCATCTTCAGGAGACCAGGGGGAGTGGGGCAAGGGCGAGTGCGTGCTCTGTCCAGAGGAAGTGGTTTCTACACACGGACAGCCTTGATTTTGACTCCTGGTAGCCGCTGTGCAGGACGAGGGGCCCCGGGCAGCCAGATCCTAGGACTTTCCAAGGAAAGCCGGAAATCTGTATTTTTATGTGCAATCTCCTGGTTTTTAAACACTGGCATCTAATCCAAATATTTTTTTAAATACTGTGTGAGCCAAACAAAATACCTACAGGCTAAATGCAGCCCCTTGGAACACCAGTTGGCCACCCCTGTTCCAAGTACTGAAGCAGACCACAACTCAATCCATCTGTGAGAAGTGGAGAAGGCGCGCATTAATCACCTTGGGGTCAATTCTTTTTTAGGCATCTCATAAAGCTGAGAATTCAAAAGGTTCCAGCAACTTCCAGAAATCTACAAGAAGCAGCTGCGGGATATTTCGAAGGCATCCTCCACATCGTTGGCTTCTGCAACCGAACCTCCACTCTGTCCAAAGATTTGGAAACTAGCCACCAGGGAGTGTCCTTTCAACTTTCCTGGGATGGTGGAGCTAACAGGCTTCAGACGAAACCCCTTTGGTGGTGTGCAGAAGGCCCGCGATTTCAGTCTAAACCGCCTGCCACAGACACTCCCATCATAAAATCCAGTTGGGGTGCCCAACACTCTTTGTAAAATGACCAGGGAGCCGTCCACCTTGGTTGCCTGGCCACGGATCTGATTTCATGGCAGTTTAAAGGGATGAGGCAGCTGTCACCCTGAAACCCGAAAGATTGGGAGCTGAGGAGGTAAACAGACTCCTTCAACTTCAACCCTCTTGCCTTTGACTTCACCCAGAGAGCGACTCCCACATCCTGGATGGACAAAACAGGCCTCCACCGGCCTTTCTAAATGCCATCTCAACTTAACCAGATCCTCGGGTCAATAACAAATTAAAGAGGTGTCAAGAATGCGATGGAGAAGAACCAGAGAAATAGTTTCTTCATTCCCCAAGAACAAACCCCCTCGTTTTTTTCTGAACAGGTAGAAAGTAAGAGAAAATGGGTGGTAAAGTTAAATAGGTCCAGGGCAAGAAAAGAGTCCAGAACTATACTCAAAGTTGACACCAGGCAAAATGCACCCAATTCTCAATTCTATGGAATGAAGTGAAACCAGGAATATTTCATAAAAGAAGGTGTTATGTTTTGTTTTGTTTTTTTCCTGGAAAAATCAAGTTTCACTATTTATCCAAAATGGGTTTATTGATGGGGGAAAAGATAGGGAGTACGGAGAAAAATTTAGTATTAAAATAACATCTGATTCCTAGCCTCCAATAACTAACTTGCTTTTTCAATTTTACCTTTCTAGGGAGAGAAAAAATTTACAGCAAGAGCTGATATTGCGAAGTGAGGTATTTTTTAATACAAAAATTCTGGATTATCTTGGGTTATGGTCTGGGGTGAGCAAAGATTCATTGCGATTTATAATCCTGCACCCAGGTGCTACCTCGTCCCGAACAAGCAAAGTCTCCGGCATGCCCAGCTCACTTGCTAAGGGAGGCAGTGTCAGCACGTCTGCGCCCTGTGCTAGTAAGAATGAAAGTATAGAAGGGCCTTTTAAAAAGGTTTGGATGCTGACCTACCCGCAAATCTTGGTTAACGGGTCACAGTATGTCTTCACAAGGGTATTCACTTGTCACCACAAGAGCGTAGCCTCATTTGGAGGTGGAAATCAAATACAGCACAAATGACTCAGAACAGTTAAAAACACAAGTTCTGGTGGATGACTTCAGGGCCATCGGATGACCCCGAATGATGTCTCTCTTGGTCCTGTTCATTGGGCCCCGTCTGTTCTTTGTGGGTCAGGTGCTGCTCTGGAATGCGGGCTGCGTGGACAGCAAGTCTGAGAACGGACTTTCTAGTAGTTTGCTAACTTCTGACCTCCAAATGCAAGAGTACATTCCATTGGAAACATCTGTTTTGCAGAATTTAAAAAGATGGTCGAGCATTTATGGGTCTGAAGTCATCTGGAAGGTGGTTTGTTACATTTACATAAGCCAGGGATGCAAAGTACCCAGCACTTGGGATAAAAGGGCAGCTAAGTGGCACAGCTAGAAATTGAGGTTCTTACAAGGCAGAGAAACACCAAGAGAGGCAAAATAAAGACGCTTCTAGGGACAGCTACCTACATGATGTTTACTGTTCTGGAAGAGGGACAGGACCTGCTCCTGGCTCAGTGAAGTGGTCTTCAAACAGTAGCTCTTGCAAATTCCGTGGGCTGGTCTCTGGGCAAGTAGTTTTCCAAATTTGGGAATTTTCTAGTGAGACTCTGAATATCCTTTGCTGAATTAACAAGAAGTAGCCTAGCAGGGTAGTAAGGCCAGTGTCAGGGCTCTTCAAAGCCCAACTCCCTGCTTAGTACTAGTAAGTGTCTTCATCTGTTCAGGCTGCTATAACAAAAGAGTCACTGGGTGGCTTATAAACAACAAATATTTATTTCTCACAGTTCTGAAGGATGGGAATTCCACGATCAAGGTGTCACTTCTTCATATGACCTTCTCACCATAACCTCACTTGGCAGAAGTGAGCTAGGGGACTCTGCATGGTCTTTTATAAGGTCACCAATCTCACTCATGAGGGCTTTGTCCTCAAGACCTAAACACCTCCCAAAGGCTCTGCCTCCAAATACCATCACACTGGGGATTCAATTTCAACATATGAAATTTTGAAGGCGGGGGTGGGGGAAAACAAGCATTCAAGCCATAGCAACGGCCCAGAATCGATATTGATGATGATGATGTTGGTAGCAGAGATTGGGGAGGAAAAGTATTGGGTCGTCGGAAAAGTCATGATGCATTTTTGCAACGACAAACAGAAAAAATACGTCGTGACTTTTCCGACAACCCAATACATTTACACCTGTTGAGCACGTACCATGCATGCCAGGTCTTGGTCAAAGGGCTTTCCTTATGAGGATGCTCCCTTGTCTATTCTTACAATAACCATAAGTTGGGGCCATTATCATAAGTGACCGGCCCCAGGTCACAAAAGAGTGAAGCGCTGAAGCCAGATGGAAAGTTAAGCAGGACAATCCCAGACACTCGACACCCAACAGACTCCGCATCAAGCCTGGACCCTCGAACCTGCCATCCCATTCCTGAAAACTGGCCCCTGACATACCTGGCCATTCACCAAGTGACAGATGTACAAGTGCTACTTGTGATAGCAAGAGATACCCAAGTCCTCACCCATGGGGGACCTGTGTGAGTGTCATGCTATCTTTCGTACAAGGAAAAGGGAAAACAATAATATATATGTTTGCATCTCTACAATGTGCATTCCCAAGGAAGATAAAGTTCCCCCACCACCCAAAGGGGTGAAAAATCTGACATATTAACATGGTTTGTGGCCTTGCAAAGGACCATGGGTACATAAACAGATATATAGTAGATCTATGGGATTGACATTTCAGTGGGGGCAGTGATCAGGAAAAAAATTGACTAAAAAGGAGTCTGAGTGGGCTGGGTGGCAAAAATGAAAAGAAAAGAAAAAGACTGAGAAATGCAAGGCAAAAAAAAAAAGGAATCTGGGAAGGCAGGGCAGAAATGGTAACAAGAATTCACTGGATATCTTTTTATATTGTTGCATTCTTTTGGCCACGTGAACGTATTGCTTACAGAAAATGTAAGTATTTGTCAATGGACTTTGCAAAGAATGCTAAAAAGCCCTCAGGGGCCTGAGATTCGTTAGTACCCACTAAAGGCAGCATTGTGAGTTGAACTTGGCATCGGTGGGGTTTTGGAACATCACACAGCCCCAATGAGGATGCCCGAATCTGTCTCTTCAGGTGCTCACAGCCTCCAGGCCGCTCAGCAAGGCAGCCATTTTGCTTGATTCTCATCAGAAGAGAGAATCCCTGAGTGTCACTTGCTAGTGGCACCAATCCCCAGGGAGGCTGCCAGGAGGCTTGCCACACGGAGCCAACGTGGCAGCTGGGCACATGAGAACCAGCCAGGCGGTCTGTGGGCTTTGCATGCCTCGCCAAACAGGAGCTGTTTGGTCACAGACTTGCCGTGGGCACCGAGTAGCCCCAATTAAAGATTCCTGACCTGCTGAACAAAGCCATGCCAGTCACAGAATGCTTTTTCCTCCTCGGTGCCTTTCCCGCCGCCTTAGCACCACAGGGTGCAGCCCCGTCCATTCCGCCCTGGCCTGTTTCTCGTGCACTGGCACATCCAGCGTCTGGGTAAAGATCTGCCGTAGCACAACTAGCAGAGTTTGAGCCACTGGGCCACACTCCACCAGGGGAGCACAGCAGGGGACACACTAACTGGAGTTCCCAGCTGTCCCTGGGTGGAGGGCATCATCTCCCTTGTGGAAGGAACCGTGGGCCCGTGCCCTTCTGCCCACATGGAAGAGACAGAGCATGAACATGAGCAATCCCCATCTGCAAAGACCAGAAGGCCCAACTTTTGGTTCCGCTATACAGATATGTTTTAAAATTTTGAACCATGTCCTACAAGCAGTCAAGTCCATTAAACTCATAAACAAATCACAATAGCAGCCAACCTTCCTCAAGGACTGCCTTGTGCCAAGCGCTGTCCTACGCGGATGATGTGCAAGAGCTCGTTTCATTCTCACCGCAGCCCGCGAGGGAGGAGCTAGAAGCATCTCCACACTACGGATGGGGAAACGGAGGCACAGCAAAGCTAGTACCTTGCCCAAGGTCACAAGGAAGTGGTGGAACTGACACTTAACGCTCATGTCTTATGGAGTCATGGTGAGTAATGAGAACTGAGGCAAGAGGACGATGAGAACAAGACCCAACAGCAAAAGAGCAGGCAGTGGCCCAGGCTGGTACAGTGCACACGCTGTGTGCAGTGGGCTGAACCTCTGCTGTGTGTTGCCCACCCCCAGCCCCCACCCCTGCAAGGCAGTCACCGGTGGAGATCCCAGGTGGTGTGGCCAGCTCTTCCCAACGTGCCCGGAGGCTCTTCCAAGGGTAGAGAGAAAGCCCTTCGCTATCGCCTGCCCTCCATGGGTGAGCTCAGCAGTGTTCATTTTAACCTGCCGGGTTCCTTCACTGGCGACCCGGAAGGGAAACCTGGGGTTGTTTGGGCCCTGAGGTGAACAGAACATCCGTACGGCTTCTTTGCTGCCTGAAAACCAGTCCCTGTGAGTCACAGATCAGTTCCGTTTCTGGGGCCTTTTCCTACTTGCTTTTCACATAGAGTATTTTTGTCAAATAAAAATGTCGAAAGTCTTTAAAGCGGCCAACATAAAGGCAAACCTGGAGAAGGCAGCAGCAGAAGCCCGAAGGGAAGCAAGGCTATCACGGGCATCATGATTCTCATTAAGGGAACAACTATTCATTGTGGAACGTCGTTTAGGAGCCTACGTCCTTGGCTGGCAACTCCAACTTCAGATCTTAATGCATTTTCGGCAGTTTGAGTATCTGAGCAGGAGATATAGTTTTCATGGGCCCAGAGAGGTTAGGTGGGCGGGAGTCAGAGCAGCTCATACCCACACAGTTTGCTGCCACTTGGGTCTGCTGCCCGCATCCCCCGTCACTAGGCCCATTCCTGGAGGATGGTCTCCAAGGTCAGAGGATATACAATGCACTACACTTAAAACTACTTCACAGGACTCCTGTGCACGGCTGTGGGCATAAAAACTGGTACAACCACTTTGGGAACAGGACCTGGCAAGGGCTCCGCTCCTGACCTTCTGTGTGGGCACCAAACGAAGAGTTCAAGAACGCTCACAGAAGTCTTATTCATAAAACTGGATACAACCCACATGTCTGTCAACAGCAACATGGACACAGACATTGTAGGCTGTTCCCTCAATGGACTAATCCACGACAACAAAATGAATGGACCTCAACTCTAGCCAACAATATTGCCGGGTCTCACAGCTTATGGCTGACACAAAAGAGTCCCCTGTGTGACGTCTCTCTGGGCATAAAAGCAAAAATGAATCTCTGAGTTTAGAAGGCAGGACGGTGGCCACCTCCAGGGAGTGGGTGGGAGGGAACCTGTGGGGGTGCTTCTGGGGTGCTAACAAGATTCTATGTCATGCGTGGTCCAGGTGGTAATTACATGGGTGACCCCACTGGTGGAATTCGGAGTACACTATTTATTTCTGAATGTGCACATATTTCAATATTTAAATATATAGAAAAATATTCAAATTTGTTCAATGTATATCCATGAAGAAGTTTGTATGAGGACTAAAGAAGCAGGTTCAAGAACAGATTGATGTGTGCTCTTCCTACATGTATGAACACACACACACACACCCCACCTGCTGTCCTTACGAGCCATTGGCAGAGGCTCTGGCCATGACCGAGACCACATCCTTTCACCCCAAGACATTTCCACGACAGCATCAAGGATGTCCCTTGAGCCCCAGGCCTTATCCTGTCCCTGGGTCCTCTGGTCTGTGGCTGAGTCTTGAGGCTGCCAGTGTAGGCTCGCTACCCTAAGAGCCTGTGGTGAGATGGCCCGATGACCTGAGAACTCCCACTTCCTTGGAGAACGTGGCACCAACAGCCCCTGGCAGGAGTCCCACCAAGTCCCGTGTCCCCCAGCGCTTCTCCCACTTGCCTGAACCCGGCACAGCACAAACTGTACCTGCTCGATACAGGCACCCTGGGCGGTCAAAGGTGCAGCTGCCCTTTGTTCTAAGCAACAGAAGTGGCCAGAACTACTTGTGAGCTGATCACAGTTTGGCAAGTCCAGTTACATTTTAAATAACCACACGCGTGGAAAGACGCACCGCCCCCAGTAAAACGCTCCGCCCCTGCTCACACTGCTGCCGCGGGACTCACATTCTTCGCACCTGGCTTTGTCTAAAATGGAGTGAACCCCTTGCTTCCCAACTCCTGCCTCCCTGCAGTCCACTTTCCAAATGCAGCCAGCGTGATCTTTGAAAAGGTAAATCAGAGCGCACAGCACCGCTGCCAAAAACCCGCCAACACTAGCCCGCCCCTCTGACCTCACAGCCTCTACCACCTGCTGTTCCCTCCCCCTGAAACACCCTTCCCTCAGATCTTCCCGAAGCCCACCTCCTCAGAGCGGCCTCTCTGTGTGCTTGGTCTGAGGGGGCTGACGCCACTCTATCCAGCCACACTCCAGCTCCGAACCTCGAACCTCTTGTAATTTCCCTCATGGCTTATAATCACCATCTGAAAGATGCTGAGTTATTACCTTACATGCTGATGTCTAGCTCTACCAAAAAAAAAGACTACCCCACGAGAGCAAGGATCTCGCTTGACTTGTTCACCAGTGTATCCCTGAGTCCAAGAACAAGGCCGGGCACCGAGAATGCAACCAGTAAATACCTGTGGGTGAGAGAGAGGGAGGTTGCGGGGGGAGGGAAAGAGGGAGGACTAAGGAAAGGGAGGAGAGAAGGGAAGGGGGGAAGAATTGGTTCGCAGAATCACGCAACTGCTGGGAGCTGTTGGTGTTTTCCAGGTACAACCAGCGTCAACTAGTCACAGGAGGGGACGAGGGCGCAGAGGGGAAAAAAAACGAGTGAGTGTGCAGAGCATCCATCTCAGAACTTGGAGAAAGTGCCTGCTTAGGGGCGGGCGGGGGAGCCTAAGGAGAGAGCGGAGTGAGGACGCATTTCGCCCTGGAATATCACTTATTTTGCTAGTTCGAAAAAGAGGCTGTTTGAAAATGTATCAAGCCCTTGGAGTGGAGAACAGTAGAAGCTGCATTCTGGAGTTCCAAGAAAAAAAAAAACAAAAACGGGGCCCAGACAGTGTCTGTGTGCAGGAATGCAGTTTGGGACGAGGAGAGAAAGGGGAAAAACAGAAGGAACACGGCAGCCAGGTGGTACGCCCAGACAAGACACGCTGGGTCATTCGCAAAGGGTCAGGAAACAATAACCAAACACTGGGGCCCCCCAGGATCTCAGTGAGTAACGTGACCACCTTCTAGGGTGACTTGTGTGCATCTGGACCGCAGCCGCTGATGACCCCTTCCTTTGCCATCTGGGGACCTGCGCTGGACCCTCGAAACACTAATCCCAACTCTCACGAAGTTTCCAAGGAAAGTCTACTCTGCCCAAGTCCGAAGGCACATAAATGGAACCCCCACATAAGTGAGAAGTACCCCCATGCTGGAAGCACGTTCTCCTGGAGCATGTGCAGCCAGATACGTATTTTGTGGGGGAGACCCCCCCTCTGAGTAATCAATGGAAGGGACAGGAAAGGATCTTAAAAACCTAGGATGTCTCCCAACCAGACTAGGAAAATGACCCAGGGATTCCTGGTTTACGTGTCAGCAACAAACACAAAACAAAGTAAGCAGTCCGAATCCCTATCCATCAAGCCAACAGTGGAATCTGAGAATGTCCCATGGGTGCCTGAAGGCCCGGGAGAGAGATCTGAAATTTCAGCAGCTAGGGGACAAAACTGCCCCCACCTCTTCTTAGTAGCTACAGGATGGTACAGCTTGGGGCTTACCACAGGGCACAGCCAGCCACATGGGAACCTCCCCATCAGAGGGTCCTGGGCTGGGCAGAGCCTTGGGGACAGTGCCAGTCAAGCACTGAATGTCTAGCCACCAGAAGCAACAGTGTTGCCTCTTGGGAGCCACATGGGGAGAAATTATTCCACTGCTCTGTCGCACTCTGACTCCAGGAACGTGAAGCCCAAGAACTGTGAAGTCTGAACGTGACATATGGGGTGGGGCAGTCTTAGGCTTCACACTCGGACATTCCTTCATGGTCTTTCTCCCAAATGTTGGGGGAGCCGGGTTCCAGACCTGCGGTGGTGTGCAGCTCCAGGGCTCCCTTCACAGAGGGTGCAACACAATGTCAACAGCAGCCCCCAGAGTTGTACACCCTCTTGTCTGGGATCGAGTAATTTTGGAAAGTGCCACATGCCCCATCTTAGAGATTTAGAATATCCACTAGTGCAGTAAAGGCTCTGAGAAGTCCCACAGTACACCGTTTTTTAAAAACTTCATTTAACCAAGTTTTTTCGGCTGTTTTAAGCCATGGAACCCTCACTTCAGAGAATACCTCCTACAATCCCATGGAACTGGGCTTGTCCAGAACGTTCTTAAGGAAAGGCTCTACCAAAAGAAGCGATTTCACCACACGCAGGTCTCAAAGACATACTTAGGGCCGACTCTCGTCACTGACCTGCCAGGAGCTCGCTCTCACCATGGCTTTGAACCTACCTATGTTCAAAAAGACACTTAGGAGGCCCGAAAGGGTCTTCATTCTCAGCTGCTTTCTCCATAACTTAGGCTTCTGTGAAAACAGGAGGCGCCTCTGTGGGTCTGGGGCTGTGAGGCACACACAAAGTTGACTCCTGACCACCTCAGGCCCACCTGGATACTGATGGGTCGTGGAGAGCCAAGGCACAGACTAACTCCTGCTCCCTATCCCAGGCACTTGCCATTCACCTTTAATGTAGGATGATGGACAGGTGGGAGGGGCCAGCACATTCCTCGTTCTGGAGGCTGAACCAACACCCGACACAGAGTCCTCTGGGGAAAGTTACCTGCCCCTCTTTGGGCACTCATTTATTTATAAAGCACCTCAGCCCTGATACATCTCCCAAGCGTGCACTTGGAGAGCGGTCCAATTACAGCCACATTTCATGTATCCATTCACAGTGGGCATTCCACATCAGCTGAACTTTCTACACAATCTTCTCCTTTCAAATAGGTACCAAAAAGTTTATCTTAACCATTTTGGGTGTGAATTGTTCAGGAATGGATTGCACATGGATCTCCCTTTTAAACCGAGCCTGGGGACCCTAAATTGACCTGTGTTTGATTATTCAGGATTAGACAAATCCATTATTAATGCAGCAAGAACCCGAAGCCAACCTGGTAAGGTACGTGGGTGACCCTACACTAAGTGGCCCTAGTGATCTTTGCCTGGTGCATTTGGGGGAAGCTTTTGATAGAATGTTTTACTAGAGAGAAAATGTGGAAACTGCTAGAACACACAGTAGTACCCCCAAGATAACCCAGGCCATCAAAACTCTGCATAAAGTAAAAGTCAATAGTCTCTGAGTTAAGCACCAAAGGATTCCTGCCACTCAAGTGTCTGATGGTTAGCACCTGGCCTTTGTGATAGCTCGTGGCCATTTTAGAGCTTTGTGCCTTATTTCCTACTCCTTGGCTGAGTTCCTGAGAGTAAATTTTCCTCATCAATCGAGGTTTCAGGATATATCCGATGCTACTGCTTATAAAGTGCGAGGCTGGAGCTGTGGATGGCAGCCAGCCGTGTAGGTTTCCCTTCTCCCATTAAGAAACTCAAACCACCTGTTTTCTTTTTTCTGGCGCCCCCAGGGGGAGGCGGCTCTGTCTGCCCCACCCATCCCTCAGTGCTTCAGCTATACCTGGCTGATCCCAGGTGAGTCCTGCCAAGACCAGATCACAGACCAATGTCACACACATAGCCACTCCAACAAGACTACCCTCCAGCTGGGCCCCCCTGACAATACACTCGGGCACCTACAGACTCACACAAAGCCGCCTCTGCCCAACCACCCCATCAGCTGGGCTCACCACAACGGAAGCCCACTGTTTCCCTCCCATCAATGTGCTTCTCTGTTCTGCTAGCACATGGCAGAGAGATGCCTGCAGCCTGCCTGCAAGCCCCCCATTCATGCTCCCTTCTCATAGAGCCAATTTACAATGAGCTTTCTCCTTCACTTTTCTCCATACTCCCCACCCCCAGATACACAAAAGAGGGCTATAAAGTGGGGATTTCTTTTTTCTCTACAGGAATAAAAGGTTAGCTTTCCTTCCTTTCTGTTTTCCTACCCTTGGGCTAAATTTGGCAAATGGAAAGCGAGTGGAAGCAGTTAAACTGACCCAGTTCATGACCCAGGGGACACTCGTGTGGCCAGAATTGCCCTCATTTGCTCTTTCTCTTATGATGGTTGTAAGGGGGCATCTGAAAACTCTTGCCACCCATCCCAACAGCCCTGCTGGGAAATGATTCATGCACAGATCTGAGTGAGGCCTTAAAGCTTATCTCACTCAACCCCCTTAAATGAAAGAGGGGACACTGAGGCCCAAAGAGGTGAAGGAAGTTACCCAGGCCATACAGTGAACTTCCTTCGGGCACAGTTCTTATGGGCAATAAGAAAAGCGAGCATCTTACCGTCATCCAGGTAGGTCTGATCCAAGTTCTGCTCCTGCTTAATTGTCACTCCCGTGGGTAATGCTTCTTTTTGGTCACTGACCGGGGGTCCGTTTTTGGCGGCTCTTTGGCTTGTGGCATTCTGCTGCTGAATGACTGTGGGGTAGGACCCCGGGCTCAGCCTCTGACCTTGATTGACAGGGGGCGGGCCAGGCCTGGAGGTTCCGGGTGCGAAATTCTCGCAGTACATGATGTGCTGGAATTCTTGGTGGCTTCCACAGCGCAGCTGCTGGTTGGTGGGCGAGTAGTGGATCACCGGAGAGGCCTGCTGGTTGGCCGGAGAGGAATGGAGTAGGGCAGAGCTCTGGCCCTGGGAGCCGGCATGCACCAGCACGGAGCGGTGGGCGTCCGCGAGGGACAGAGGCGTGGCCATGAGGGCCGGCTGCTGGTAGCCCAGTAGGCTGGGGCTCAAGCTCTTGCTGCGCTGGTACAGGACGGCCGCTGGGTTCTGCTGCTGGTAGCGGGCGTCGGGGGACGAGAGCCCTGAGCGGAATTGCTGGCAGGGAGCCATGGTGGCCACGAGGCAGGAGGGGGACTCAGCCACCATAGGGTGCTGTGGGTAGTAAGGCTGGGTCCCCAGGTTCCCGTGGATGGGATTGCAGATCAAGGCGGGGTCATATTCATCACTGGGCTCTGTCTTGATGGCTGGGACTGCGAGAAGAGACAAAGCACAGAGGTGCACCATCCTCAGTGAGCCGCGGACGTGCGCAGAGGATTAGCGGACAGCGGCTGGGAACAAGGCCTTGGGAGTCCACATGGGTGGGATCAAACAGTGGGATTCTGTCACTTATTAGCCTTGGGCAAGAGGCTCCCTGTACAATTGTCTTAGGTCAGAAATCTAACCCTGGGCTATGATCTTGAACTATATAGGTCTTTTACAATAGTGCAAAGGTGTCTGGAAAGTTTCTCTCAGCCCTGGCCCGTGTGCAGCCTTGATCCCCAGGAGGAAAGCTCAGGAAAGAATGCTTGATTTAAAATTATGCCTCCTCCATCCTCTGCCCTAGCAGTTCCCATCCCCCTACCTTGCTCATTGTCCTTCATAATACATATTATCACCACCTGAAATATTCTATATATTTTATGTGCCTGTTTACCCAAAGACCCCACTAGAATGTCAGCTTCTCAAAGGAAGGATTTTTTTCTTTTTTTTGGTCTGTTTGGTTCAATGCTGGGTCCCCAGCACCTAAAATACTGCCTAGAACTTAACTGGCACTGAGGTATTTTCTGGACAAGGGATGACCAAACGGTGATAGTTCCCTCCTTCATTCTGTCGTACTTTGGGGGAATGAAACCTACTGGCTTGGGCCTCAGTTTCCCCACCTGTTACTTGGCAGTAATAAGCACCCTTACCCTACGGGGTACCATGTTGGGAGAATTAAATAAGATGCATGTGCAAAGTACTCAGCACAATGACTGACATACAGTAAGTGCTCCGTGCTTGCTTTTGTTGCTATTATCTTACTATTGTCACTACTATGAGCATTGTCAAGGTTACCGTTCCTCTCTCTTTCTCTCTCCACCTAGGGCAGTCACCACAATTTCTGCTTCTCCAACATCCAGCCCCCCGTGCTATGGAATCAGCTTTCTTTTCACTGGAGTAAATGCATCGGTGACAGGACAGCAATCGAGTTGCCCCTCCACTCCCACCCCCAAGGTGTTGGGGGTTGGAGAGGCAAGGAGGTTCAGCACCTAAAGCGAAAACGCAGCTTTGGCCCTAACCACAGAAATCATTTCTCAAGATGCCATTCAAAGATGATCAGCTCAGTCCCCGGCCTGACTGCCGGGGCCCAGGTCCTCACCGGGGCCATGCTCAGACAACTGCGTGCCAACTGGGACCCGGGAGGCCTCGCTACCACCAATGAGAGGTGAGGGCAGCATAAACGTCACTGAAAACCTCTTCATTAGAGGTTTGATCTCCACAGTCTTAGATCCCATGCATGTCACATCAGTCCTGGGACAGTGCAACGCTCACAGGGGTCTCACAAACCTGTGGACACGCTCTACTGAAGCCAAGCCCCCCCAAGGCCCAGCTGCCAGGACCGGCCCCTCAAGTTTCAGGCTTCTAGGAACCCAGAGGCTCCAGGTGAAACTGTCACAGCCCAGAAATTATACCCTGGGTGATATCCTCAAATTACAGGTTTCCAATCCTGGAAAAGTGGCTAGGAGGCCTGTCTCAGCCTTGGGGAGCTTGTAGCCTGTTTCTGTAGCCCCTATCATAATCTGCCATATCAATATTATTAACACTTAATATCCGAATCCCGTTAGGACATCAGCTCTTCGAGGTGAGGGCAGAGCTTTTTATCTGTTTTGTTCACTGCTGTGTCTCCAAGCCAAGGGCAGTACCTGGCACTCAGATATTTTGAGGACAAATGAATGAATGAAAGAATGAATGAAAAATAGCACTTGTCACCCTTCTTCAGACTGTAGCACTTGGTGGGGAGGAGACCTCCTGACCAGGTTATCCAGCCAGTAACTCCACATGGCCACAGGGTGACTACTTACTATGGGGTCAACTAAAGGTTCCATAGGTTTGGGGGGCATATTCACCTCTACCCCTATCATGATCAAATCTACGAAGGACAGGAGTCACAAGCTTTGCAACCTTTTGCTAAACAAGTCCACACGGGTTTCTCTCCTATTCCGTCCTCCCCAGGGAAAACACTCATAACAACAATAGTTCATATCGCTGATATCAGTTTACCATCAGCTCACTATGCTAAACACGTTAGTGCATTTTATTTCTGTAACTCTCATCAGGAAGGTGCCATGTGATTGATAAGGAAACTGAGACTCAGAGGTTGAGGCACCTGCCCAAGGTTGCCCAGCTGTCAGCAGACGACGTGCATCCCCACGCACACACCCATGCTGCCTCTCCCACCCCGGGGGCCTTCTGAGAGAGCGCCATACCTGGATGATAGGTAAAGTGCTGAGGCTGACTTCGTTTTCTCTTCCCATTGATGACATAGAAGTTCACCTTCACCGAAGCGCGGATGTGCTTGTTCCGATACTCAGGGATCTCAACAAAAAGCATGTTCTGGAAGGAAGGAGTTGTCATCAAACTCACGGCAGTAATGTCTAAATTCCTATGCAAGGCCCCAAGCACATTGAGCCAGCCCATCCAACAGGGGTCATGACCCATTCCACACGTTTACAGGTGAAATTCTATGTAAAGGGACCTTGACTTTTCGGCCGCGGCAAAGAAAGCATTGCCACTGACTCTATCCAAGTATATTAAGATGTCACCATGACAGATCAGAGGGCCTGGTGCTCACTACTTGCTTAAGTGACTTGTCAATTTAATACCTTCTGAGAGCCTGTTATGTCCAAAGCACTGGGACTTTGACGAAGGGAAGAAAAAAAGGAGGAGAGAGAACATGAGGGGGTGGGAGGGAAACATGACAGGGCGCTCGGTCCGGGTGCTTACGGGCTGGCTTTTGTCTTTATCCACCGTGGCCTCCATCTCCCAAATTTGCTGCCCATCTGGAAAAATTAAAAAAAGACAGGCATTGAAGGAACTATTAGAAACCAAAGGCTTAAGACAAAAAAACCAACTTATCTCAACCTTGGTTTATGTATTGCATCATTTCAATAAGGTGTATGTGTATATGTGTGTGTGTGTGTGTGTCATACATATACATATGTATTTTTACTTATATACGTATATTTCTTTTTGCACAGGGAACACATGTTGATAACATAAAACTCGGCAACAACAGAAAATAAGGGGAAAAATTGCCCTTCATCCCATCACCATTATCTTTATTTTCTCTATATCTGAATGACTATCTACCTTCCTTTCTTTAAAAATAAAAGTAGTATTGTAATACATTCTACTTTATTATATGCTTTGTTCAACCAAAGACTACTTCCAAAAGGTCCTGTATATGCCAAGACTCTCACAGGCGCCCCATTACGGATCACTCGGCTGTCCCAGACATGCCTCCTTGGTTGTCTGAGAATGCAGGTGGCTCACACAGTCTGTCCTAAGAGTCTTAAATGACGTCCTGGCTTGGGAGTCACTGGAGAGGGTGGAAGCCCAGGAAGCCCACCTTCCACTTCACAGTCAACAGACCGCCTGGATCTCACACGGCTCATTGAAATGATGGATCAATGAGAGGTTTGCTCAATAGTAAACTTCCTTTCCATGGAGCAGACAACTAGTTCCCCAGTTCAGGGCCAGTGAGTTGGGCCAAACAAAACTGTGCATTTGCAAATAATACACTTCTTTTGCTGACCACCTACATTGGCAGCTGGGCAGTTTTCGCTCAAACCAATCATGTCCACAAGTGTTACCAGGGTGTTTTGTGGAACATTGGCTCTGAAAAGTATTAAATGGGTTTACAAGAACAAGAAACAAATTCTACAAGCTAATAAGCATTTGGAAAATGCTGAGTCAAAGTCAATTGGGTTTCTTTGCTACAGGACTTCTCAGAGCCTTTAATCTGCTCACATGCGGCGTAACTCTCCAAGGTGGGCTAGGGCATGTACCATATCCCAACATTTGGCCAAAAGAAACCCCTCCCTCCTTCATAGATATTATTATATAAGTTTCTGGTGTACAACATAATTCGGCATCTGTATACACTACAAAGTAATCACCCTCAAAAGTCTAGTTACCATCCGTCACCATACAATTCACCCTCATCTCCCCTTTCACCTACCTCCCAACCTTCACATCTGGTAACCACCGATCTGTTCTCTGTATCTATGCATTTGTTTTTGTTTTGTTTTGCTTGTTCGTGTGGAGTTTTTTGTTGGTTTGGTTTTTGTTTTGTTTTTTTTAGATTCCACATATGAGTGAAATCATACAGCATTTTCCTTTCTCTTTCTGATTTATTTCACCTAGCATGATACCCTCAAGATCCATCCCTCTCACCCTCTTTTGAAAGCACAGCTATTAGCATCTTCTGTGGTAGGTTAGCTTTGAACCCATAAAATCTTGGCTCTTAAGGTTCACGCAAAGAAATCCGGCTTCCACGCATTATTTGAACTTACTAGTATAGAATATATTTCCCAAAATAATAATAAAAAGTTTTGTGATTGCTACCAAAGCTGATGCAATCTAGATGATCTTAACAACAAACAAGCAATGACTCAGCTAGAGCCTCTGTAACAAGTCCTGGCCTTACAGTTCTATTAGGCGCAACTCCTGAAATGACTCAGTGGCAAAAGCGGGGAGAAAAGGGTTAGGTTAATGCAGTGACTTTCACTAGAGTGTGACATCTGTGTGGAAAGGACCAAGTTAATACCCATCACCATCTCCGCAATGCACAACAAACGATAGGTGCCTAGTAAGCGTCTCCTGTCTGAACAAACAAAAGTGTCAGCAGTTCCAAAGGCTGCTGATGGGGGGCCAAGAAAAAGCCAGAAGCTAGCTTCAGCCACTGCTCAGGAGGAAGCAAGAAAAGCTAGATAGGGCATCAAGGAATCTGAAGTTGAGTCCTCAAGACGGTACTGTCTGTGTGCAAAGCCCTGGACAGAGCTGGTCAGCGGAAACCCTGATTTCTTTGTCAAAGACAGGTCGAAGGTTATCCACAGAAACGCTCGTACGTCCCCTTCTCAGGTGGCGGTTAGGAGCTAGGCGCAGCTCCTCATCTAAAAGGGCATTCGTGTTCACTAACTGCAGTGTGAGCTCCACATCAGGAGATCAAGCATGAAATGAATGAAGGAAACGGATAGCAATACGTTCCTCTGACGTAATGTGCTAACTCCTTCTTAACCTCTGATTGGCTGAATTGAGCTCTGCCGCCTATGGTATCATAAGTCCTTTCAGTTTGGCTTGTCCTCCTATATGACTTTGACTTGCTTTGAAAAGGAAGCACCATTTTCAGAAGTCTCATAATTGGGAGGAAAGGGAGAAGAAGTCCGTGGGAAGTGATCAGGAAGTACGTATGAAGCTGGGCCCACAAAGCTGCCATCCCCAGCTCTCTGCCCTAACTCATGCCCGTAATGAAAGATAACACACACGGACTACAAAATGGCAGTGTGACAAAAAGGGTGTCACCAAGAATAGAATTCTCACAGAGTCTCACCTCCTGATCTAGGGACTCAAGAGGAACAGGACGGAGGCCTTCTCCCTAAATTTCACCCTTTTCTCCATCTCTGGTGGGCATACAGAAGTAAAACTCCCCCCAGCAACAGTCATACAATTCTAGTGCACAGGTGCTCACAAGCGCCCTTAGAAACCAGCCAGCCCAACACCATTAGATGGGGAAACTGAAGCCCAGAGAAGGAAGGCAGGTTGCCCAAAGGCATGCAGTGGACCGTTATTAAACCACGGTCCCTAAGCAGCAACTGGCAGAGTCCAATAACGAAGGAGATGCTTTCGAGGAGAAAAGCTCAAGGCGATTAAGCAGAGGTGAGATGACCAGCTTCCTGGGAGGCTGGAGTAAGGGCCTACATAGGTAGGCTCTTTCTAGGGTCACATCCAGCACAAAGGTATCTGCACCTCTTCTCCAGCCCTTCCCTACTTCCCCCAGGCTTCCAGGGACCACCCAAGTTCATGACCAGAGTCCTGCTTCTGTGCTAGCCTCTCCTGGCACCATGCTCACCCCTCCCAGTAAAAATAACAGCTATCGCCTACGAGCACTCATTCTATGCAAAGCATTACTCAAAGCACCTCACAGGTATCGATTTGTCTAATCTACACAACAACCCGCGGCTGCAGGCCTGATCGTCACCCAAATTTGACAGGTGAGAGTACTCAGGCTCGGAGGCCCAGGGACACTCAGCTAGTGGGTGGGGAGGCCAGCGCTGACAGCCAGGGCCCCTCATCCTGCCGACATTATGTGGTTTCAGACCCCTGTGCCCATGCAGCTCCTCTGCCAAGTTCATGAAGGGAGGTGGGCAGGCATTCCAGGTGGCTGGTCCTTCATGGCTCAGCTGCGGTCTCCTGTTTTAGACCAAGTTTGTCCCCTCCAGGCTCCCATAGCACCCTGGGTACCTCTCTCACTGTCATCCCAGGACACCCTCATTCCATATGCCAGCTCTCAGCCATTTGTCAACACAATTAGAATTAAAATCACCACAATAGGTTAGAGTCACAATCTAAGTCATAGCTGGGGCAGGACGGTGTTTCTTCAAAGAAAGCCACGGTCCACTGGGCAAAAACAACCCAAGTGTCCATCGATGGATGAATAGATAAACAAAATGTGGTCTGTCCATTCAATGGAACATTATTCGGCCTAAGAGGGGAAGGACATTTGGACACATGCCACAACACACATAGACCTTGAGAACGTTATGCTGAATGAAATAAGCTAGACACTAAAGGACAAATACTATATGATCCCCCTTATATGAGGTCCCACACAACAGGCGAATTCACAGAGACAGATAGTACAGTGCAGGTTACCAGGTACTTGGGGGGCAGATATTGTTTAATGGGTACAGAGCTTCTGTTTCAGAAAATGAAAACATTCTGAAAACCGACAGTAGTGATGCTTACACAACACCGTGAATGTATTTAATGCCACTGAATTACACACGTACAAATGGTTGAAATGATCAATCTTATGTGATGTGTATTTTACCACAATTTTTTTTAATTAAAGAGCCAATTGGCCTCACCCCAGAGACCTGGCTTGTTTTGTGCCCTGTAGATTGGCTTAGAAGTTTTATAATTAGCTGCTGCCATTTCAAAATGAGATTTCACCTAAAAATGGAGATTTTGCTCTTGAAGAAAACAAAATTTCAGACAATCTGACCGTTCTGGGCACCCACATAGGAGCCTGACCATGGCAGCCCCTTCAGGCAGTGCTGTGCCACCCCACTTCACCACAGCGCCCCTGCCTCAGAGGGCCTTTGAGAGAAAGAGGCGATCCTACCTCCCGTAACAAGAGAGCCAGTCAGGTTTGTACAGAATGGCCTTCAACTGGGACATGCCTGATGTTTTTCTCCTGATTGCAGGACCTTTGACCCAATATTCTCTCTGTCATCATCTCACTCTGCTGCACGCCCCCTCCCAAACCAAGGACCCCTGCCATCTGTCAGGGTGAAGAAACAACTCGAGTTTCTTCCTCCTGGGCCGCAGGCCCCTTGCTCCTGGGATCTGACTTTCTCTTTTCTTTAGAATCAGAGCCATGTGCCCAGAAGGCCTCGGAGAAGCGCCCTGAGCCACCATGTGGCCCAGTCTCCTTTGAGGGTCTGGGTGTGTCCACAGGGGCCTCCCAACATGGACTGCAGAGGGACGTCCCTATACCAACATTCACTTAAAAACCCTCCCTTCCTCCCAACCCTCTCCTCTGGGCTCCAGCCAGAGCAAACAGGACCTGCCATGCAGCACTTCCTAGGGACGCCCCCTGCAGTAAGGCAGCCCCCCACCGCCACATCCCGCAGCCCTGGTGGCCTCCATGCGGCTCGGCACCCAGAGCTCCAGACGTCAGGTCGAAAAGAAGCCAGGGGAGATAGGAAGTAATGCCTGCTTACTCCAGGGTTCCCTGTCAGGCTTGCAATAACCGTTTTGCTGTAACCCTGAGCCTTCTCAGGCATGTTCTGTGGCCAGAGCTGCTGTCCCCTCCGTGTCACCACAGCACTCAACATTTTATTCCTGTGTACCCCAAATTCTGGGGCGGACAGACACGGCTTCAAATCCCTGTTTTGCCCCTCATGAGCTATGTGAGCTTGGATAAGATACTTCACCTCTCTTTGCCTCATCCAAAATATAGGGAACATTATAGTACCTATACCTCCTGGGGGTCATTCTAAGGTATCAGACACCTAGCAGAGAATAAATGTTCAACAGATGCTGATGAGCATTATTATTATGGCTAGTGGCAACAGGTTATTTACCTACTGTCCTCTTTATCTTTCATTTGCATATATTGAAAAAATTGGACTAAAATATTAGATAAAACCCCAAGCATTTTAAAATCAGATCATAATACACATTCTTGCAATTATAAATATTAATACTTTTGCCTGCAGGCATGGGCTGGAGGGAATTTATTACGTGACAATGTCTGTTATGGGAGATGGGTAGCATGGTGCCTGATTTTCCTTCCTTTCAAAAATGGGTCTTGTCACTTTTATTGAGAGAGGGAGAGAGGGCGGGGGAGGGGAGAGAAAGAGAAAGAGAAATCAAAACCTAACCCATGAGCCAAAGCCACAGCCCAGTCTTCTTCCTTTTGCATCCTTAGGCATCAGAGCCCAGGAAGCAATTTCACAAGTCCAGACCGACTGTTTATCTCATGAGGGGTCTGCACTCAGTTCTGAACAAACAAGTCCCCAACGGGAAGTGAAAGCGGACACCTCTGCCCTCGGTTTTAGGCAGCACTCAAGGGGACTGGTCTTTAAAGAGGGGTGTGTGGTTTGTAAAAGACCTCAAGGCCATTTTCCTGGGCTCCTCCATCGGCCACCTGGCCTGCTCAGCCCACAAGCCCTGGGATTCCACCAGCAGAACACACGAATTCCATCCTCTGAACTGAGCTCCCAGGAGGCAACAGAATTCACCGTCAATGCTGGCAGGGCTCTCTCAGCCTGAGGTAACTTGGTCTGGGTTTGAGTCCTGTTATCACCATTTCCTAGCTGTGTGGCCTTTGAGTGAGAGCTTAACCTCTCTGTGCCTCAGTCTCCTCATTGGCCAAATAATAACATGAATTTACTGACCTCAAAGAGTTTGGCAAGAATTCAAATAGAGATGTTTATGTAAAGTGCTTAGCAAAAATGCCCAGCCCATAGTGAGTGCTGGTCTCGCTATTATTATTTTGGAATTTAGCATCTCACATGGGCCCAACTCTAAGAGAGAAAAAAATTGGCTGGCCATCTGACCCGTGTTCTGGTGGGTATCACTGCTTCTCAATTCATTTCACTGCATAATGTCTCTCACTGCACATGACTAAAACGGCCATAGGAAGTATTCACTGACAGGGGCAGGTTGAGTTCATTATGGGCCATCCACACTTGGTATGTAATATCAGGTATATTAGGTACAGGAACACCAGGCAGCTCTTAGAGTAAGGGCGATCATATTTTCTGACCTGGAAACATGTCCTTGTTATATTAAAAAGCAGAATTGTTAAGTGCTGCAGGCCAGGACGTGCAACACGATGCAGCTTTGTGAGTCTATAAATATGTCTGCTTCAACTTAGGGAACCTGTGCCCCGAGGCTACGCATGTGGTTAGACCCCTACAGCTGGGACTGGATGGATGAGGTGAGACCCTCACGTCTTCTTCACATGACTCAAGAAACACGGTAGAATTGTGGGCAAGTTTAATTTGTGTGCATTTTTTAAAGTAAAGTTTTCCTCTTATGAAAATAGTATGTTGCAACTGCCTGTTGATGTGCCTGTCTCCCAGGAGCCCCTTGGGGCCACAGACTCAGACAGAGGCCCGGCATGGGCCCCCGGCCCTGATGAAGCTCCCTACTGCACAGCAGGCCCTGTGCAGGCTGTTGGGGCCATGATACCAGCCACACAGGCCTTCCTGCCCTCAAGGGTCCCCAGACGAGGAGACAGAGCCTGACGTCCCACCAGCGCTCAAAAGACACATGGGCTCAAGGATCCTCACTTTGACTGGGGCGGAAGCGGGGGGGGGGCTGCCTCATTCTTCAGCTTCCCTCCCCCTACTCGGCTCCAGCCACACTGGCCTTCTCTACCCCTCCAACAACCATGCTTGCTCTTCTCTAGACCTTGGCAGAACCAGGTCCTTCCCATACCTTCAGGTCCAGCTCAGGGAGGTCCCCCCTGGCCTGTCCCCCATCCTCTGTCATTTTCTGCTCTTACCGCCCACTCTCTGACATCATGTTATCTACCTATTGGTTTTCTTTCTCTCTCCCCTGCTCGGCTGTGAGCTCCCTGAGTGCAGGGCTGCACATCTGTCTTGCTCTCTGCTTGATCCCCAGCACTACACGTCTGGCACATAATAGGTGCTCAGTAAACGGTGGCAGAATAAATGAACCAACTGACCTCAAGATTCCCCAGTGCGTGGCCCATAGCCAGCGCTCAGGAAATGCCTGACAACTGGCTCCTCCAGCAAAAATGCCCCACAAAGAGAACTCACCACGCCCTGATGGAAGAACCCTTTTGGGAACTGACTGATGAGGAAAGAGCCTGGAATACAGGTGCAGACAAGGAATCAAATGCAACCGGAGCAACGCAGCGTGCGTTCTACATACCCCATCTTCCATCCCACACCCAGGTCTGGGCCTCTGGGAAACCCTGCCCAGGACAGAAGAGGCCCAAGAAGATCAAGCGTGCTTCTACTGCTCTGGGCGCAGATGAAATAAAGGACTTTGGTCTCTTGAGCAGATGTTTGGGCAAATTTCCCCCATCCTAAATTAACAGGGACTGGCAGCCAGCATGAAAAAAGGCCCTTCCAAGGCTTACTCAGAGGGGAAGAGAAAAGAGCCAACTTCTTTGGGCAAAGAGATTGGGTCTAAAGAAGACTTCGGACTTAGCAAGGAAAAAAAAAACAGGGTGTGGGGCGTGCCTGGCTTGATTGACATGACAGCCTTCGTGTTCACTTTGGCTGCTGTGCCAGAACAGTGCGTTTGCAGAAGGATGGCCCCGTTGCTTCCGCGGGTTTCACGGTTTCTCTTTGCTGGCAGCTCTTGGGCCCCACGTCGGAGCAAAATGTCAGGGGGCACAAGGATCGGCGTTGTGTCTGGAGTCTTAGCGGTGGGCCTCTGTGAGCGCTGGGCTCGGGTCAGCACTCGCAGGAGGCCTGAGCGAGCGTTCAGGAGGAAGGGGGTGGATCCGCCCTCACTTGGGCCACAAGCATGCATGCCATTGGGCTCCAGGCAACAGGGAGGAGCTCAAAATGTCAGCTTGGGTTAGGAAACCGTGCGTGATGCCTCCCAGCCCTGACTCTGCTTTTCAAAAGTAGCTAAGTGAAGATGGTTGAAGTCACTGCAGTCCGTGCTTTACGACGTCTGGCTAGCAGAAAAACGGGTACACCCTGGATGCAAAGGCTTATAATGAGCCAAGCAGATGGGGGGGATCGAGAGCATCCCCTTAGCTTAGGATTTCACCCTTCTGAATGGCACAACTGTGTTCAGTGCAACCTGGAGAGGGTCTTGATCTCCACCGCCGCCTCTCTCTCCTCCTGCCCCCTCACTTCCTCCGTGGGCTCACCTGCACTGCGCCCCACCTGGACAACTGCAGAGTTGCACTCACCTTCCCACTTCCACTTGTCTCCCCCCTCCCCCCTCCCCCCCCTCCACAAAGTCCATTCTTCATCTGGATTGCAAGAATAACCTTTAAAATATAAATTAGATCATGTCATCCCCCTGCGTAAAAGCCTCTATCAGCTGCTCGTTGCTTTTGGAATAAGCAATGCCTACAGGGCCCAATCCCGTCCCCAGTGACCTCTCCAGGGTGGGCCGGTGTCACACTGCCCCTTGTTCTCACACTGCACCAGCTACCTGGGCCTGCTTTCAGTTCCTCAAACGCCCCCAAGCTCACAACCTACGCTGGGGCCATGACACTGGGCAGTTCCTTCTGCCTGGGACACTTCCCGCAGTCCACACGGCTCCCTCTTTCCCACCATTAAGGCTCTGCTCAAAGGTACCCCCTTGGGGAAACCCTCCCTGGCTACTCTCTACAGAGTTGCCAGATTTAACAAATAAAAACACAGGATATCCACTTACATGTGAATTTCAGAACACAATGCATATTTTTATACTATAAGTTTGTCCCAAGCTCTGTGCCATTGCACAGGACATACTCATCCTCGAGAAATGTATTGTTTGAGATTTGAATTTCACCGAGAGTCTTATATTTTCCAGACCCTCTGCTCTTGAGCATACGACCTGGTTTCACTGTCTTCACAACATTTTCCCCAGCTCAGAGTGACCTGCTGACAAACAAGTTTGAGACTGTTCACCTCCTGAGGGCAGGGACCCCATCTATCATGGGTCCCCAGTGCCTGCTGGCACAGCACCTGGTCACAGGTGTTCCATGCATATCTGGGGAGTGATGATGGAAGCCCTGGCACTGAGTGAGCAGAGTGAGGCTAAAAGAGCATTGCTTGGTCATGTCATGTAGAGGCCAGATGTCACCCCAGGTGTCACCCACACCAGCTTCAGACAGCCAGTCACTCTGGGAACCAGGAAATAGAGGTTCTAGACCCAGCCCTCCACTGACGAGCTCTGTCACCTCTAGGAAGCTTGTCAGCCTTACTCTGTGACCTGGTTTCTCTGTCTGTAAGACGGAGGCAGGGAGAGGGCCATTAGCCCAGCTCCCTCCGGCTCTGACCGTGATAGCTGGAGTCAGACAGCTTAGAGTCAGAGGACAGGGGACTCCTGTGCCAGGAAGGACCCTTCACCCCGACAAGAAATCAACCCAGCCCTGCTTCCTGGCACTGTGCTAAGGAAACTGAGCTCCCAGGGGGGCGCATGGAAAGTCAGCTGACATGTTTTGAGTGTCTACTCTGTGCTTGACACTTTCAGATCCTTGATCTTCTTTTATTGCTATAATACCACCAACCTCATTTTAGGAGAACCTGAGTCTCCAAGCACATAACATGAGGCCAACCCAGGCTTCAGGCCACGTCTGCTGGGTGACCCCAAAGCCAGGGCTGCTCACACCTTAAATATACACAATCTTTACTTTAGAAAAAGTATACAACCCCAAAATATAGAAAAATCATTGGAAAAGGTGTCAATTAATAAATGATATTATGGGGTTTCTTTTGGGAGGGGATGGTCGGAAGGGGGAATGCCACCCTGCAAATTGCAAATTACACAGTGGCCTAGTGGGCGCCAAGAAGAATTTCTGATGGTGGAAATGCTAGGACCTGAGTGAATTAGAAAACCCATTTCCTGTGTCTTTTTTCAAAGGTGTCCAAACAGAATGCATAGTAGGCTTCTTTCACTCAGAAGCCTGTTCTTACACTCAAGAGGACTAATGTGTGGGCCGATGTTCTGCTCTCTGAACAGAAGGCCATTTTCTCTGTCCCCAGGGGGGCTTCAGGGCTGCAATCTGGCCTCCATCTTTGGAGGAAAGCTTTGCGTCCAGCCAGCTGTGTGTCAGAGGTGGGCTCCAGCCCAGGGGGCCGATGACACTGTGGGTGTGAGTCACCGAGGGCAAAGGTCTCCGGAGCCTGAGTCATACCCCAGCCCAGCCTGGGTCTGACCTTTCCCAGAGGGAAGCATAATCTAGAGGGACTCCCATCCCAAGTCTATTGTTTCGGAAAACACCCCACAGAGCAAACCCGAACCCACAGAGACAAACAGGTGGAAGGAAGGGGTGCCTTCTCTAAGATGGTTCCAACTTTTCCAGGATACTAATTCACGGAAAAATACTTAATTTAGGGGGGAAAAAAAGAAAGTATTTTAAGCAAATGCATTTCTATTTATTAAACGAAGCTCCAAATACAACCTTGGGGAACCTCCACGTAATAAAATGACACATAGTAGGATATATGACTCAGTGGGAAAGAGGGAATTCCACCGCCCACGCCTCTTCTCTAAAAAATCGATTTGCCCTCTCAACAGGTGATGGGAGCCTCTGCCACCAGACTGTTCCAAGAAAATCGTCCAACAAAACAAAACCCAAATTCTCTTCAAACAATTTAAGTTTTAAAGTTGAGTAATCCGATGCAGGCAAGGTTCCAACCTACACCCCCGCAGGACAGACAGCCAGAGGCTGCTGGGCCGGGGCCGGGGGCCTGAATTAAGAAAGATTTACCAGCTGAAAAATTCCAAAACCCTGTGTCATGTGGAGGAAGCTTCCAAAACATTGGATCCCACCCAGGCTTAGGGAGTCTCTCAAAGCCATGGCAACCCCGTTTCCGCTGCCACATCACTTTATTTTTGTGTCCTTAGATTTTTTCCTGTTTTGCAATGTTTTGCTGGGACCCCCGACTCCGCCTGGGGCCTGGGTGGCCGGGGGCCAGGGTGACCAGCTGAAGTCAGGAACAGCCTGGACTGCCCGGCATGAACTTTGCCTGAAAGGTTACACATTTTTTAAATTTCGGAGAATATATTAAGGCTTTTCAGCCATCACTGGGGATGGTAAATAGGAAATACCCTGATCGTTCTGTTTGGTTTCTCTGTGTTCCTCTGAATGTGACTAAAGCAATCACTCAGAGGGGTGATGATAAATGCTGTTTGGGATTCCAGCTCTCAGCCAGCTGTGGGCTACTTGGGGCCCATGACTTGACCTCTCTGAGCCTTAGTTACCTCATCTGTAAAATGGGGGTAGTGCTGCCACCGGTAGGGGCTAGTGTGACAATTAAAGGAGATGACACATTCTTTCATTCAGCCACATGTGTGAGCACCTACTATGTGCCAGGGACTGTTCTGGACGCTGCAGATACAGTAGCAAACACCACTCCCAAGGAACTAAGAGTCTAGTGTGGGAGACCAGAAGATAAACGAGTGAAGGAATAGACAAGGTCATTTTCGCAGTGCTAAGTGCTACCGAGAAAACAGAGCGGGGCCATGGGGCAGGAGCTGACACAGCCGTAGGGGAGGATGGATGCCTTCAGAGTGGATGGTCAAGGAGGGGCTGAGACTTGAAGGAATAGGAGAATGCAGCGTCATAAAGAAATGGAAGAATATTCTAAGGAAACAGAGCTAAGGCGAAGGTCCTGAGACAGAAATGAGCGTGGGGTGTTTGAGGACGGAGTGAAGCCGGTGTAGCTACAGCCAAGCAAGCAAGGGGGAGACTCAAAAAGGCTGAAAGCAGGGAGAGATGGGTGAGGGCCAGATCATGCAGGCTCTTGGAAGTCACAAAAATAATTAAAAATAGTGATAAAAAATAATATAATAATCGTTATTATTACTGCTGCTATAAATAAGGGGCCATTTTCCAAAACACCAAGCTTTTCTAACTTAAGAAACACCATGCTACCCCTCTCCTACTGTTTTTCCACCGTTCTCCAATTTGTCATCCTGCTGGAGTGGAAACCGCCAATTCCATTTTTGGTCCACGGCTATAAAAAGAACGTTGGAGCTGGTGGTGCCGATGACCCAACATGGGGGCTAAGATTAGCCCAGGAGGCTGTCACCTTTCCTTAATGTGAGAACCAGCTGGGGTTCCCCGTCCTTGGAAGACTTCAGCTGTTCCACTCCACCCCGCCCTGCAGCGCCCTTGCCGGCCAAGCTGTCCATGGAAACGGGAACGGGGATGCGTTTTGGAAAAAAGGAGTTGAGCAACAGGGATTCCCCCTGAAGGAGGAGGCCCTGGGCTGGGAGGCGAGTTCTTGGGGTCAAAAGAGCAAGACCAGCTCCCTGCAAAGGCCAGGCAAGCCCCCTGCCTGTCAGAGCCAGAGGGAGACAGGCATCACACCAAGGGGGGCTGCCACGTCTTGGGGGCGTTCAGAGGCATCTCAGATACCCTCGCTTTTCTGCTGGCACCAATCCAGGAACCACTCCCCCGGGTTTCTTTAGTTATACACAAGCAAGGGTTCAAACTGTGTCCTGTCGGCCCCAGTGACCCACTACAGAAGTCAAGGCTCTATCTGACCACAAAATGGATCAAGCCAGTGGTTCAGAGCAGCTGAAAGGTCTTCAGCCAATTAACCTGGTTGTAAGCTTTTTCAGAGTCAGGCTGCCTCGGATCCAACTCAGCACTGCCACTTACGCAGCTGTGTGATCTTCACTCAGTTACTTAACCTCTCTGTGCTCAGTTTCTCATCAGTAAAATTGGGAGAACAGTATGCATCTATCTTGTAGGGCTGTCATGCGGAATCAGATTAGTTAATACATATAAAGTGCTTAGGACAAGGCCTGCCACATAGTTTATTATTATTACTTACTGCTGTTTTTCAATGTTTCTTGGTTCCATGAGATAAAATCTTACTCCTCTGTCCTTCCACAGACTGAATATCATAATACTAATAGAAGCTAACATGTAATGAGCATCTAAAACGCGCCAAGCTCTTTGCAAAGGACCTAATCTGTATGATCTCATTTAATCTTCTCATCTCTCAAGAGGAGTAAATCATCTCCATCTTACACAAGAGGACATGTTGGCTCAGAGAGGTGAAATGACTTACCCAGGATAACAAAGCTGCTAAATGCAGATCATGGATTCGAACCCAGGCCATCTGACCTCAGAGCCTGTGCCTGCAACCGCCAGCGCACACAGCCTCCCCAAAGCTCGCCCAGCGCAGGCCAGTCCTGGGGGGCAGAGTGTATCACAGACACGATGTGCATGGCCTGAGCTACGACAGTGCTGGAGAGACAGTACAAATAGTAACAGACATTCAATGAGCGCTCCCTATGCACTAAGCGCCCAGTGCTCATTTATGCATTTTTAACTCTAGGATGGAAGGACTGCATTTGACAGAGATGGAAATGGAGGCATAAGGAAGCTGAACAACAGAACGAGGCTGGATATGACCTCAGGTGGGCCCCCTGACTTCTCCAAACTTAGCCGTCTGCCTCCTCCCATGAGGAGGAGGCGATAGAGGAAACCATAGGCAGAAAGTGGCAGGCAAAAGGCCCGCCCACAGACCGGTTCAAGTACAGGGAGCTGTTATTACCATTCTCCTTATCAACACACAACTTTTCAAAGTTGAAACAGGCTCTGAGTTTTCCTCCTGTTAAGAGGCAAACTGTGGAACTGAATAAATGAGCAAAGTAAACAGAAAAAGTCTCAGAGATACAGAGGAAAAACTGATGGTTGCTAGATGGGAGGGGGTGGGGATGAGGGAGAAGGGGAAGGGATTAGACAGCATAAATACGTAACTACAATATTGCCACAGGGATAGGAAAGACAGTTTGGGGACTATAATCAATAATGCTGTAAATATTTTGTAGGGTGTCAGATGGTCACATGAATTGTTAGGGAGACCACTTCATGGATGGGGTAGAGGCTTGATCACTGCACTGTACACCTGAAGCTGACATTGAATAATATTGTATGTCAACTATTATATATATATATATATATATATAGAGAGAGAGAGAGAGAGAGAGAGAGAGAGAGAGAGAGAGAGAGTCACGGGATGTGGAGGAGTACAGTGTGGGGAGTGGTCAATGGACTTGTAATAGATATATATGATATCGGGGAGGGAGAGGCGTGGATTAGGGGAAAGGGTTGTCACTTTGTGAGGGGTGAAAAGGATAACTATTGCACTCTGCAGTACACCTAAAACTAATAAAAAATAAAAAAAAGAGGCCAACTGTAGAATTTCTTCCAAAACCAAGAGAAGAAAAGCTAGAAAGTAAATGCCATTCATTCTTCATTCATTCACTCATTCATTCAGCAAACACTTAATGGATGCCCTTGATTAGCTTCAGAGAATGTGAGCTCCCTGGACAACTAAAAGCTGACTGGCTCCTAACTCCATGGGAGTGAGGTAGGACTTGGCCTCCAGAGCCATCCCTACACAGTTCCATTGGCCCCCAATGACCACTGCCAACCTAGTCATGGATAACAAGACTTCTATATATTTTAGCATTTTCCCTCTGCTAATAAGGTGTTTTGAAGCCATACAGTTCTTCAAGTCAGCAGAAGGCCAGCAGGATGGTTTCCTCGTACAGAAGCTGCATCAAAACTGGAGAGGCCAATGCTTACTTGGTCATTTACATTTCATGCTACTCTCCTGCTCAAGAGCCCATCATGACTCCCTGTTACTGTATCCATGTGCGACCAAACCAAGGCCATGCCTCTGCCTGGAACTGGGAGACCTCTCTGTTCTGGCCACCTCCTGCTCATCAAAGCATTTCCAAGTGTTAACCAATCTCTACTTCAGCCAGGTTGGTCTGCTCTCTGACTCACCAGAGCCTCACAGATTCTGCCTGTAGGCAATATTTTACATTGTCCCACCACCTTAGAAATAAGCCTTCCCCAAGATACCTAAAAACGTGTATGCCCCCTGGAATCCACTATATAAATAGCATTAGTGAACATATATTGAGCACTTATTATATACCAAGCATTTTATGACTAACTTAACATGTATGAGCTCTTAATTTCATGGACTGTCAACCTCATTATACAGATGAGAAAATTGTTGCCCAGAAAAGATAACTTGCCCAAGACTGGGAGTTCCTGCCCAGCTAACAAAACGAGTGTACAAGTTGTTCATCGCTGAGTTACTTGTAACAGCACAGAGTTGGAAGCAGCCTAATGCCCAATAAAAGCAGAATGGTTACGTAAAGTACTGGACAACCATCTGATAGAACGCAATGTATCTATTTAAAAGTCTGTGTTATTACACCACCACTGCCCCTCAAACCCACCGTGACCAGCCACATGCCTCTAAAGCACTCCCAAACCCATCCATCCATCTCCAGGCCCCACTACCATGGCTTTACTTAATGCCTTTTTCAATTCTGCCTTCTATTGTGCTTTCAAAGTTGGATAAAGCAGTTCCCACATCCTGGTCACAGGACTTATCCCAAGAGGAGGCTTTGTGTGAACTGGAAAGAAGCATCCCTTCCCCCAGACATTCTGCCTCCACCTGTCAGCAACAGATACAGATCGATGATGTATCCAATTTGAATGGCAGCTCCCACAGGAGGCCCTTGTGCAGTGCACAACCCCTACAACTGGACAACATGCCTGTTATATTCTTGGGATCATCCTAAGGGCAAGCAACAGAGACAAACATCAAAACTCTTTGAATTAACCTACTGAAATCATATTTATTAGGGAAAAAAAACTAGGTCTAGCATCCTTAACTATCAAATAATTGCATAACCTGATATTTTTCTGACTTTTGGTCATTTTCTCTCTACCACATCCTTATGGGCAAAACACATTGCTAGACCATGCCTGAAGGAAAGAATACACATGGCCAATAAACAAAAACATTAACCCTCTCAGGGCAAAGGAGTATAAAATAAAAAGAAGCACCAATGCAGCAAATCTTTTTCATTAAAAAAAAAAAAGGCACTTCTGGGGAGGGTGAAACCATTACAGACACGGTATTGGTGGAAGTTTCAATTTGTAGAGTGATTTAGGTAATTTAGCCATCTGTATTTAAAACCCTCGAAATGACTATCCAATATTCCACTGCTAGGAAGAAACCCTAAGTCAACAAAAAAGATACACATAGAGGTTCGTGTATAAAAGATTAATGAACCCTAAACATATGAGAAGACTAATCACAACACTATTGATAATAAATATATAAGTAGCCAATGTTTATTGGCATACAAGATACCTGGTGCTGTTACAATTACTTGACATGTAGCAGCTCATTTAACCTTGTGACAACCCTCTTGTTGTTATCGTTCTGTATATAAGGAAATGGAGGCATAGGAAAGGTAGGTAATTGGCCTAAGATCTATCTCAGAGCAAGCAAGTAGCAGAGCCAGCTGTGAACCCAGGATATCCAGGCCCAGAGCAGGCATGCTTAATCACCGTGCTGTTTGACTCCCTTCTTGACAACAGTAAAAAGTTGAAAACGTTTGCCTCTCTAGGTGTAAAAAAATAATTTAAAAAAAGAGTTGGGGGTGGGGTCCAACCTCATCACCCAGTGAAACAACCCGGCACCAGCTCAAACACATCATGGTACATTCCCACAATGATGAACTGTGTTGACATCAAAATCTCTAGAGACCTGGGAAACTTGTCACTACAGTGAGGACAAAGGGGCAGAACACAAAACTCTACACAAGAGGGTCTACCCCGAAATCAACGCTGCTTGGAACAAAAAGATGGTGGCGTTTGTAGGGCACCGGTGGACACAAAAGAGCTCAAAGGGCCCCTGACCTGTGGTCTTCTCCGTGAACACGACTTTGGACTCGGCCGTGAAGTTCTGTCCCGTGAGAATCATCTGCTGGCCCCCGTAGACCAGGCAGCTGTCGACATCTTGTCTCTCCACCATGGGCAGCTCGTGGGCGGATCGCTGGGCTGTGGGTAAGAGGACAAGAAGCCACTGTGAGGACGCTCAAAAGAGGCTTTCTGATTTCACGGGGACGAGATAGTTACACGCTCTGCCCACCTTTGTCATCTGTTGCCATCGCAAAAGGTGGAACCATCGCCCCTGACAACCTGACTCTGCAAATGTTATATTCTTGTAAAAGTGCCCCAAGTAACATGCGTGAATTTGCTCCGAACGACACATTTTGTTTTCATGAAACAGGGGACAGGTGCCTAGCCTCCTTGTAGAAAGGAAAAGTGAAGGAGAGTTTGATATTTTTTTTTGTTATGAAAGAAGTGCAAACCAGCTTTGTTGTAAGAAAGCTCCTTTGCTACAGTATATGCTCCCTCTGCATTTGATGGCAGCAAACCCGTGGAGGGCTCATGCATGCTAAACTTGAGGGCCTAAATTCTCAAGGGTTTAGACGCAGTCGCTTTAGAATCCATTTGCAATTCTGGACAAGGTCTTCTAGACATCCAGGATCTGTCCCCACCACCTCTGACCACTCACTTCCTAGAACCCCCCTTGCTCACACCACTCCAGCCGTATTTCTAGAACATTCTTGCTGTCTCTCAAATACACTCAGCACACTCCTATCTTTGAGCATTGGCACTTTCAAGTCCCTCTCTCTGGAAGGTTCTTCCCTGACTCCCTGCATGGCTCCCTTCCTCGCTTCTTGCAGTTTCTACTCAGATGTCACCTCCTCAGAGACACTTCCTTACCTCTGCCTGCCCCTGGCAGTTAAAACAGTGGTACCCAACCCCTGTCCGTCTGCCTGTCTGTCGCTTTCCCCCTCTCGTTCCTTTATCCTGCTTTACCTTGCTTTGTTTTTCTCCAAAGAACTTTCCACTTTCAGGTATATTGCATGCAGCTTTATTGGTTTAGCGCTTTCCCTTCCCCCAACTATTATAGACAGTAAGCCCCAGGAGGGGGTTTGTGCTGCTGTAACTCCATGGCCAAAAACAGTGCCTAGGACTTAGTAGGAGGTGTGTGGGATGGACAGACGGATGGATGGATGTGGCTAGATATGGATATCTCAATAAATCTTGACATAGTATATATATATTTACATCCTCATCTATATCTACAATAATGAAAGATGGAAGCATAGGCGGGCCTGGGCTGAGCGCTGAACCGCAAGCATATGCTTACATGCTCGCAGAAACCTTCTGAAAAAAGGAAGTATTAAAATTATTCACATTTTGACTGGGGAGAAAAACGAAAGGTAAGAGAAGTCAAGGTCACCAGGTGGCCAAGGAAGGGTATGTGGTGAGGCTTAAATGTGAACCCTCCAAAGCTGATCTGCCCAGCTCCAGAGCCGCATCTCTTAGCCACTCCAAACAGCCACCAATTCTTTCCGACAAGAAAGATAGACAGCCTCGCAGTCACCTTCCCTGGGCAGGGTGAGAAACGGGTCCCAGCCAGCAGAAAGACCCATCTGCTCAGGCCTCGCCTTGGCAGCGTGGGCCGAGGAGGCCGGCCCTCCCCTCGGTGAGTCATCCCGAGCTCCTGGCGTTTCTCCCAGAGCCGGAGAACTGGGCGGAGGGCCAGCCCCTTCTGTGCCAGGGGCCTGTGGACCTCCCCATCCGGGAGCCAGGGCCGCAGCCATGTGAGGCCCGAGGCCCAGACCTAGCCCTTCTCTCCTGGCTGGCCTGGGCCTCCAGGTGGCGAGTAGCCACCTCCATCTGCCCAAGAGCCACGTTGAAACCCACTCCTTCGGGAGCAACCATGCACTTGGCAACATTTAAAGAGCCTGTTGTGGACAAGCCAGACGCTCCCAGACACTTCACTTTGAAAGTGCAACCCAGTGATTCACAGTGATCCCGACAGTCTTCCCATCCTCGCTCAGCCCAAGCTCTCTGTTCCCAGGGACCAGCCAGCCAGAACTGTTTCAGGGGGCTGCCAGTTCAGCGCATATATTAAAAAGGCCTGTCCACAGAAGCTAATTTCTCCCACATGGGCTGGGTTATTAATCCTTTCTTTCAATATAGGAGTTCTATATGACTTCCTAAGAGAGCTCCTACACATGGCGGTTTATTAGTAGTAAAAACAGCAGCCACATTGCCTGGGAAAGCAGGTATCAGCTTTTAAGCTCTGCCTTTGATTGAGTTTGGGGGACTTGTGGCCCCAGGGATGGGTGGGGAGCCGGTAAGAGCCATCCGTCCCATTTTGCAGGTGGAAAGCCTGAGTCATCGCTACTGGACAAGCTGGCCAAAGGCTCACAGCCAGCCACGCTGGGGACTGGATGTGGCCGTGAGCTTTCAGCGCAGGGTGGGAGGCTGGCCTGGCCGGCTGCTCTGTGAATCACGATACATTGCTGTGAACACAACTTGTCTGTTTCCTAAAGCAACCTCACTGCTGCTCCCTTCAAAGCCTCACAGTTTTAAGCAACCAACTGATTGTCTCTTTGCCAAATTTGCATTTCCAACCTCTTCTCCTTACTTGAAGGAAAATTATCTTTTTTAATGAAGCTTTAAAGAGAACCTGAGTCCAGTCCGGCTTCCTTTAAAGTTTTTATCTGTACCCCACCCAGTCTTGCAACTCAAAGTGTGGGCCGTAAGTGCCAGCATCACTGGGAGCTGGTTAGAAATGCAGAAATAGGCCCCGTCTCAGACCTATTAAACCCAAACCTGCAGCTTAGCAAGCAGTCCAAGTGACTCTCGTGTACTACCAAGTTTGAGAAGCAATGCCCAGCTCTGGCTGCACATTGGACTCAGCTGGGGAGTTTAAAAAATGCTGACCCCCCCCCCCAGGCCCTAATTCTAGAGCAGAGTTTCTCTACCCGGGCACCACTGCCATTTGGGCTGGATCCTTCTCTGTTGGGGGGACGTCCTGTGCATCATCAGATGTTTTGCAGCATCTCCGGCTTCAACCCATTAGATGCTAGTAGCAACCCTCCCTGGGGACAACTATAATTGCCTCTAGACATAGGTGGATGTCCCCCAGGGAGGAGGCAGCCGAAATCATCCCTGGTTGAGAACCACTGTTCTAGAGACTCTGGCTTCCGTGGTCTGAGGCAAAGACCCCAGCATAATTTTTTTTCTAAACAATCCTTACTGGTTCCACTAGGCCACCCCAGGTTTGATCTGAATGCCATCCCAGCAGGATATGCAGGACCCAAGAAGCCACAGGAGAATTCCTGGTTTACTGCTGCTTGAGCTCTGGGGTCAGAAAGCCATGGTTTCGAGTCCTGCCTCTGCCACTTCCCTGCTGTGTGACCCCGGGCAAGGCATTTCATCTCTCTGAGTCACAGATGCCTTCTCTGTAAAATCCTAACAGGTTGTCAGAAGGGAGGGGGTGGGGGTGTGAGGGGAAAAGTTGAAGGGGAATAAGAGGTAAAAACCTCCAGTCATTAAAAAAAAAAGTTACAGGGATATAATGTACAACAGAGGAAAAGCAATCAATAATATTATTTATATAGTGACGGATGGTTACTAGACCTACCGTGGTGATCACATCGTAAAGAATATAAACGTCGAATCACTATGTTGTACACTTGATGCTAATATAATATTGTATGTCAACTATACTTTAAAAAGAGAGAAAATAGTAATAATGGAAGGCAAAACATAGTAGAATAATATTTTCATTGTGCTTAAGAAAAATGATGATCAATTGTGGAGCCAGACAAAATACTTTTGGAGAATGAGTATAAAATAAAGATATCATATAGAAAAGAAAAAAAAAATCCTAACAGTGCTTGTTTTCTTGGGTGTGCTGCAAGCAGTACAGGAGATGCTGCATGTGAACACGTGGACAACGTCAGCACATGTTTAGTAAAACACCTAACATTAATAACGCAGATGTCGTCAGTGCATGAATGTGGTCTCTCATCAATATGACTCAGCCGTAACGGGGGCAAAGCGCTGCTCTCACTACAACGTGATGAGCCTTGAAAGCACGACGCTGAGTGGCAGAAGCCATACACACAAGGACATGTATTATATGACCCCATTTATAAGAAATGTGCAGAAAAGGCAAATCCATGGAGACAGAAAGCAGGCTGGTAGTTGCCAGGGGCTGAGGAGTGCCGGCTAATGGCATGGGGTTTCTCTTTGGGGTGATGAAAAAGTCCTGGAGCTAGACAGTGGTGGCAGCTGCACATTGTGAATGTACTTAATGCCAGAGAATTGTACACTTCAAAATGATGGAAATGGTAAATTTTGTGTTACACGTATTTACAATTAAAAAATATATATATATAGGGCCTGCCAAGTGGCGCGTTGGTTAAGAACTGGCTTGGGATGCCAGCTCTGAGCAGCAGGGCCCCGGTTTGGATCCCACATGGGGGCCAGTGACACTGAGCCCTCTACAGCTAAGATGATGAACAACAGCTCAACCTGGAGCTGGGCTGCTATGAGTCGC
>NW_017731404.1:2509354-2517788 GCF_001890085.2 Hipposideros armiger
TATATATTATATATTATATATTATATATTATATATTATATATTATATATTATATATTATATTATGTATAATAATATATTATACATAGCTGGTGTCATCACGCAGTAACCACTGAGGAAACCAGTCTTTACTATGTTAACTTTGAGAACACTGCCTTTTTTTTCTCGCTCATTATCAAAACGTTTTCTCATTTGTTATCTTTTCAAACCCTTAAATCACAGCCCTGGTGGATAATCACAGATAACAAGATTAGTGCCATTTTACAGACAGAAACACCAATGCTCAGCTCCCGCCCAGGTTCCACTCAAGTCCCCCACAAGGTGCTCCTTGCATGGGGCTTCCCAGTTCTAAACGTCAGTTTTCCTATCTGAAAAATGGGGCTGTTAACAGATCCATCTCTCAGGTTGCGGTGAGGATTAAACGGGAGAATTCACCAAAAGCATGTTTGGCTCAATCAATGTGGGTGAGGAAGGCTAACCAGACTAAAAGCTGTAGTTTCTTGAGCAGTTTCCATGTGCTAGGCACCGGCTAAATGTCGTCTTATAAATTTCATCAAATATGTGCTCACCACATCCACACGTTTACACACATTGCTGCTGTCGTCAACCACTGTCCTTGGTAGATCCCAAGCCATAACCTGGGTTTCCTGACCTGGTTTGCCGGCATTTCTCAAAGTGAGGTTCTCAGGCTGCTTATAGCCAAATCACCTGATTGGGGAGGCGCTTAATAAAAATTCAGACACCCAGGCAACACCCCTGACCCACTGCTCTCAAATCTCCTCTCTGGAGGCTGGATATTTGCATTTTAACAATCTTTCCAGGTGAGTTGTTACAAGAGACAAGTTCCACACTTCAGAGGCCCCCTGAGGACCAGGGTACCTCCTCCGGGGGAGGCCTTGGCATCCTCAGAGAGCCCAGAGGCAAAGCAAAGGAACCCAATTAGCCTATGAAAGAGGAACTGAGGAGAGGCAAAGGGCAACCAAAATTACCCTCCTGGGGTCCCCTTTCCTCTCTCTCTCTCTCTGATGCATCCTCTCACACCTCTGGCTGCTAATTGGGGTGACACTTCCAGGACCTATGGGAGGTCTCTCCCGGAAGCCACTGGAACTCCCAGGCCTGCGCCACCACCCCAATAAGCCCCCACCAACTTTTCAGCTTTTCAACCATCAGAGATTCCAGACCATCCACCCCATTCACCCTGGCAGCATTCTATGAGGTCGCCATTATAAAGACATCCTGAGGGCCTGTGTCTCGCCTGGGGGGATGTCTAGACCGTCTGCTCCAGCGTAAGCTTCGAGGTGGCCCTTGCTAAGCGGCTTCCCCAGGCTTCCCTCCTGCCCCCGGATTCTGGCACGTCATAAAGTGACTTGGGGCTCCCGTGTTTTATGAGCTCTGAATCAACAGGGAGCTGTTGGTTTAACCAGTTTGGGTGTTTATTCTCACTGGCAACAGTGTCTGATGAGGAACAGCGACAAAGGCTCAACAAGGGAAATTCACACCAGCACGGGGTCCTCCAGGTTGGGCTGAGTCGGCCTAGAAATGGGACATTACTGCCTGTCTGAAATTCATCCAGTCATAGGAGTGTGTGGCCAGCCAAGAATTCCCATCTACCCAGGAGCCTCCAGAGAGAGGCAGGAGAGGCTGGTCAGGGAAGTTTGTTTATGCAGAGTGGGTGGGTTCTGCTAATTAACGGAGGATAATTACAGTTGCCATAGAGACTGCCTTGAACTCCGGGCACTTCACGTATACATTTTGGTTTATGTTATAAAACACACAGAGAGGCAATAATTTAGGGCGGTGGGTAAAGACATAGATGCTGCCGTGTAACTGCCCGAGTTCAAAGCTCAGCTCGGTGACATCCTAGCTTTGGGACCTTGGGCAAGTCCCTTCATCTCTCTGTGCCTCTGTTTTCTCATCTATAAAATGGGGATGATCATAATTCCAACCTCACAGGGCTGTTTGCAGATTAAATATATGGGCAGGGTGTGGCATCTGCTCAGGGCTCAACGAATGTTGGTTACGTTTGTTTTTACTGCTAAACTTTAGAAGGCCGTAAGGCAGGACTTATTCCCATTTTGGAGTTGAGGGCACTGAGTCTCCCACAGGAGAAGGGATATGTCTGAGAGCTCACAGCTACGTCAGGCCAACAGGCAGGATTTGAACCCAGAGTGCGAGATTCCACAAGCCAAGGGGCCCATTTTTAGTACAACAGAGGAGGACCCAGTGGGAAAGCCACCGGCCAGCCCAGGCAAGAAGGTCTCATTCTGGCCGAAGCACTAACCACCCCTGGCCAGCTGCTATAAACCATCTTGTCTCTTCATCAGGCCCTTGTCCTTGGCTGTAAGCCTGGCCGGGCTGAGCCTGGCTTGGCCCAGAATACGGCGGCGCTGACTCAGGCCTCGCCTGGGAGGGGCCCCGAGCAGGGCCAGCAGACAGGCACATTAGGCCCCTCAGCCCCGCCCCGGCCATTTCTGGGTCTTCCCTGGAAGTGGGAGGGTGGGACAGAGGAACCCAATTCTCCCTGAGTGTGGGGCTCACCTCTGTGAGGGACCTGTCAACATTCACATAGGGGGTCTGCGGTGCATAAGACCCCCTACTAGCTCTGGACTTCATGGGCCTCAGCCTCCTCGTGGAAAATGGGGCAGTAACCCTTACCCTGCCAGACTGGCTGATCACCTCATCCAATCCACCCAGCACCAGGTCCCCAGCAGGAGCTATCATTTCTCTCTCCTGCTCAGAGAATTGCTATACCATTCCAGGCAGCCCCTTCAGGACATTCCCACAGATCTCCATACGACAAGACCCTTCCTGAGGACTCCACGGATGCCCATTCAACGGGTAAGCTTCCTGGTCACTGGGGGACCCAGGCAGCCTGGACAGAGAACAGAACCTGGGCTTTAACGCCCCAGCTTTCTGCCCTGCCCCTTACCAGCTATGTGACCCTAGCAAACCACTTAACCCTCTGAATCTCCACCCTCTAGAATGCTCGAAGAGGGCCGCATTTCCTGCCTCAAACATGCACTGGCAGAAGTTGGTGCTCAATAAACATTTCTGAATGAATGAATGAATGAATGAATGAATGAATGAATGGAGTCTTTAAGATGAGTCTTCCGAGACCATGATGAGGATGGAACTACTTAATTAATGGGACCATGGGAGCACACCACACATCTTCAATAAAAGGCAGTTTTGCCTCCTCCGCCCCTGCACAGTTAACTCAGTAAAGGGCCATAACCACATGGTCAGGTAACCATACCAATCAGCAGAGAAGCCACCCCAATCCTGGGCTCCCCCAAACCCAACATTCCTGCAGTCACCACCTAGCCAACCCATCGCACGGCCCAGGGGACCATCTAGGTTCCTTCTTAGCAGCAG
Source organism: Hipposideros armiger (assembly GCF_001890085.2). Lineage (NCBI taxonomy): Eukaryota > Metazoa > Chordata > Mammalia > Chiroptera > Hipposideridae > Hipposideros > Hipposideros armiger. Next base: position 2,512,728 of record NW_017731404.1, read on the forward strand.
GGCGTGCTGCTGGCTGCCAGCTCACCTGAAACAGTGTTTGTTAAACTCCCATACCTGCCTACTGCTGCCTGGGCCACGGTCTCTAGGAAGTGACAAGGGTGACAGCCAGAGGACGTACGTGAAGCCTGCCTTGCAGAGCTATGGAGAGGGCTGCAAGCAGGAAAGCATGAGACACTGGGGTTATTCTATTGTGATGAGATAGGCACGACTACTATCCCCATTGTACAGGGAAGGAAACTGAGGCACAGAGCACTGAGTAACTTCCCTCGGACTAAACAGCTAGCAAGTGACAGAAGCAGGATTTGAACCCAGGCCCACACTAATAACCACCACTCTAAACTGCTTCTCCCCATCATGGCGGTTTCTGCTACAATAGTTCTGAAATAGTGCTTCAAAGTCACCTGGGAGAGCAAAGGCAGACAGAGGCCTGGCCTACCTGCCCTCCTCCGCCCAGTGCCCAAATTTCACACAAGATTTACTGCTCCCGGCCCCTGAGGGAGACAATCTATTGCTGTGTTGGGGGAGGGAGCCCACAGCCTTCTGGGGGTTGCTGAGCTAGTTCCCGGTTTACATGATGGCACCCTTTGGGGTTCCAGCCCAAATTAATCTGTCACTCATGATGTGGCTCAACCTCGGTGTCATGAGATCCAGCAGAATGTGGGTGTCACAGCCGCCTTGGCCCCTTACTTGTTGCGGGACCACAGGCAATTTATTTGTCCTCTATGTGCTTGACACTTCCCATCTATAAAATGGGACCAGGCACTGAAATGATTCAACAGCCATATAGAAAGTGCTTAACACGCGCTGGATGATTGACAATTGCTCATTTTCCTGTACCGCTGCCCTGTTCTGTCCCTCTCATCTCCTTTCTTCCTCCACCTGGTCTTTGAGTATTTATTAGCATTTACTCTATGCCAGGCACTGTTCTAAATGAGTTTTAAAATATGAATCACGTCATGTCAGTCCCCTGCTTAGAACTCAAGGCCTCCCATTTCACTTGGAATAAAACCCAAAGTCTCCAGCTTCCTCTCAGACCTCCCCTTTTACCCCTGTTCCCTCTACACAGCGTCCCTGCCTGCCTTTGCTGTTTTCTGAAGACCCCAAACTTATCCCTGCCTCAGGACCTTTGCACTTGCTCTACCCTCCAGCTGGACCACACTTATCCATCACACGGGTGCAGGTTAACATACCGCCTCTCAGAGAGGTCTTCCCTGATCAGCGTGACTAAGGCTGCCGCTCCCCCCACCCCGAGTCACCAACACATTACCCTTTGTTATTTTCATTATGACGCGTAGCTCTGTTTGAAATGATCTCTGCTCGACTGTTTACTGTGGGTTTTGCCCGCTGGAACGTGACTCCATGAGCACCAGGGCTGTTTTGTTCATTGCTGTGTCCCCAGGGCCTAGGGCCGTTTATAATGCACTCCAAACAGATTTTTAATTGAAAGGATGAACATTAAGAAGCCCACAAGAATTCCATGGGTCTTCTGGCTTCTGGCAGGAGCTGACGGACAAGATCAGCATCTCCCGTTTAGGAAGCAAAGTGCAGTCAATCTGCCTGTCGGGCCTCACTAAGGATTTTCATAGGAGAGTGTGGCATGATCAACCACCTCGCGAGTCGACCTAGGAGGGTGAAGTGAAGGAATAAAGGAAAGATGGGGACGGAGGAACAGAGTTTGAGGTTTCCTAAGCTCTTGCTTTCAGAAAAAGGCACATGAAAACAATGGAATTTCCATGTGAAAAACCAACGGACCCTGACCCTACCTCATACCATCCCCCAAAATTAATCTGAGATGGAGCATGTCCCCCAAACCTAAAAGCCAGAATCGAAAAGCCTCTAGAAGTAAACATAAGAGAATATCTTCGCTACCTTCAGATAGGCAGAGATTTCTTGGGGAAATAAAGTGCAAAGAGCACTGATCCTGAAAAGAAAAGAGCATCATAAATTAGACTTCACCAAAATAAAATATTGATGCTCCTAAGGCACAATTAAGAAAATTAATAAGCAAGCCACAGCCTGGGAAAAATGTGCATAATTCACATATCTGACAATGGACTCATGTCCAGAACACATTAGAGAATGACTGCATATTAATAATAAAAACAGGAGTAACCCAACAGAAAATGGGCAAAAACGTTGAAGACACTTCTCCAAAGAAGACACACAGATAGCCAACATGTGCACACATCAGGTCTCAGCATCATTAGTCATTTGGGAAATGCAAATTATGCAAATTATGCCTTATGCACAATGAGACGCCATTTTGTACTCACTAGAATGGCTGCCTTTAAAAAGACTACCAAAAGCAAATATTGGTGAGGACGTGGAGCGAGTGGGACTCTCATACACTCTTGTACAGAGTAAAAATACAAAAAAAAACTGAAATGTACACTTTCCCTATGACCCCAGCAATTCCATTTCCAGGTATTTACCCAAGAGAAACGAAAGCGTTTGTCCACAAGAGGCCTTCTTCAAGCAGACCATTCACAGCAGCCTTATCCATAAAACTCAACCCCCAAAAACAACCCAAATGTCCATCAACAGTACATAAACAATTGTTATATGCATACAATGGAATACTGTTCAGCAATAAAAAGGAATGAATTACCAAGTCACATGGTAGCAGCCGCGGATCGCAAAGACGTTGGGCCGAGCAAAAGCAGCCAGACACAAGAAAGCACGTACTGTATAATTCCATTGTATGGAGTTCTAGAACAGAGGAAGCTAATCCATGGTGATAGAAATCGGGACAGTGGTGGCCTGCATGTGTGGGACTGGGCAGGAGGCACGGACCAAAGGGTATGAGGGAAATTTCAGGGGTGAAGGAAACACTGCGTTCTCTTGTTTTGAGTGTTTACACAGCTACCTACATTTGTCCAAAACCACTGAACTGAATGAAGACTTATATAGCCTCTGCGCTGTGCTGTGTCTTAATTATCCCTCAGTAAAACATATTGATACCAAGAGATTGAAAAGAGCATGTGAGAAATCCATTTTCTAGTCCACACCCCATTCCCAACCCCCCCATTCCTGCGAAATGAGCAAAGTGAATTTACATGCTGTGCTCTGAGCGGGCACGGCTTGGTGGAAAATTGCTTTAGGTATTTTCTGAAATGCGGTAAATGGAGAGGCCCCTTTGCAGGGCAGGGAGAAAACCCGTGGGAAGGCTCTCACGGGACAAGGCATCTGCACCGATGGACGTCTCCGTCCCATCTCATCGTTGCCTTTCTCTCCCACTGGGCAGCCTGCAGATGCTTGTTTTCATGTTTTTCAACAAATGCTCTAGAGACAGTTGCTATGTGCCAGGTCCTACCTGACCCCTGCGGGTTTGCACCCTGATATGCGACTGACAAGGACCCTGGGTTGTCAGAGCTCAAAGAGGGGACCCCGGACCCTGTGGGTCAGGGCAAGCTTCCTCCTCAAGGGGCCATCTATACAGAGGCATGAGAGGAAGCGGAGAGAACCAAGTGATGGAAGGAGGGGTAGGGCGCAGGGGGGGAGGCGAGGTCCGCCGGTCTTTAACTTTGCTGCACATCAGAACCCCTGGGGCAACCTCTGACCGTCTCCATGCCCAAATCAATCACACGCAGCTGGAGTTGGGCATCATGTTTCTTTTCATAACTCCCCAAGTGATTCCAACATGCAGCCAAGTTTGAGAACCAGTGTTCTGGCTGGAGGTGACGGCGCAGGCAAAAGCCCACAAGTCAGAGAGTGGTCCCAGTGGCAACTGAGGAGCAGACAGAAGAGGAAGGTCAAGACATCTGGCTGAGGGGGAAGAGTGGGTGCAGGGCCCCCGCCTAAACTTGCTGTCCGCCCAGAACCTCAGAATATGATCTCATTTATAAACAGGGTCTTGAAGATGTAAACAAGTCAGGATGGAGAAGAAATCCTCCTGGATTAGGGTGGGCCCCAAATCCCATGAGAGTGTCCTTAGAAGAGGACACACAGAGAAGGTCCCGTGAACACGGGCTGAGCTCTGAGCGATGCGTCTACCAGACCAGGAACACCAGGGACTTCCAGCCACCACCCGAAGCGAGGAGAGAGGCCTGGGACAAATTCTCCCTCGGAGCCTCCAGAAGGAACCAGCCCCTGTGACATCTTGATGTGGGGCTTCTGGCCTCTAGGTCTCTGTATGAGTAAATTTCTGTTGTTTTAAGCCTCCCAGTTGGGGTGACTGGCTATGCCAGCCCTGGGAAACTCATACAAGAGGGAAGCCAGGGCTCAGCTACCACAAGGAAGGTGGAGGTGACGCTGAGGGCACTGAGGAGCCCAGGGGGACAAGGAAGTCCTCTTTCCTATCTTTAGTTGCGTTATCGTGGCTGCCTCGATGTCCTGAATCGATTCAAAAGGTCTTCCTTTCATGGTCATTTTCACATTGGGGAAGAGCCAGGAGTCACACGGTACCCGATCCAGTGAATAAGGTGGATGAGGACACACCGTAATGTTTTTATTTGACAGAAATTGCTGTATACCAGAAGCGATGTGTGACACGGAATGTTGTCATGATAAAAGATGAAGTAAAGACACTCACGAAAGAGGACTTCCAGAACTGCTTCAGAAAGTGGCAAGAACGATAGGATAAGTGTGTTCGAAGCGAGGGGGAGTATTTTGAGGGGGGTTAATGGCAATGTGTTTTTTACTGTAATTTTTTTAAATTTAAGCATTCACTGTATCGTTTGATCATACCTCGTACATATAAAGGAATGTGCATTTCTAGCAAATAAGTCAACCTTCCAGAGAATGGTCTCCATTTTGTTCAAGTTTTTCCTGCTAGAATCTGAGAATTTACCCTTGATCCCTAAGACATTACATAAAAGGCACCTCCAAAATAAATAAGTTAGCCTTGCAGATAAGTACCAGCTCAGAGTGTTTTTCTTACCAACTCACCCTCCCCAAGGTCTAGCTACCAAGTCAGCTAGTCAGTACACAGTTCTTGTGCACATACTGTGTCAATACATGTTATTGTCAATACATTGACAATACTAATTGTCAATAAATATTTATTGAATATCTCCCTAAGGATCATACAATAAGTCAATTAGTCAATAAATATTTATGGCA
>NW_017731404.1:2521122-2521851 GCF_001890085.2 Hipposideros armiger
TTGCTGGGATGCAGGCTGATCCTTAGAGTCTCAGATCAACATGAGGTAAGTTGAGTTGAGGAACCCACAGAGGCAGAGGAGCATGGACTCCTGTGTATGGTCCCTCCTGAGGCCTCCTGTTCCCCACCTTGCTACAAACCACAGCTCCATCCTGAAGAGTGAGTCACTTGCCAGAAAGGGGACACCTCATCGTCTCAAAACCCCCTAAGTCACAAAGGAAGAGCCCCAGTTTCCTTCCCAAAACATCTTGAGATGTTCAAAGCCAAGACCAGGGCGAGGGAGCCACCATCATTAGCATTCGGAGGGTTGGGGGGTGGGGGTGGCTGCTAGGTAGAGAAGGGAAATTGCAATGTTTCTGAGATGTTGTTTTTCAACACTTGTTTTCCTTTGTGGCCTGCTGTGGGGTCTTTCCCTTCTAACATGAGAGCTCAAACTCACCGTCCCCTTCAGCCTGACCCCATCTTGATTTGCAAAGCTGGCAGAAGTCAGAGGGTGCCGTCAACTGTTTCTAAAGGCCAACCATGACCAGTTTCTGGCTTCTCTCCCCAGGAGGGTCCGCTCTCGCTCCTTGTTGGCCTCTAATCCTGAGGGCCAGTCTTTCTCAGCCCTTTCTGCGTAAGATATTCATGCTTTCTCTTGACCCACTAGTGTCCGATTAAAACCGCCTCTGATCAATCAAAGCCATGTGCAGATTTTCTCTGATCCAGAGTATTTTGAATTTGTTGTGGC
>NW_017731404.1:2523571-2531363 GCF_001890085.2 Hipposideros armiger
AAAAGTATCTGAAAAACTCAAGTACGCACCTGGCAAAAATTGCATCTGGACTATTCAATAGATAAGAGTATTAAGACTGAGGATCTTGAATTTGATAACTGCACTGGGGTGATGTCAGAACATATTCTTGTTCTTAGGAAATGTACACGGAAGTATTTAAAAGTCAAAAGGCATAATGTCTGCAACTAACTCTCAAATGGTTCAGGAAAAGATCGTGAGATGGCGAGAATGGGAGCGTTAAAGCAAATGTGAAAAATGCAGACAATTGGCAAACCGGAGTGAACAGGGCACAGGAGTTCTCTGTATGATTCTTGCAGTTTTTCAGTAAGGTTGAGATTATTTTCTAATAAAAAGTTTGTTAAGCTCCAATGCATGGGTGCCATGATTCGCAAATTTTAGTGATACACAAGCTCCTTTGTGAAGTTTGACCTATCCACGCCGTTATTTAATAATTTTCTTTAGGTCAAATAAAATTTTTAAATGTAAAGAAACTTAGTCTCATCCCCAAGCAACATAATCCAAAGATGCATAAGTATTCTTCCTCCCAATACATATAAGAAAATATCTAGGAATAGAACTTTTAAAATAGAAACTTCTAAAACAAATCTATATAGGTCCATCACAGCTTGGAAACGCCATCCATGGCTGCTTCCGTCAAGTCCATAGGTCCCCTCTCCCAAATCCCTGCCACGTGGCCCCATAAAGACCCACCACCCTCAGCCCCAGCCCTTACGTCGCTCTCATGTTGTTTTTTGGCTCCAGTGGGATCTCTATAACTTTGGTGTTGCCCACGATCTTCTCATAGCTGGTGGTGGTCACGGTTTTTCCCGTGATCCGGTGCACCTGGTAGAAGGCGTGGGGTTTAAGGATCCGCTCATCAGCTGTCCCAATGAAGATCTGAAGCCCCAGGGGCTTGTTTTCCATGTAGCCATGGAGCTGTGTGGGGCGAGAGAAAATAAAATCAAATTATTACAGCACCGTTGACATGCAGGGTATGGCGGTTACCGTCCAACAAACAAAAAGAACAGAGAAACTCCTGGGCAGCAGAAAAAGCACAGGATTTTGGCACCGTCTGGAGGAATGGAGAACTGGGAGCAAACTTGATGTCCAAGCAGAGGGGACTGCTTCAATAAATTACAGGGATCTTTTCTAAAACAGAATATTAAGCAGCCACACAAAGAATGTGGTAGATCAGAACTGCATGTGTGGAGAAACTGTGCTTAACTGGCAGTCCAGGGTTTGGGGGTGGGGTGGTGTTGCATGGTAGGGTGGATAGAAAATAATTGGAAGAGATAAACCAGAGAGCTCTTGACCATGGTTGGCCTGGGAAGATCCAAAGAAAGAACTTTCACTTTTTACGTGACTGTATTCCAATTATTAATAACAAGTTTGATTTTGTAATTTAAAAAAAGAATGAGCAAGGCAAAAGGACCACCATCTAAGTCAAAAGAAAATTAAAGACTGGAATAAAATATGTGCAATATATAACAGGCAAAGGATTAGTATACAGAATATATAAAGAATGCCTACAAGTGAATAAGTAAAGGACATCATATTTAAAATTGAGTCTCACCCCCCAATGGCTCTCCTATTGCCCTTTCCTTTTTTTTTTTAATCCAATCTAACATACTATATATTTACTCAGTTCCTTTTGCCTTTCGCCTACACCTAGACTATTACCTCTTTGAGGGCAGGGCTGCCTGTTTAACTTGCCACACAATCCCTAGCACCTAGGATAATGCTGGGCGCATGGTAGACAGTATAGCACATAGTTGCTGAATGAATTAATAAAACTATCCAACAGAAAAAGATGAGCAAGAGATTTGGACAAGCAATTCACAGAAAAACAAATAGCCATTAGCACAGAAAGGAAGATCAATTTGACTTGTCAACAGAAAAATGCAAATGAAACAACCTTGAGATGTCATTTTTCACCTGTTAGATTAGCATGCATGTAGATACCTGATAACATCAAGTATTTTGCAGACTGTGGGGACATAAGCACTGTCATGCAGCTGATAAGAAATGCTTTAACTATTTTAAAGAGTATTGAAGTGATACCATAGCTATTAAAATTTTAAAAACACACATATTCCCTATGACCCAGTAATTCTGCTTCTCAGTATGTACCCTAGAAGAAATACTGTGCATGCAGGAGACATGCACAAATGTGTTTACTAAAACAAATGGAATAATAAACAACTAGTTATAGCAATAGGTTTATGAACAGTATGACATGTCCCGACTAGGAAAGACTGCAGCAATTTTAAAAACAAAGGTAGAGACCTGTGAACTGATCCAGAAAGATCTAAGACATAGTGTTGAAAAAGAAAAGCAATTTGTAGAAAAATATGGATAGTGTAATAACTACTTATTTAAAAACGCTGAGTTTTTTCAGTCCATCCCTTTATATACATGCAAATGCAAGAGGAAAAGGTGTAGGAGGGTGTGCTCCAGACCGACAACACCTTGATCACTTCTAGGGATGGAGGAGAAGATCAAGATTGAGAAGGTAGTCAGAGGACTTCAAATTTATTCACAAAGTTATAGGACAGATATATTTCTGGAAACTTGTGAAATTTAACATTGGTTTTGAAAATATATAACAAAAGAAAAAAAATGTGTATTGAACTGAGTGTTTTGAACTGAAGATGGGTTTCTGTCTTGCCACTCCCCAGCTGAGAAATGCTGGGCAAATCATTTAATCCTTCTTTGCCTCTGTTTCTTTCTCTGCAAATCGAGGGAAGCTGTGACGAGTGACAACAAAGGTCCCACCCTTCCAGAACATTCTACAAAATTTCAATAGGCTCTCCAGTCACCTGGCAAAAACCAAAGGTTCCAGGGTAATAGAGAATGACACACGGTCCAGGGTTGTGCTATCCAATACAGTAAATAATACAAAAAATAAAATTGAAAGTTCAGTTTCTCAGTTGCACTAGCCACGTGTCAATTGCTCAATAGCCACAAATGGCTAGCAGCTACCGTAAAGGACAGCACAGGTGCGGAACATTTCTATTATCGAGGAGCGTTCTATCAGACAATGCCAGTCTAGAAAGACAGAGTTCTCTCGCCCCCTTCTAAAAATGATACAAAGAGACAGGCTAGCAGTGGAGCAGTCAGATGACAACCTTTTTCATCATCTGCCACAGCATTTACATGTGTGTCTGATACACACCCAAGGTGCACCCGAGGGCAAAGATGGAAATCGAAGTCAGAGCCTCTTATCTTTCTCCCCCATGCCAACTGAAGAACAAGGTACTGTTCTTGGTGACAAAAATCAAAGGAAGAAGGGCAGTGTAGGGAAGAGATTTTGTTTTTGTTGTTTTTGCCTTGCATTTGGACCCAAGATAAATATATTTCCTCATTTCGCCTCCTGGATTTATCAGGAAGTGGTAAACACAGCACCACACAGCACAGAGAAGAAAAGTACGTAGGATAGAGAGTACGCCCTGATGGTCTGAGGTTCCTTCCTCCTCCAGATCACAGAAGAGATGAAATTGCAGGCTGAGTGCCTTCATAGTAAACACCCAGGGAACACCTGCAAATAAAACCTGTCACGTCCACACCACTCTACCTCAGTCCGGCTACTTCAGCCCACTCCCCTGCTGGCACACCTAGTCCAAGCCACCATTGCCTTGCCCTGGAGTGACTACCACTGCCCTCTAACTGGCCTCTTGTTGGTCTCTCACAGAACAGCCCAATGGCCTTTTAAAAATGCAAATGAGACCCAGCTGCTCCTCTCCTTACAACCCTCCAAAGACTTCCTGTGGCCTTAGAACAAAAATGAAACGTGGTGCCATGGTCTCTGAGGCTTCCAACAGCCCAGCCTCTGCCTTCTTCTCCTTCCATCCCATTAGGCACCAGCCATCCTCCTGTTCCTTGAGCACACCAGGCTCTTTCTGACCTCAGGGCCTTTGCACAGCCATCTTCTCGGCCTGGAATGCTCTTTCATCAGTAGTTCTCTGATCTTCAGGTCTTTCCTGAACCACATTTACATACACCCAGTGCTGGAGCCGGCTCTTTCAGCCTTGCAAGAGCCAACTGTTAAATTTTTAGGAATTTTAAGAGCCAGTTCACATTACTTTGGTAGCTTGAAATCAGCCATGGTGGGGATATTGACACCACATCAATTGACAAGTGCGACAAATTGGGGGCTCTTTCTTCTGGGGAATTGGATGTTAAATATTCACTAGCACAGTGCTGGAATAGTTGCTTTATTAACAACGGAAATCCCCTCATTCGTTGTTTCTTTCCTTAGCATCTCTCTCTCCCACCTGAGCATGAGCTTCATGGTAACTGGAACCTTGTTATTTGTTCAGTGTGATCAATAAATGTGTTGAATGAATGATCACCATCAACAACAATGCAGCAGCTAAGTGCACACCCTGCTTGGGCCAGGCACTGCGCACCGATGTTTTACCTGTATCACAACTCTATGTAGGGCAAGCCCACTTTTTAGACGAGTAAACTGAGGCTTGGAAAGGTCAGGCAACTTGTCCTAGTCAACGCCGTTAGTAGAGGGCAGAGCCAGGACGTGAACTCCGGGCCATCAGGCTCTCAGCCCACTCCCTTAACCGACACACTGCCCATGTCCCTGGCATCGGATGAACTCACAACTGCTCTCTGATCTACGACTACAGGTCAGAAAGTCAGGTCCTCAAAGGGAACACTGGGAAGTGCCAAATTATAAGATCAAGGGTGTTCTTTCTACTGGACAAGGGGTATGGGAAGAGGAAGGGAGATGGAAGGCGAGAAACAAAGAGAAGACAGCAACCACAACAGATGAATAATGGTGCCCCTGGAGGGAGAAACCCTCTCCTTTACGGAGGATGCTTCTGTGTCCCAGAGCAGCCCCTGGGTGAGCAGGACTAGCTGATACAATGTAAGGAGGTGGAACCCCTCACCTTGGTGAGTGTCCCCTCCCCAGGTAACACCAGAGAAGGCGATGATACACTAGAAAGGAGAGCATATGTCCCATTTGGTCAGACATACCTGGACCTCAGTGCTGGCTCTGCTTTTTAAAAGCTGTGTGTCTTTGGAGCAGTGACCCCGCCCCTCTGAGTTTCCATTTGCTCATATAAAACAGAGACATCACCTCCCACTCCCCAGGGCTCTTTCGAAGACTAAATGAGTCGACCTTTGTAGGGCCCCAGAGCACAGCACCAGGTAGGTGGTGCCCATGAAATGAGAACCGTCTTTGTCATCAGAGGATGATGCAAATCGGTACAAGGAGGTGATATTACAGAACTGAATGGGAAGGCGAAGAATGAATGTGAAAGACCCACAAACTGAAAAACAACCAGAAACATCCCTGTGTGTGGTGACACCCAGTCACGAATTTCAGTCTTTACTGTGGGCTTAGCAGCTGGAAGGAGGGGCCAAATTGTATGAAACGTACTCTCCTCTCTCCCCCTCCTCCGCCCCAGAAGGCAGTAGGAGGTGCCTGGACCCTGGATGCTGAGCGTGCTCACTCTGAAAGAGCCCTGCCAGCTCTCCGGAGCTTTGGATAGAAGAGCATGGAGCTATTTACTTGCTTCTCAAACAACGGATGATTTGCGTCTTGCAAATAAACTTGATGCCTTGGGATGGTGTGATCTGCACCTCAAGGTCCCGAACGCCCTGTCATCCCCACTTTAGGGAGATCTTGGTCACAAGGGCTCTCTCCAGGCTTCTCCCCAGGTCAGGCCTTCTCAGAGGCGCAGGCAAGCAGGGTCACCTTCCAGCCACAGCAGACAGCTGCTGCAACCTAGCTCAAGGTCAGCTGGCCTCCAAAGCAGAAGAGCCCCTTCCTGCAGCCACGGTGAGAGCGAAAGTTTTGTGCTTCTTGTAATTTTCCAGGCTGTCGACAACATTCCAGGAAGCAGCGGTGTTTCTAGGGCACGTTGTGAGGGCAGGGAGTGTCATCGCTGATTTAATATGCACAGAAATGCTGCAAAGAAAGCAGGAGGGGGTCCCTTTTCTGGATGAGAAAGCTGACGCTCCGCGGGGTGAAGTGCCTTGCTCATGACCCTAAGGCGGGACCCCAGGGATGAGGCCATATCTGATTCCTCTCTCTCTCACCGTTGGCCCCTGACTCAGAAAAAGGCCACTGCTCCTGAGTGTGGACTCTGCATTCTAAGACAGGCAGGTCCATCCCACCAACTCAGCAAAAGGAACGCAGAGGCAAACATGGTCTCCACATCCCAGAGGCCTACAGTGTCACAGAGAAAGCTCATCAGACACCCACCCCCACCCCCAAATTCAAGCTTGGCCCGATCATATCCGGACGCACAGATAAAAGGGCATCAGTGTTGGTTGACTCTTGTTTTTCCTTTGCCTTGTTATAAAAGTAATAAGGGCTTATTCACTGTAGGAAAAATAGACAGCATAAAAATATAGAAATTATAAAGAAAATACTCCCTCAAAATAAGGAAGCATTCTAAGGGCACGTTCTTCCAAATTTTTCTTCTAGACACCTGGATAAACATATTTGGGATTCTATTTTATGTATTGTTTCCACTTAACAATATAGTATGACCATTTCTCCTTGCCATTAAGTCTTGTTTTATGAGAAAATCTCAAATGACTGCCGAGTGTTTCCCAGGGCTCAGACTAGCAGGAGGTAAGTGAGGTGCATGACTCAATGATTTAAGGAGGCACTGGCTCTCAGGGTCGCGCGAATGCAAGGTGGGCTCCTGAGAGCAACTGCTGCCTTAAATTTTGCCCCCTCGGTTCCCCTACCTCCCTACTGTGCCTCACTGGCCCCTCCCAGGTCCCAGCCTATGTATAAACCAGTTTTAATTGACCCCTACAGTTGGGCATTCAGGTTGCTTCAAACTTCCCCCATGATAAACACTGCAGCAGAACTCTTATAAATGACGCATCCTTAAAAACAATTTCTCTATCAGCTCTGCTCAGAGCATTTTAAACGCTCTCTGATGGATGGGGATGCCACCAAATCCAAAACGTGGGATTGATTTTCAAAATGGCAACGGGCCAAAGACACTGTTTTGGATTTTACTAAAAGCAAACTTGAACAATGTTAAGTAGTAGCATTTTTTGTTGTTGTTGAATGTGGAATATTAGGAAATTGGTATCATCCTCAAAGATTTCACTCTGAAAGAAGAGAAAAGCCTGTGGGCGTATTTTATTGCAATTCCCCCACTGCCACATAGCATGTGGGGAGACGGTCTGCACAAACACACATGGATCCCAGACTCAGTCTGTATTTTGGGAGGCAAAAGTCACAGGACATACCTGCCACCCCAACCTTACTCCCTTCCCATCCCATCCCATACACACGCGCACATACACACGCATACACACGCACATGCACACCAGGGAAACTAGTCCTTGATTTTTCTGTCATCTCAGTCATCCCAACAAGCATTCGATATCCATCTAATGAGCACGTTAATAATTTTATTAAAAAGTCCTAATTCTCAATGCATCCTGCTACCTCGCGGCCATACTGGATTCATCCCAAAGTCCTGTCAATTCTTCTTCCTACAGCCCACTCTTGCCTCCTCCATCGCTTCCACCCTAGTACAAACTACAGCCATTGCTCTCCTGAAGCGGTCACCCTGCATCCCCTCCACGCCTCACCCACCATGTCCACCCTGTGCCAGGATGACCGTTTACAAACCTCAGCTGGCCATCAATCACCTCCAGTTCCCACTGGCTCCAAGGCCCTGCGTGGTCTGGCCTCGCCTCTCATCAGCCCCCCCACCCTGTTGCCACAGTCTTTCCTGTGTCTGGTTTTTCAGGAACAACCCCCCCTCCACCTGCTCCCCCCCTTGATGCACACTCAGCT
>NW_017731404.1:2531709-2538141 GCF_001890085.2 Hipposideros armiger
CCACCCACCCCAAGCAAGCAGCAGAGCAGAGGTTTGAAGCCAGGTCTGACTGCAGGAGGGATGTTTCCCTGCTCTGCTGTTTGTGGGATGATGCAAGAGACAGAACATGGGTGCCACCCCAATTAAACTTGACCTGGTTGAAATATGGAAACCTAGGTGTAGTCTGGTGAAATAGGATTCGCCCACATCTGTGGTAGGCAGTCTTGCAGTTACCTTTCAAATTCACGAATGTACATTCCCTTTGATGTTCTAATTCCACTGCTAGTGAATGAGTTATTCTATGGACATCCTTGCAGATGCGTAGACAGAACTACGGACAAAGTTATTCAGTGTAACACTCTTTAAAACAGCAAGAGATTGGAAACAACCTAAGGGTCCATCAAAAAAATACTGGTTAAGTCAGTAGTGGGTATGTTATGGCATATAACGCTATTATATTTTAAAAAAGGGGAGGGCCAGTGACAGTTAATGCGAATGGCACCCCTGGAATTGTGCAGTGCACAACCTGGGCAACCACATGGGGCACCCTAAGGAAGCTTTTTGTATACTGATACAGAATAATCTCCAAAATACACCATAACAACGAGAACGAATATATCTATTTGTGTTTTTAAGGTGGGGGTTGTGTGTATATATCTGTTCTAACCAAAATAAAATTTAAAAGTACAAAATAAATCAGGCCCTGTTAAAAAATGTCCACTGGGTTTTTATCATTCCCAGGGAGGAGCCCTGTTGCCCCAGGAGCTCAGGGTTGCGCCATGAACTATGATGCAAAAAATATTGGGTTATCAGAAAAGTCATGACGCATTTTTGCAACAAAAAACATAGAAAAAAAAATACGTCATGACTTGTCCGACAACCCAATATTATTCAACCCAAAACTTATTTTCTGAATGTGTAGCATAAAAAACAAAGCCAAAACATTCATTTGAAGAAAGAGACCTTCCTCTGCTTTTCTCTCTGTGAATCTTGATGTTTCTTTTAAAGGCCACCAAAAAAAAAAAAAAGGAAAACAAAAGCTATGAAAGTATGAATACATGTGCAATGTCCCATCCCATTCGGAAAGAAAAGTAAAGGCCCGGGACCTGCCCACAGAAACCTCAAGAGCAGGAGTCCAAGGTGGAGGCCTTCAGCAAAGGAAGAGGCGGGCGGACGTGCCAGCAGGCTCCCCGTGAGCTCAGGGTATGGGGCCGACACCAGGAGAGAAGCAAACCACACACCACATCCAGTCGAGGAGCTAGTTTCAGGTGGCGTAACGTTCAAAATCTATCTGGACTCGAACTGTTTCTTGCCAGCCCTATCACCTCCCATCGTCTCTTCTCTGGGCTGTTCCAGTCAACGCTTGCCATGGCTCATCTCCTGCCTGGACTAGAGCAGTGGCCACCTTCCTGGGCCCCTTGCTTCCATCCTTGCCCACCCTGCCCCCTCCACCTGCACACAGTCTTCTCCACACAGCAGCTAGAATGCGCTTTAAAATTATATCTTAGATCTTATTGCTCCCCTGCTCAACACCACCGAACAGCCAACATCTTATTCAGATCAATAAGCCAATGTCCTTAACACACTCAGAAGGTTCTTTATGATCTGGCCCCCCCCTTATCCATCTCCCGCCCACCCTTCTCCCTGCCTCCCTCCACTGCAGCCACGCCGGCCTTACTGCCCTCGAAAAACCAAGGTGCACATCCATCACCAGGCATGCTCCCGCCTCAGGGTCTCAACACATATCGTTCCCTCCGCTTGAAATGCTCTTCCCGCATCTCCACAGGGCTCACCCCTCCCTCCACTCAAACCTCTCCTCAGAGGACCCCTTATCAGAGGGGCCGTCTCCAACTGTGACCCCAATATGGCACCCCATGCCCTTTCACGCTTCAGCTGCCCACCCTGCCTTATGTTGCATCAGCCACTGATCACCCCCTGACATTCTATGATGCATTTGATTTTTTTTCTGCCTCCGCCCCTAAAGTATCAGCAGCACATTATCTATGTTCGCTGAGGCGTGTGCAGTGCCTAGAACACCACACAGGTGCTCGAAGCATGAGCCACCCTAGAAGGCAGGAGAGCCCCACTGCAGGGCTTTGAGTGGCTGCAATTCCTCCTGACCCCCACCCCCGCCCATGACAAAGAGCTGTTATGCTGCCCACACTGGCTTCTCTCCAGCTCTGGCAATTATCTTCCTGGCCCACAGCGACCATTGTGTCCTGGCCAGTGTGGGCAGGACTCGTCTGGGTGGATAACTGGTACCTGGACTGCCTGTTCCCTACAGAGGTGGCAGCACCTCCAGGGCGTGATGAAAAAGGGAGCCCCATGTCTGATTTCTGCCCAAGCTGGGGTCCCGCTGGCCGGATATGTCTTCAGCCTGGCTGGGGACCTCTGTGACCAGCAATTAACAGATGCCTTCCAGATAGGGCCACGTTTTGAAATCACGCAGTGAGCCAGCCAAAGAGAAGTAGACATTTTGCACAGGCTCAAAAACAAGTCAGTCTCTCTCAGGATTCTAAATTAAGAATCAAGTCATTCTATATTTCTCACATCACTGGAAATTAAAAACAGACATATCTACCGCATAGCAAGCACGCTCACGGAGGAGGCGCTTGATGGCCTGAAACATGCTGAATTTGTTTCCAATTACCATGTCCACATTCGCAACCCCGAGGAAGCCATAGCAAACAAAGTGGAGAGATCAGAGGTGAGGCCCATTAGCCTAATGGGATTCAGGACCAAATGCTACACCCAAGTTCCCGCTCCCCATAGCCCCCCACCAGGGGTGTCTGGACAAAGAAGCTGGATCCCCGTGCCCCCCGCCCCCCACCTCTAGTCAGGGGCAGGCCTGAGACACCAAATTTCCCTTCTCTGCTCCTACTCACCCCTCTCCACTCCCAGCCCCCAGCTCTGATCCACCCGACAGAAAGGTCAGCGCAGTCACCAGCATCTCCATCCTGACCCACTACCTCTCCAGGCCAAGGAGCAACTGAGTCATCTAGGAGATGAGTCTGGAAGCCCTGGACTGAAATATGCAAGCCTTCCCTGAGTAGACTTTTGAAAGGAATGGTGGGTTTTTTGTTGTTGTTGTTGTTGTTTTAAGAAGCCAAACAAGTACTTTTTACATCTTCTTTCTGCATCCCTTCTTGGGCAGAGCCAGTGTGACACAGAGAGTCATGGGCCCTGGAGCCAGACCATCTGGGGTTACATCCTGGCACTTACTGTCACGGTAGGGAAGTGCGTTTAATCTCTCCGGGCCTCAGTTTCTTCATCTGTAAATGGGGATGAAGGCACTACACACTCATTGGGCTGTTGGGAGGATCAAGTGAGTTACGTATAAAGCATGTAACAAGTGTTCCATAAATGTTAACTTTTATTAACAGTCACCCCACCTATGGCTGGGTGACTTTGGGCAATTCAACTCCTCTTCTCTAGTCTCAGTTCTTGGAAGAAACAGTCTTGAAGGCTGTCTGCCAGCTCTAAAATGCAATGATCCTCAGGTACATTTAAAATAAAATCCAAACTCCTCATCGCAGCCCATGTCACCCACTTCATCTCCCCCCACCGTGGTCCAGCCATATGGGCACCTTGCTGCTCCTTAAACAGGCTGAGTTTGTTCCTACCCCAGGGCCTTTGCATTTGCTGTTCCCACAGCCTAAAAAAAACTCTTCCCCCACATCTTTCCAGGGCTGGTTTCTCCTGATTCTTCAGGTGTCAAACAAAATTCAGGGCCTTCCCTGAGCTGCCTGGCTAAAGCAGCACCTCCCCACCCCTTCCCGTTGATTCCTGATGATAGTGATGAATACTAGCTATCTAATGTGTTTGCTTATTGTCTGTCCCCACCCGACCACTAGAGTGAAGGTTTGCTCATCACTGTGCCCCAGCACCTTGAACAGTACCCGGCATATAGTAGATGTGCAACAAATATTTGCTGAGTAAATAACTGACCAGATTAATTCTCAGGTTCCTATGTGGCTCAACATATTGCCGAGTGAGTCATCCTCCAGTGACCCTGAGAAAGGAGACTTATTCATGTCTGGAAGAGAATCCCCACGTTCGGAGTCTGCCTGAATTCACTACCATTTGAGCCAGTCTGCAGGAATGTGTCTCACCATGAAAGAGACATATTATACCAGGCCAATTCCACTGGAAGTCAAAGAGGAGACAAACTCAGGGCTGGAAAAATAAAGTATACAATCTCTTCTCCAGGCGGCATTTAGGGATCCACACAGGGAGAGGCTGAGTCGAAAGCACAGTGACTTGGCAGCCTCGTGGAGATGAGGAGGGAAAAGCAGGCACGGGCCACTCCCCCTGTAGCCCGTGTTCAACCAAAGACCAGACAACAAGAGACAGCATGCTTCAAAAACATCTCTCCAGGAGACTCACTCAGGGCACCGCCCTGATATTAAGGAACAAAGTGTCTGCTGTCTGCAGGGTCTTGGGCTCTGGGAGGAGCAGGGAAGGGGGAAAGGATTGAGTCCCCCTGGAGGGGGCCGCTGAGGACCAAAGGCAGCTCGCTGAAACCCTGTGCATCTATCTGACCCCGACAAGTGGTACCCAGCACAGCCATGTGACCGCCTCAAGGATGCTGGGACAAGAATCCCACTGCACCATGGCAGCCCCCTGGGAACACTTTGGTAAAACATCCCGAAAGACACTGCACTTCAGCTTCACAGAAACGTCCCACCAAAGACAGGGACATCCGGGCGAGACACCTCCTTTTTCATGACAGCTGAAAACTTAAAAAAACAACAAAAAAAACCCCTGAGATGGTGGGGTGGGAAAAGACAGGACTCGTGAAATGCAAGAGAGCTGGCTGAGCCCGCCAAGACCTTAAAAAGGTGAGTGATCCCCAATCAAATTGCACACACACCCCGCCCCCAACTCAAAGACCTCGCAGGTCTCCCTGGATCCAGACCAAGAATTCTGAGTCACTTTTGCCACAAGTGGGGGGAGTAAAAAGGAGAAGGCAGACGTGATGTGTACCTTTCCGCACTCTATTTTGGGATTTTAAGATCCAATTTCTTTCATTTCAAAGGGTGGGTTTTTTGGAGGGCTCTGCATAACTCTTGTATCCTGCGCACGGCGGCGAGACGGCACTGAGACAGGCTTCTGTGGTGACCTGGGGAGAGGCGGGGCCCTTTGGCAGAGCAACAAACCCCATCATCCAGGAACAAGGGGCCCGTTCTTATGCGGAGCCGCACGGGGCCTGGCTTTCATAACAGTGATGGAAGCGTGTGGGCCCGTCCAATCTGACTCACCTCTTCAAGGAGGCAGTTCCCGTGCTCATTCATTCATTCGCTTATTAGTCATTCATTCAGCAGCAGGCCTCTCCGCGAAGGAAGGCCAAGCGGGACGCTGTTCTTCCGAACGGTTACCACACGTCCCTTTGGTGAAGAAGAACTGGGTACCTCTCTGGCTGGATGGTAACCCCTGAGGCTATCACTGTCCCATAATTTGGGTAAGATATGGGGCAAAAAAAGAAAACTAGTAAATCGGGATTTCTCAGCCTCAGCACCATTGACTAAGTTTGACTATTGATTTGGGGGCTGGATTATTCTCTGCTATAGGGCTCGTCCCATGCACTGTGAGATGTTTAGCAGTATCCCTTGTCTCTGCCCACTGGATGCCAGTAACCTGCCCCACCTCCAACCCATCTGTGTCGACCAAAAATTGTGAAATGTCCCCTGAGGGAGCAAATCACCACCACTGAGAACCACTCTTCAATTAAGTTGACATTTGTGGGGAGAGGGCTTTTTCTGCCAAAAGTCTGCCTTGGAAGCCTGTCCCTCGTCCATCAGAGAGGGCTACTGGTGATACCTCCAGAGTACATGGTCTGCTTCTCACCTTCTCCTCCACCTGCCCTGGTCCCGGCACCACCATCTCTCACCTAGACCACTGCGCCCCTTACATCACCCAATTCCTCCTCCTCTCTCCAGCTGTATCTCCTACTGCTCCTTCCTGTATCCACTGCAGGCAGCCACACGGGCTCCTGGTCATCCTCAAACGCCCACGCCCTCCTGCCTCAGGGCCTTTGCACCTGCCTTTCCCTGATTCATGCCTGCCTGGTTCCTTATTGTCATTCAAATACCAACTTAAATTAACCTATCCCTAGAGAAAAATCCCAACTAACTCAATATAAAGTAAACCCCCTCCCCAGGCATTCTCTCCTATTACCAACTTTTCCCTTAAAATATTTCACTGTGATCTGAAATCACCCTATTTATGGTTTAACCTGTTCAATGTCTGTTTCCTCATTAGAATGAACATCTCATTTTTATCCTTCACCTGGACTCAGGGCCTGGCACTTAGTAGGCACTTGATAAATAATAACTGAGTAAGTAATCTGTATATTCTAAACAGTCTACAATGAGCATATATTACCATTGTTATGAAGAAAACATTAAAAAAACCAAAGTGTCCTTCGATAGATGATTGGATAAAGAAGACGTG
>NW_017731404.1:2538436-2558008 GCF_001890085.2 Hipposideros armiger
AAGCAACAAAGGAACAATATAAACAAATAAAGAAACAAAAACTCATTGACACAGACAACAGTTTAGTGGTTACCAAAGGGTAAGGGGGAGGGGTGGTAGATGAGGGTAAAGGGGGTCAAATATATGATGATGAAAGGAGAACTGACTCTGGGTGGTGAACACACAATGTGATATATAGGTGATGTATTACAGAATTGTACACCTGAAACCTATGTAACTTTACTAACCATTGTCACCCCAATAAACTTTAGTTTAAAAAAAAAAAGCCCTAGTAGCTGTACCTTGCCTAGCATTTTTAAGCACTGACTTTTAAAGTCCCCGGGGCACCTGCCACATCCAGGGCTCCTTAGAACATGCTCTAAATATAAAGACCAGAAGGACAAGTTTGTCCTTAAAATACATCTGAACTTTAGGTGACTACTTATTCTTTTACTAACTATAGATAAAGTGCCCACAATCTACCACATGCTGTTTTAGGTGCTGGAAACTTAACACTAAAATAGACAGGATTAGCAGGAAAGAGGGCTGGGGTTTTTGACATTTGGGCACAGACTCTCAAAAGAACATTTCAAAGGACCCTGGGCACCATCCACCATAGGGGGCCTTTCCTGCCCTCCCATCCGGTGGCATCCGCATGGCACGTCTCTCAAAGCCCTGTCATGTCTAGAAGTTTAATAGTCACCTGTCTAGACCACAGGCGATGGAAAATCAGATAACACACGAAGGACCACATCTCTCAAAACTTTAAAATTGTATAAGAAAAACAGTGTTACAATACCTTCAAGGTCATCCCTTATGGCAGAGGCCACATGCTCTCTATCTGTTTCCATTTTCCCTTCCTGAGTAACAGTATCCCAGTGGTCTTAGATGGCAATGAGCTAAGAGTCTACACTTTCCAGCCTCCTTTGCAGATGAATTACTAGGTTTGAGTCAATGAAATGTAGGCAAAAATGTGGGGAAGACTTGCAGAAAGGTTCCTGGGAGGAAGCGAACACAGTGGGGGAGCCCCCTTTTGGCCCTGTCTTCTTTCTTCCTTAGAATTCCACTGCTTGGAATATAGATGTGATGGTGGCAGCTCCAGCAATTATTTTGGACCCTGAGGTAATATTTAGTGGAACAGGAAGAGACAATAAGCCTGGATTCCTGATGACGTCATAGTACTTTGGACAACCCAGCTCTAGACTTTCTAAATAAGAGAATAAATGTTTCCGTGTTTAAGCAACTGTTATCTGGGGTTTCTGTTAGGTGCAAGTAAGCCTGAGCCTAATTGGAAGACCCATCATCCCGCCACCATAACATCATTTCCTCCATGCCTTCGTGTTCTCCTCAACTGCATCTCAGTGGGGAACAGGAGGACCATGCTTAGGTGAGCCTCCGTTTAAAAAAAAACCTCAAGGTACAAACAGTAGCTACATGAGCACACAAGTCTGCTTTTTAAAAAGGCTTCATAAAAAATTTAAAAAAAGACTTCTCTGAAAAGCCAGTACTGAAAGTGAATCTGAAAGAAACGGCTGTACACAAAAAGTCAAACCATCCAAGTGCTCAGAAATATATCAGGTAACGACACCCGAGTCAGTCTGCGAGGCTCCTCGCTCTCTTACATACGATCTGAATGAGCGTCTAGAAAGGGACGCCCCAGAGGGGAGGGGAGTGGGGAGCACACGGCTGTCTGACACACGCAGGAGTGACGATGGTGCTCGCTAGAAATAAAACGGCTGCTTACTTTCTGTCTGGTTTCCGAATTGCTTTTTCCTGGTTGAAAGGTGCCAGGCCTGGCAGCTTTCTAAAACTTGAAAAAATTCAAGTCAACAAATATTTGTTGAGCACCGCCTATTCACCAAAAGAATTCCATGCTAGGGGAGATTTGTACAGCAGGGGGATGCTATTATATCATCAGTCATAATACCAACAACAATGACAGTAGCAGCTAATGATGCACTGAGTCCTTGCTAAATATTGGGCATTGTTCTCAGTGCTGATATCTATCAACTCATTCAAACCTCATGACAACCCTGTGAGGTGGGTACTATTACTTTATACAAGAGGGAGCTGAGGCAGACAGAGGTTAGGCAATTTGTTCAAGGTCACACAGCCAGGAAGGGAGAAACCAGGGGTTCCAATCTGGGCAAGTCTAACTCCATTCTCTTGACCACTGAATGATCTTCTGGTCCAGTTGCCCCAGAGTGAGGGAGAAGGCACACCCCCAGTGGTACCAAAACCTCAGTCATTCTCCAGCCATGTCCCTGATCTATTACTGGACTCTTAGTTACTGAATCTTTCTCTTTAAAATGTAAGTCATATGCTTACTTGCAGAAATTTATTTTAAAAGAAACTTTATGTCGCTACCATAAATAGGAAACCAGCATCGCTAGAGGGAAAGCCAAGATGTACATCAATGCATAACAACAAAAAAAGTGTCCATAAAATTATTATAAATGTTTAAAAATGCTGATTTAAGTACCACAAAATTCATCTGCGTTCCCCTCAGGGAACCTGTCTGCAGACCACTGACTGACAAAGCCCATCACAGCAGGTGCTAGGGGAACAGCACGGAGGGGTTGCGGGGCTTTGGGATGGGATGGTGAAGAGAGCTACCTGGGGCGATGCCCAGACACAGGACCAGCTCAGCACACCTCTGCTGAAGGAGCAGAGAAAATCTGCTAAACGCTTAACTCAGAGAAGAAAACATACCACTGCCCCGCCGTGTGCTAGGGGAAGGGTCCTGGGTGCAGAGAAGGGAGTAGAACAGAAAATCACCCAAGGTATAAAACTTTGATGCGTTTTCCTGAAACCGAAAGGCATTTGTTCGGGTAACGGCCTGCCTGCCTCTCCGCCTGTGTTCCTTGTTCTAGAGACGAACAGCAGTGGGCTGGTAAATGTCTGACAACCACTTCCCCAAGGAAAAACCCCTGATTTGTGGTGTTTGCCAATTTCATTGGTGTAAATTCCCACCATGGCTGATTTCAAGCTACCAACGTGACGTCACCGACTTGGGAAGAGATCTGCAGAGGTCACCATTAGGCACCATTATGCACATACGGATACAATGTGGATACGCTCAAGGGCTTAGATTACAGTAAAATGTGGTAGAATTCTTGAAATTTTAACAGCTGGTTCCCGTGTGCCTACACAAACTGGCTCGGGCACACCTCTGGGCATACAATGGTCTCTGTGCGCATCTGTTTATGTGAACATCTGCTTGTGCATCAGTGTGTCCGTTCCTCACCCTCTTTTCCCACTGATTGACAGCGGTCATGCGTGTGTGCACACCCGCCTTCGCCCCAGGCTTCACTTCCTGGAAGGCTCAAGGCTCCAGCTATGATCCGGTCCCCTTGTCACTTTGCCCACCTGGTATTACTGCTGTTCCTCCTGTCCCCTGTGCCCTCCAGAAGTTCCATGCACACCCCTGCATTCACCCAGTCTGGGTGTCCCTCTGCCTGGGGAAAGCAGTATTCATGCCCCCAAAGCTCTGGGCTCCTTCTCACCCCAGCAGGAGCTAGAGCCTGCTCTTTAAATCCAATCGCACACATCTTCCTGTCTAGACAAGGCCGTTGGCTGCCAGGGCCCCGGAGTGAATGAATTCACAGCCCTCCACACCCTACCACCGGTGGCTGCCCTCATCAGAGCTCCGCAGGCTGACCTGGAGGACAGGGGAGCCCGCTCAGGCTTGGCACGGCCCTCAACTTGTCCCAGAGCCGCTCGGGAGCCTCCGTACAACTGCCGGGGGGGGGGGGAGTGTGCGTGAGTGTGGCACGGCGTGTGGCGTGCCACCCCCAGAGAACGGGGCGCCGGCATCGCCGAGAGTCATCCATCATCCTTTCGCTGAAAAGTGGGAAAACAAACAACAAAACCCTGGCCCAGCCTCGTTTAATGTGAACCAAATACAAAAGCCACAGGAGAAAGCCCTTCCTGTCTGTGCTTCCCTTTTCCGGCCCAAAAACACCAACATGCTAAGATAAGGGCGGTGTGGGGCCCTCTGGATCCTTTCAAAGGCTTGGCACCCACCCCCAGACCCACTCCCGCCCACTGACGCCCCCGCTAGAGCCCGCAGTGGAGCGGGAGGCAGCCGAGGCTCCGTGCCAGGGACTTGGAAGAGGTTTAAGGCTCACGCAGCAGAAGGGAGGAAGCTCGGCCTGTCAAGAGGGTGATAAAGCATCTCCTTATCGGGAGCTTTCTTTTCAACTGCCTCCAAGTGAGCGCCGGGGCTAGGCCCCTGTCAAGGCCAAGCGTGTTCCTTTCATGTCACCCTGGGTCCCCCACGGTCATCAACGTGTCCAAGTGTGCACGGAATTGTAGTGTCAATGGTCGAGTTAGCAGCTTGGGGCCAGCATTTCACAGAGGGCATGATAATGTGCCTCCAAGCCTGCCTCCCGTTAGCCACGTGGCATCTGCAAAGCCACCAAAACCATCTGGGCCCTGGTTTTGCCATCAGGACACCAGAAGAAGAGATTTCAAAGCGGCAGAGCCCAGCAGTGTAGACCAGGGGCTTGGGGGTTGGTGGACCCAAGCACAAGTCCTTGCTGCCGGGCTCACTGGTTGTTGACCTTGGGCATGTCACTCAGACCCTCCGAAAACGCTTCCACGTATGCAAAATGGAAACAGCCCCTCTGTTCATAGAGCTCGAGGATGAAAGAGTCATTGCACGTGCAACTCTTAGAACAGTGCCAGCACATAGTAGGTGCTCAGTTAACATTATCCACCATCTTCATTGGTATAATATAAATATAATCATCATTATGTTCTCATGTGGCCGTGCTGTGGACACGGAATGAGATTCAGTAGTATCACGTCACGTCTGCATGATGTGAAACCAACACTATCCCAGAGACATAGTTTGGGCCTTACAGGCAATTTGCTCCCCTTTCCACTCATGGAGTGAATGTTCCAGACGGACACGGTGAATCCACTGTCCTCTCAGGGTGAGAAAGCCTCTCTTGAGAGAGCCTTACTTGAGTATCTTTTCATCCCAAGTGTGGTGATCATATTCTAGGTCCACAGCCTGCTCCTCCATCTGAGGCGGCTCTGAAGAAATGGCAACCTGGCTGAATGCTGTAGGATGACCCGATGGTGCCAATTCCCCAAGAGGCCCTGGGCACTCTGAGACACGGACACAGGCTAGTGGACTGAGGGCAGCTCAGTCCATGCAGCACCCTCATCCATGCTGACATCAATACCAGGTCCCCAAGCAGGATGCTCTCGCACTGGGATGGGTAGAAACACCTAGCAGAGAGCCTGGCCCGGGACGTGGTGGCTGTGAGTGGGCATGTCTCAGACCTAAGATTCATCGTGGCTATAGAACCCTGGCCCCCCCGTCTGTACAAGGGGGATAATAACAGATACCCACTTCATGGGCTGTGGCGAAGATCAAATGAGGTAATGCATGTAAATAGCTTAGAATGGTGCCTGGCATACAGTCAGGGCTCAGCAGTCACCATCATCTCCATCATCATCATTAATGTCAAACCTTTCTCTAAGGCAGCTCGATGTCACCATTAGTTTGTTTTATTTATCATCCCTAGAATACGGGACATGGAGGGAGGGTGGGGCCCATGCTGCACCCTGTTCCACGCCCTGCTCAGGCACTTCTGTATGTCAGCTCAGAGAGGCTGAGTAAGCTGCCCGAGATACCCAGCTCCAAAGGGGGCAACTGGAAATCAAAAACAAGGACAGTGGCTTCCCCAGCCCACCGCGCTCCTGCTACACCTGCACCTATTTCCTCTTTCTTTTAAAATGTTCCTTTTACTTTCAAGTGGAAACGCAGCACACATCAGTGATTCACTCGTGAGAAGTGTGTGCCCTCCCCACCTTATTTAATACCCCCAAAGCCCTTGTCCTTTGCTACTGTTTTTAAATCTTTGTTCATCCCGGCAGGGACCCACCCTGACCAAGGGTTTCACGCGGCTCCATCCAAGTCCTGAGACTCGGGACCCGTGGGGTTGGAGGGGCTGGAAATCGGCCGCCATAAATGAGGCCCCCGCAGGTCTTTCCACAGCGAGGGATTTCTCGCCTCCCGCGGCAGGGAGGTGAGAGGCTGAGAAGCCACTGCCTGCCAAGAAGGACTTTTTAAAGGGAAGGGGAATGAAGTTTGATATAAGAAGGAAAAGCTCACTCTAACTCCTTAAGGATTAGCGAGGCCTAGGTGGTTGCCCAAGCTCTGAAGTCCTCTGTTAGCTGAGAAAGATGGCTGTCGAGATGACAGCCACAGACCGCACTGCATGTAACTACCAACGGGTGTGCCCACATTCTGCAAGTCACCCACATCTGGAAACGAGGCCAGCATAGGACCTAAATGGACACCCACTCGCTCGGCAGGGATTGGGTTGGTAGCGGTGACCTCCACATGGGCAAAATAAGACCCAACCCGGCTCTGTGGGGACAGAATGCCAGTGAGCCCTGAAGCCTCTGCTCTTACGGGGGTTTGAGAGTGGCCATAATATTCAGTTCAAATAGTTAGAACGCACTGTCTTCTCAGCAGCTCTGCTGGGTTTTGGCCAGTGGGACCGCTGAGAGCTATCGCTCCTGTCCTGGCCCTGAGAGGGGACGGGGGGGGGCTGGCCACAAGGCAGGGCTTGCATCCAGGTCCCCAACAAGTCCCAACTTCCCAAAGTCCACCTCCCACCTGGCGAGCACTTTCCAAGCTTGTGGAGAGGCCAGCAACACGCCTGCCTCACAATGTCGACAACCAAGGTCCAACGTCATGGGGCTTCTCAGCCAGTTCTCCTGCTTCCCTGGCAAGAAAAATCACCAATCCACCAAAAAAATAAACCCCAAAAGACCAAGCGCATGAGAGCAGGGCTCACAGGCGTGTAAGAAGGGGCACGGACTCGCCAGATACACACTCTCAGCATCACCTTGAGTCACTGTCTGAACTTAATATGATCCCACTTGTGCACAAGTCTTTTCTGCATTGTTTTCCCTCCCAATAGCACTTGGCAAGAGACCCCCGGTTGAGCACTAGCCCAATTGTAACACCCGCACTTGAGCCCACGTTAGGCTACGCCCCTCATAATGGACATTCATTCCGAGTCCTGTTTCTGCAGCTCCTGCTTCCACTGGCTCGATTCCCTCTCCCTTCGCTCAAGGGCCAGGACTGGGCTGGGGAGGGGGTTGTTGGGAACAGGAAGGGGATGGGGACAGGGTATGATCTGGGAGGCAGCCTGTGTGGAGATCGCACTCGGGACACAATAAACAAGCCTGTTGCCTTGTTCAGAGATGGACCCCTGGACCCCCAATCCTAGCACAGCCCTGAAAGCATTAGTTCAAAGTCAAAGTTAGACACACGCAACGCTGAAGCCCCAAGGGGAACTCAGAGCTCAACAACAATCCTCTCTTTGACTGAAAAAACCACAAGGGAACACCCACGGCATACTTCTTGTTTAAAAAAGGAAAGTGAAAAATAAGGTTTTTCTTCTTCTTCTTAATCATTATAAAACTAACTTGTGCCCATTCCATCAAGTCACGACTTCTGTTTGCCTCGGGCGAGCCCGAGTCACGTTGGGCAGAGAGATACAGGGCAGAGGAAGCCTGGGCATGTCCCCGTGAACTGAATTAGTCCTTCTTAATTGTTGTCACTTCCTTCCTCCGCTTCCTTTAGCACAGGAAAGCCACTAAGAAGCTGCCTGTGTCAGCACATCCATCATGCGAGCTCCCAGGGCTTCATTCGTCTGAGAGGCCCAGGCAAATGGGAGCTCACTGATGGCGCAAAGGAACAGTGGTGACAATCACTGAGCTGTCACAAGTTAAGGGCCTCTTATATGGCAGGCCATGTGCTTGGAACTGGGATGGAGCAATGATGCAGGGTGCACGGATGGATGGTGAGATAAGTGGGAGACACAGAAGGAAGAAGGGAAGAAAGGAAGACTGTATCATCCGGCTATGGGGGAGAGGGGAGACAACACAGGTAGAGAAACCGAGGGCGGCAGGGGATGAGGTAGCTATTTTGATAGAGGAATCAGGGGAAGCTTCTTTGAGGAGGTGACAATTGAAGTGAGACCTGAGAGAAGCAGAGAAGAGAGTCCATGGGTATCTGGGGAACGTGAGAAGAAGTGCAAAGGCCCTGAGGCAGAGCCTCTTTGGAGCGTTTGAGGAATAGCAAGAGGCCAATGGAGCTGAGGTGGAGTGAGTGAGGCAGGCAGGGACCAGAAGACACGGGGCCCTACAATCCACATGGTAAGGAGTTTGTGTGTCCTGAGTGAGAGGGGAGACACGGGGATTCAACACAGAGGAGTAGCGTGGACCAATATCCATTGCGAACAGATTCCTCTGGCTGCTGTGCGGGGAGCAGGCTGGATGAGGCACACAAGGGGGAAACAGGGAAATCAGCTAGGGGCTGGAGCTGACACCCAGATGAGAGATGACAGCAGCTTGGCCCCAAGGAGCAAAGCGAAGGTGGTAAGATGGTTGCATCAGTGGCCACCAAAGTCCCAGCCTCCCTGTCCCTGGCACAGAGACACAGACCTGTGACAGATGCCAACAGGTAAACAGGAAGCACATCAAAGCTCCCAAAGCAAAGAGAAGCATGTGAGAAGGAGAGAGAGATCAGACACCTGAAGCAGTGACGCTTACTGCCTGCATAAGTCTTACCCTGGGCAGGTCCCATCTTTCTTTCGTTTTCTCACTTGTGAGATAACAGGACCCAATTCATAAAGTTACCATGGGAAATGCAAGTCCATGCTTAGATAATATCTCACATATCGTACCTGCTCAATAAATAATACACCCCTCACCTCTGCTTCCAATTGTCTGAGTTGTGGCTCCGCCAGCTTAGTTACTGTGTTATCTTTATAACTCACATCACCTCTCTGAGCCTTGATCTGGTCATTTGCAAGCTGATGGTGGTACCTGCATCAAGTACTCAGTGAGGCTGAATGAGGCAATGTTAGCTTAGCAAAAACTCTGACCCATAGGCAACCCTCAGGGAAATGGTGGCTGAAGCCCTCAGTAAGATGGTACCCAAAGCCCCTAAGCAAAATGGTACACAAATCAGACACACCAGTCATTCAACTAGATGGTTTCTAAGTCTCCTTCCAGCTCAAGGCATCCCAAACTCTTCCAAGGAAACAGCCTCAAGTCCCTGAGTGAGTCAACTTTGGAGCAAGGGAACCGTGCAAGTTAAGGCAGGCTGAGTAGAAAAGAGGCTGGAACTCCCACCTCAAACACAGGCACTTCTACTCAAGTGACACCTGTTCCTCTGAGTCATAGACTCATGTAGAGATGGGAGGGGCTCACAGAACATTGCCCCCTCGTTTTAGAGCAAGGCTCCCACAGCTCAGAGAGGAGAAGTGTGTGGGCTGAGGTGCCCCATCAAGACACAGGCAGAGGTGGAAGCCCCAAGGCTCCCCTCACTGTCCCAGCCAGTCTGGTCACTTAGACGGCAGGAAGGAGAAAGCAACGAACACCTCCTCTGCAAGAAAGCAAGTTATAAAGTCGGGATGCCTTTAAGATGAGCAGAAATGCCTTTCTTGCTACTGAGTTTACATTCAAATGCTTTAAAGGGCCATGTAGGTAATGGAAGTGAGCTGAGCAACCAGTGCAAAAACTGATGAATGTCCATAATCTAAAGACATTCACACTCAGATTTTTTTTTCTCTTTTTAATAATTATATCACCAGAGCCAATGCTTAAGAAAAAAAATCTGTCACTTTTGTGCAGATTAGCAAAAGACACTTCTTCCTCTGCACCCTTAGAAAGCATGTGTCAGAACACCGTCTTGATAAATATGCAAACGTGAATGGTGCTCTCGTGATATGCAGTGCCCTTGTGCAGTACACAGCCTGTGCAACTGTATCCAGTGACACACAGAAGAAGACTTCCCTGGGCTGTGGGCTGGGGACCTCTGTCTACATTCCATGGTCTTAAAAAAGGCACTGAACTGCCACAGCAAAGGTCATGTGGAAGCAGAAAAACACATTCACTGTCAATATTTAACTCCTAAATCGGACCTGGTTAGCTCCTACCTCTGAGTTGATATCCAAAGTGGACACCAAGAAAGCATCTGCCTCAGGGCCTTTGCACTAGCACTTCCCTCTCCTACAACATTTTCCCCCAAGATAGTTCCCAGCGTACTCTCTCATTACACTCAAAACTCTGGTTCAATATCACCTCTTCAGAAAGTCTTCCCTAAATAGCATCCTCACTACCTCACAATCATCCTCCACGCTCCCTCCTGCCTTATTTTTCTCCTTCTTGCTTTTTGATGATGGACAGATTATGGATTTATTGGTTTGTGGCATGTCTCCCTCCACCAGAACACCAGCTCCACGAGAGTGCAGGATTTTGTCTGTCCTGTTCTCTGCTCTATCTCCATCTCTAGTCAGCAAACTTTTTCTATAAAGGACAAGATAGCAAACATTCTAGGCTTTGCAGGCCAGACAGTGTCTGTCACAAGGACGCAACTCTACCATTGCCACGCAACAGCAGCATAGACAATTGTAAATGAGTGTCACTGTGTTCCAATAAACCTTTATTTAGAAAGGCGGGCGGGGGGCCAGGTCAGGCTGGCATAGTTTGAGGACCCCTTGTTCTAGGATAATGTGCATACAAACCACCTGGGGATTTCATAAAAGGCAGATTCTGGCTCAGCAGGCTGAGGTGAGGCCTGAGAGTCTGCATTTTGAACGAACGCCCAGGGAACGCCTGTGCTGCTGCGGGTCCACACACCAAACCAAGTGGGGAGCACCCAGCACTGTGCCTGGCATGCGGTGGAAGGCCAATCAATATGGGTTGAATAAATAAGAGAGACGCAGAAGTCCGACCTAACGCATTCTTGCTACTGCTTAACCACGGCTGATGCCCTTGCTGACACCATTCATTGCTTTTTTATCTCCAGTGTATCATTTTCTGATGAAAAGAGGCAAGAGAGGTGCATGACACGGGACACACTCAGTGCACGCTGGTAGATTATTTTGTCACTAAACTTGAGGTCCAATCAATCCAAACATTTACCTGATGCAGTTTTCAAAAACTGTATTCATTAGAATAGTATTTACAGTGTTATATAACCAGTGTCTGCTTAGAAAGATGGGACCCCCTAACAGAAACCTAAGTTCCCTGGGGAAAGGTCTATTTGGTCACACAAACAATGCCAAGAAAATCAACTCTGCTTCACTCCCTATTTGGAAAACTGAAACGCGAGGCCTTGTTAAGCTCCACAGTAATAACCGCCTGGATCCTTTACTGAGAATTGAAAACGTAGGAGGCACTCTCCCAAGTCCTTTATAAATTATAATGCTGATGACGGTGATGACAACAATGAAAACCACCACAGGGGCAGACACAGGCCCTCTGGAAGGATATTCCAGAAACCAGTGACACTGGGGCCTCAAGGAAAAGAGGTGGCCGGTGGAGTACCGGGGGGTGGGGGGGGGTGTAGGCCTTGCCCTGTACAGCTCTTGTACCTTTGACATTTTGCACCACATGAATGCATTTCCTCCCCCAAAATTAATTTATAAAAGGAATCAGAGACGTTTGCACTTAGTACTGTACCAACTGTTTACACACACTTTCATCTCCCACAGAAATCCTGTAAGATAAGGAACATTCAGTCCCATTTGCCACTAGGGAAACTGATGCCCCAGGACGTCAGATTACCCTTGTTCAGAGTCACCCCACTAGTGTGGAGAGAACACCTCAGGCTGAAGGCCAGGGAGACCCCGGGACCATCTAAACACAGGTCTGTGGTCAGCAGGGTTTGCACTTAGGACCTGACTTCCCAGAGCCCCAATGCAGGCTATCCCAGCCTCCCTGGGTTCGTTCCCCTGTCCTCTGGGGCGTGGGCCTTCCCTCACACCAGGACGTGCTGGGGACTGTCAACAGCAGCCCACAGGCTACTGCGGCCCCAGCGGGGGAGGGGCCGCACCAGGCGAGGCTGCACCGCCCCACAAGCCAGCTATTGTTCTGAACCCGGGAGAGGCCTACTGGTTGCTGTGACCAGACAGGGAGCGCAGGAAGCCAGGTGGGTGGGGAGACACCATGAATGGCATGAGTCTGAGCAACCTGACAAGGGAAAAATTTGACTTGATGCTCAACCAGACTGGACTTCCCAAATTTTTCAAAATAGTTAAGCCACAATAGCAACAATACAAGTAAAAGCCCCTAGAAGCAACCCAGAAAATTATCTCAGGATCATGAAGAGTTCGATTTCTTCTTTGGGGCCTGACTAGTGAAGAGTATAGGCTTTGGAGCTAAACCACCTAAGTTTTTGGTTCATAGCACACCCACTTCCTGTGTGACCTTAAGCAAGTTCCTTAACCTCTCTGTGTCTCCAAGTTCTGCCTAGAAATAATGGTAGTGTTATATCTATTTATATATAGAAAGCACCTAAAACAATTCCTAATCTTACTCAGATCTTAGTAAACGCTTTTTTTCCCCTGGTATCACAAAAATAACCTGATACAGACTTGGCTATGGAAGGAGAGCCGGAGCTGAGTACTAATGGGCACACGTGTGCCAGCACAGGAAAAAAGACTTAAAGGAAATATGCCAAAGCAGTAACAGCATTTCTCTCCAAGTGACAAAGGGTGCTGCTTGCTTTCTCTTTTTATACTTTCCTATGTGTTTTAAACAATGCACATATGTTAAAAACAAGAAAAAAATAAAATACATAATTGAATAAAAATTCAGGGGGCACAGGTACACATATATGCATTTATATACATATGTGCATTGATACACATATATACAGATAGTGTTTCTATATACATACATATGCGTGATTTGAATATAAAAAGATAGATTATCTACATATGTGGGCCCATGTATTAATATAAATATACATACACATCCACACACACTTTTTCCAACCTGTGACAGAAGGTTCGGAATCCATCACTCCTAAAGACCATATAGAACGGTGAAAATGGTTTGATGGTTTGGCCAAAGAGCCTGACAGATGTGCTTTTAAATGCAGCTCCATCCCATCCGGCCTGAATGACCTTGAGCAAGTCCTCTGACCTTGCACAGAGCACGTGTTGAAATGATGGGTGCTAATGTCATCCTATCATCAGTATCTAATTCACATCCATCCTGATGGCTCTGGGATCACAGCATGAAATCAAAACTTCCCTGTGAAAACAAATGCTCCCTTTTTATCCTACCAGGATGGTGCAGAAAACAATAAAAAGAAACAATAACGAGCACACATTGAGCACCTGCTGCATACCGGCCCTGTTCTATGCACGTTACCATATTCAGTCATTTACTCTTTGCAAAGACCCTGGGAGGCAAGCATTAGTATCACCCCTCTGACGGGCTGTGACCTTGAGCCTCAGTTTCCTCCTCTGTAAATGGGGTTACTAACAGCAGCACTACCTCCTGCAGCTGTTACATAGGGAAGGCTCGGTCAAGGTCAGCCTCTTTGTCACTAGTAACCATGTGCTCCTTGGGAAAGGCACTCAATGTCTCTGAACCTCAGTTTCCCCATTCACAGAGCAGGAACAGCATGCCGATCTGAGCCACTCCATGTGACATGCTTGTCACATAGTAAGTGCTCAATAAACAGATATAACCATGGGCAGAGTCAGCCCACGGTCTTCCAGGAGGTTCAGAACAAGTGGCTTCAACCTCTACGCCATCTCCCGGTTCCACAGAATAGCTGTGCTGCTCTCGCAGAGGGAACAAGGCCCCTGAGAGATGCCATCCCCTTCATGGTCCAGGTAATCATTTTGTTGCCAGGGGAGCTGACACCTTCAGAGGCAGTTACAAGCCTTATTCATGGGACCAAATCATAAAATGCCGACTGCTCAATAAACAGATCTTGCCCTCTCACCCCCCACCTGTCAAGCCCAGAGAGCACCTGGAAGGGGGCAAGGTTAGCTGCGGCAGGAGCTCCTCTCAGCCTGCAGATGGAGCGAGACCATCTTGGGGCCTCCAGAGGGATCCCAAGTGGGGTCACAGTCCCCTCTCTCCAACATGCTGGTGCTAACAGGTGCTTAAAAGCCAGCTCCAGCAGACACCTCCTTTCTCATAGGACCAGAGAAAGTCTTGGCTTCGCCCAAGGTTCCTCAGTGGAGAAAGCAGAGGCAAAGGCAAGGCTCGAATGCCTGACACTGGGTCTGGTGCTCAAATCGCACCACCAGCCAGGTACTGTCCAAAGCTGCTGCAGCGGGGTCTTTCCTAAGCCCCATCCCATCTGACCCTCACGTTGGCCCCCAGCTGGAGCCCTCCACAAGCACCCAGATTTCATTATACACTGTGCTGGGGCTCCACGCTGAGCCGGCTGGGAGCCAGTGATGGATGAATGAATGGGTGAGTGGAAAGATGAGAACCTGGAGGCTGAATGCCAAGGTCAGGGCTCCACTGCTTACCAGCTGCCTGACTTTAAGTGATGTTAGCTTCTCCTGTGCCTTTGTCCATCTGTACAATGGGAACAATAGCCCCAATTCATTGCGTGCTTGCAAGGATGAAATAAGATCATACATGTAACAAACAAACGATGTGTAAATAAACAGAGTGTTCTCAATATCCACCCTAGATCCATGTCAGATTTGGTGAACTCAGCCAAAGAAAACCTGAACGGGCACAGGAATCTAAGCTGAGGCTAACGGCTCGAAAGATCCCAAATCCATGTCAATCGCTATATTTCTCAAGAAAGAACAACAATGAAACCAATGCCCACTTTGTGCCAAAGATCACGCTGGGAATTTCTGTATAGACACCTACTGACTCTTGACTAAACCAAGCAAATTATCTCAAAGATGGAGGTCTTCCTCACTTTATAGTTTATAGCTGAACAAGCTGCAGCCAAGCCAGTTACCCCGAGACCTGAGGCTCATGAGTGTTAGGGCTGCCTCACTCCAAACAGCCTGCTCTGTCTGCTTCCAGGGCACTGCACAGACGGATGGTTGAGTGCAGGCTCTGGCTCAAGGCCTGTATCCAAATCAAAGCCACTGCTCACCAGCTGGGTGACATCAGGCAAGTTGCTTAACCTCTCTGTGTCTCAGGTTCCTTGTCTGTAAAATGAATGAGAGTTGTAACGCTACCACCTACACTCCATGTCACCACTGCAAAGATTAAGTAGGTCACTTGAAGGAAAGTACACAGTAAGTGCTCACTAAGTGTAGCTTACATCTGTTTCCCACAGTGCCCAGCCCATGGGAGGGACCCAAAACATCGTTTGTGGAACAAATGAAGTTTCCTCTTCGTGTTCGCATTGGTTGTCAGACACTGGGAACCTCAAGTGTAATCTCTCTTCTTGAAACAATTGTTTCTCCAAGATTCTGGGAGCTTTCTGTTTCCTGCCTTCATTTGGGGGCAATGTTTTACTGATGCTCATCCATGACAATTTATCCTCTAATGTGAACTAAAAGCACCTCTTGCTTAGTTAGCATCAGTGTCTTTGGCATGAAGAGGGTGCCATCCAACCCCACGCCTCATCACCACGACGTTGCGCGCACCGGCCGCCACCATGGACACCATCTCTCTCTTCTCCTCCTGGCTCGCCCTTGGAGGCCAAGGCCACACACGGGGCCAGGGGGAGGCATATCTGGCCCACAGAGGCACTTGATTTGGGCTGTACTCTTTTTACAAGTTTTCTAAATTAATCACCAGCGTTATAATCAAGAGACGGGTATAGACGAGGAGAGAGGGTGGTGAGGATGTCTCAGCAGCCCCCACCCGCATCTTTAAATGAAAAGGCTGGGTCAAGCCACCCCCAGAAGATGTGTTCCCTCTGAAAATAGGAAGAGTCTCAGTGGGGACAGACAGGGTCACTCGACCCTGAGGACTCCAGCCTCCCCAAGACTACACACCATGCTTTTTGCCGATGGCCAATCTCACAAAAACTCCAGTTAGCCTGACATTCAAAATATACCCAGAATCCAATCAGTTCCAATACCCTCCACACCAGCCCTGATCCGGCCACCATCCTCTCTGGCCTAGACGCCTGCAGCAGCTGCTCACCCGACTCCATGCTTCTCCCCACCAGGTCCCCTACAGTCCATTCCCATCAGCATGGCCGCTGGAGCGATCCTGCTACGACCTAAGTCAGACCCCATCTCTCCCGCCTCCCTCCTCGCGGAGTCCAGACCCGCCCATCCTCTTCCGTCTGGGCCTCTGTCTCCTGCTCCTCTGCCGGTCACCCTGCTCCTGCCACACTGCCCTGGCTCTGTGCCTAGACCATGGCCAGCATGGGCCTCATGTCCCCTGAGCCAGCAGCACGCGGCCCCTGGTCCCTGTCCCTTCGACTTCTCCACCTCCTTCTTTGCTCAAATGTCACCTCCTCGGGAAAGGCCATCTGACCGCCCCCGTTTCCGCTGGCCTTGCTCGTTTTTCCCACAGTACTTATCACCTCCCCACATTCTGTGTAACTTTCCTATTTATCAGATTTATTGTTTATCTCCCCGCATCAGCACGTCAGCGCCCTGGGGGCGGGGATTTCTGTCTGGTTTGCTCACAGCCGTATTCCCAGGGCCTGGAACGGTGCCTAGCCCACTGCAGGGTTTTGGTAACTACTCCTGACCATTGAATGAATCAGCAGAGGGACCCCCAGTCACCTCAGGACACATGCTCCTCCTCCGAAGTTTGAGCCACGGATCACCACTGTTTCACTCCCCTTTTCTTTCCCTCTCCAGAAGTCTGTTTAAACCTTCTGCAGAAGCAAACACAGCTGCCCTGATCAAGACAAATTAGTGTCAGCAAGACCTGCTGCCTGTTTCACATCTTAAAAGCAGGGGTGGGGGCCTCACCAAGCACAAAATACTAGTAGTCACATACTGGGTTGTCGGAAAAGTGATGACGTATTTTTTCTATGTTTTTCATTGCAAAAGTGCATCATGGCTTTTCCGACAAACCAATAGAAGCCAATGTGCCCCCCCCCCGTTGCCTAAGGAGCATGCACTGCCCACCCTCACGACTCCAACTTCGCCTGGTGAAGAGAAAACCCCACCTGGCTTCTTTCTTCCCTCTTTTAGCTATAATTTAGAGTGATTTGCAGAGCGTACAAGAGCTGAAATCCAACAGGATGAAAATCACAGTCCTGTAATCTGTGTTATGAGTTGAAAGCTTGGAGACTTGACTGGCTTCCTCTGGATTTGGGGGGCGGGGAAGAGGGGGGTGTAACCTGAACAGGTGTTCAGTGGGCCCCCCACTCTTCGCCCTGCGAAGCTTGTTACTGTTACCAGGGATGAAACAGAGATCAGATTTCTGCATCTGTAAAGAATTTTTCCTAATGGAACTAACCATGTTTTTTCCATATGTCTGAACATCTGTTTGAAAGAATCAAAAGTACTGTCTTTGGAGGTGCTATGGCTAACCATTCTCATATTTTAATGGCTTTCTAACTCAAAGAATGGCTTTCCAATCATTTTTTTTTAAGTTGAAAACATGTCCCAGGGAGTGATCAGAATAACATTTTTTTGAAAGTCCCAGCTCAAGGACGGATAAGGAATATAATGGAGGGTCCTCCGCTGAGAATTCCTACGCAGGAATATGGTTAAAGGGTCTTGAAGCAGGCCAGGGGAGGATTAAATGACAATGGCATTGTACAGGCCATTCTCAACTGGGCTATTAGGAGATCCCATAAAATGAAGAGTTAGGGAATGCTTAAAGCCCAACCTTGCTAAGCCGCCCGTGAAGGAACACTTTATCCACCAAAGGACCGCCACATCCCGTCCTGAAATAGAATGAGGAATGGTGGCAGGGTTCCACCCAAGGAGTGTGACTCCTTCAATGTGAATCAAGTGGTTCCCTTTCTCATCTGATCCCAACAGGTCAAAGCCAGGCCAAAGAGCTAAGATGCCCCGGCTTCTCAGAAAGAGCCATAAACTTGTTCTATTTCGATGGGACTCCAAGTTTTATAGGATCAGGTCTGCCTGGGGCTGGCTGCTAACAGCGTTCTAGCCGGACAAGTCTTAGAAATTGTATAAATATAGCCTCACTCTTATCTCCCTTTCTATTTGATAAGCCTTGAAGTAACGCAGTCCTTATTTAACCCCCAGAGGATATGAATTTGAGGTTATTTGCCTTGAGCCAAATCTAACCCAAAGTTTCGTTTGGTTGCCAAAATTTAATGATCAGAAATTTCACATGAAAGTTCAGATCTGTAGCTCCTCTTGAATGAAACGATAAAGCCTGGCAATGGTGGACCCCCACGGCACACCAACGGGGGGGCTGAAGAGTGGATGTCTCCTTGAGAGGAGGCACGCACGCTGCTGTGCCCTACTCCCCACCACCCCCTATTGCTCTCAGCCATTTCCTTTCATTGCCTGGCCCCCACGAGCTTGTCAGTGTGTGATCCTGTTTCCCCAGTCTCTCCTTTGGTTCTCTCCACGGTGCATTGCTTCTGGAGAGATGCATGTTGCCACTGTGGGCGTGAGGCATAAATCCTTACAAGCGAGCACTCACCAAGCTCTCTGGTAATGGTAATGGCGCAGGCGATCCTGTGCCATTCCACAGGCCCGAGGGTTAGAAAGTCCAGGACTTTGCTTCTGAGCTCGAGGCTCATATATCTTACTGCCTACTTGATATCTTCGCTTGAACACCTCACACGCCCTTCCTACACCCCAAACTGAACTCATTATCTTCTGCTAGGAAAATGACTTCTTCCCCATATGGCATATGACACCGCCCTCTACCCAGGGGCTCCCTCAGCTCCCCCATCTAAGCCAGCACCAAGGCCTGAAGAGCATACCACACTATCCATCCCCTCCCGTCCCACTGCCACCTTCTCATCCTGACCACCCTGACCCCTCACTGGCACTGCCACAGCCTATTGGATCCATCTCCCTGCTTCCTCCCTTAGTCCTTCTAACCCGCTCCCTCGACAAACCCTGAGTGATCCTAAAAATATTAAATCAGAATCACTTCCTCCCCTATTCAACACTCACCACCCCCTTCCTCTTGCCCTGGAATAAAACCCTAGCCTCCTGCCTTGGCTTATGAGTCTTGCTTGTCCTGACCGTGCCAACCTATCACCCTCCTAACTAAACTTACCTGCCACCGGCCCTCCTTCCGCTCAGACACATCAAGTCATTTCCTGCCTCAGGACCTTTGCACATGCTTGCTCTGTACATGAAACACTCTCCTACCACCAGCAAAAGAGACAGCGAGACAGGGAGAGGAAGGGCATCATTCCTCTCTTTGTTGGCTCTGTCACTGGCTCCAGGTGCCCGTTGGTAAGTCACCTCCTCAGCAAGACCCTCCCTCTAAAGCAGGTCTTCTCACTGCTCCCTTGGCATGGTTTGTTTTGTTGTAGCCATTACCCCCCAAGATATGAATCCAACAGGTGAGCTACTAATCAGCTACCACGTCTTACCTAAGAGTCTATAGGTCAGTCCAGGTTGCCCTTGTCTGGCCTCCCTAACCCACCTGCATCTCAGCAGGTGTCACAATGGTACATCTCAGGATGCTTATCCTGGACTGCTTTGCACCTCCGGTGCCCCCTGAGCGAGCTCCATCAGGGCAGGTACTGTGTCCACCTCACCTATCATTATATTATCAGCACCTAGCACAGTGCCTGGCACACAGCAGGTCCTCAACAAAATATTCGCCAAATGAATGAGTGGTGAGATGTGGAAAGCATTTAAGGTTTGGAACAAATTTTCCTCTAAGACCAAGTGACATTCGGGGATGGGGGTA
>NW_017731404.1:2558152-2559457 GCF_001890085.2 Hipposideros armiger
GTAAAACCACGAGGCATACAAAAAAAGAACTAGGTTGTATAACGTGGCAAATAAAAAAGAAAAGGGTGGGGACCAATAATTGAGAAGGGGGAAAGGGAGCGGGCAGGACAGTACAGAACTAGAAACAGATGGAGAGATAAAGAGAGAGATCAAGACAGAAGCCAGCAGACGCTTCTAGGCAGGGTACAAAACCGGACTTCATTACTCTGCTGGGAACAAAGGGGCGCCCTCCAGATTTCGAAAGGGGTTTTCGCACCTACTTAAAGGTTAAGAGCACTTGTCTTCTTAAGGTCCCTCTTTCCTTAATTTTTCAAAGAAGCTTTTTTACAAACTGACTTCCTGTGCTAAAATTCAGGGCTTAGCACATTTCATTTTGAAGAGAATACGAATTATTCAAATGATCTTTAAAAAAACACTTCACTTTGTGTCTTTTGAGGATATGGCTACACATTTTTAAGTCGTACATTGAGTTTTCAAAGTTACGAGCTAGAAGAGGATGGACCCTTGCGGGGGATGTTGGAAGGAGGGACGTGAACTTCAAGGGCAGTATAGCTGGCGTCTTTTGAACTGCACATCCCACCCATTCTATTCTCTGGAACTTTCCATGGCCCCAGCTCCTGGTGAATGGGTGAGCAGAGCCTAGCTGCACATGGCCTGGCCTCTCTGGCCAAGCTAACTGGACCAGGGGGAGACACCTTTCCCAACCAGGACCAATTAGGTCTCCCTGAGAATCGGGATTTGGCTTCCAATGAGCTGGTGAAGGGGCTGGCATGGGGATAATATATAAAATTCATAGGCAGAAGGTGTGGGCATTCTCCCACCAGGCTTTCTGTGCCTGGCGAGAGTGAGGAGGCCAGGAAAGCCGGCCTGCAGAAGATCAGGAGAGTGGTAGAGCAGGTAGAGCCAGACAGCTGTGTCCAAGTCCCAGGTCCACCACTCAACAGCTATGACCTTGAACGTTCCTGGATATCTCCTTGACCTAACTGTAACCTGCTCCATAGGGCTCTGTGAGGATTAAATAAGTGAACACATACAGCACTTAGGACAGGGTCTCACATGTGATGAGTGCTGGCGAACTGTGAACTATTATCATCTTGCTAAACTGTAAGCTCACGAAGGTGAGGATTTCTGGCTATTATGTTCATACCATATCTCAGAATCTAGAACCATGCCTGGTACATAGCAGCGCTCAACAAGCGTTTGTTGAGTGGTCAGAGAATGAAGAAGTCCTAAAAGGACAGAGACCACGGACAGAGCCTCCTCACTCTACTCCTTATTGCAGATCCTACCCCCAAAAGGAGCAAT
>NW_017731404.1:2559849-2585371 GCF_001890085.2 Hipposideros armiger
ATCATAACGTTTCTATTCTTCATTATATTTCAGTATATATTTCAGTATCAAGCACAGTATATGACAAAAAGTAGGTTCCCAACAAATACTTGCAGAATGAACCCCTTTGCTGAATGGATTCACTGAGCAAAGAAGTAACTTGAGCCATGACTTCCCAAGCCCAGGTTCTTCTTGAGTTGAATCTCTTGGTCTCGTTTTCTGCAATAGCCCAGTAGCCTCCTCACACAATCCTGTTTTTTCTAATCTGCTTTGAGTGAGTTTCTCTATTACCACCAAAGGCTTGGACTCAGGTAGTCTACACCTGAGTCCAAAACACAGACTAACATCATCCTCCAAGCCAGGAGGCACCCATCCCAGAATAGGTACGCCTTTAGAGGAAGATAACAAAATCCAGAGTCTCTGCAGTGTCCTGTATATAGTATCACCACAATGTCAGAATATAGTCAACAATTACTAGACTCGCGAAGAAAAAGAAAAATGTGACTCATGGCCAAGGAAAAGGAGCAATGAACAGAAACAGATCCCAAGATGGCTGTGATGTCAGATTTAGGAAAAAACAAATGCCAGGACTTATCAGTTCCTAATATTATCACAAAAGTTCCTAACCAGGCATACACACCCAAAGCACCTGTGGAGATTTTGGGGATTTGGGTTTGTTTGCTTGTTGTCTAAACTCTACTCATGCCATGTATTGTAGATTCTAATTAAGTACAATAGTTTCAGGGAATGCTCAAGAATCTATATTTTTAACAACTACTCGAGAGGGTTCTGATGCATGCTGCACCAGATTCTCATCATAGAATTCTCACTTTAAGGCAAATACAAAAAATGTTAAATTAATTTAAGTGTATTGACGGTCTAGTTAATTGAGTCGATTGGTAGGTCAGCAGTTGCTGATTAACTAAACTATACAACAAAGAAGATTTCAACTCTGATGATTTTTGAGAAAGAAAATACTTCTCTACTTATAGAAAAAAAAATCTGAGGTTGAATTAAAAGCCACAGACATAAAAGATGACTATTAAGAAAAAACAGGAGGAAATGCTCATGATATAATGCAAAGTAAAAAAAAAACTCAGAGTACAAACTATTATAACGTCAAATACATAAATGTACAGTCATAGACAATGCCATGCTTATAAACAGAAAAAAAGGCAACAGGAAATATATCAAAATGCTAATAATAGTTATTTTAGGTAGCTTGACTATGTATAGTTTTCATTTTTCCTACTTTTCTATATTTTGCAAGAGTACATTGATTTTCCTCTATAGACTGTCATCTGAAATTTAAACACAAAATGATGGCTTTAGAAACCTTCTGTCAATGCACAAACGTCTGCAAAACTCTAGCAGTATCTCCACCAGAAAGAGAAAGGAAGAGTAAGCATGAATATCATTTCTTTCCTTATCCAGCTCAAAAAAACTTTCTTCTCTGGTTTCTCAGTAGCTGGATTCGTTTCAGATACTAACTCCATCTTGAATTTCCCATCCCTCAGAGAAGTAAAAGGCTGAGTCACACACCTCAACCTAACAAGCCACAGGCAGTGGCTTAGCACAAGTGAATCACCTAGTAACAAATAAGGAACACAAAATAAAAAGAAGCCAAGACCATACCTGAACCACAGGGTGGCCACCGGTTGGGGCTTTGACAGCCCCTCGGCTGCCTTCTGTCTCATAGTGGGCGCGGTGGTGTGGCTTGGGCTGCACCTCAATCCGCAGCTCGTAGGAGCCTGACTGGTGGGAGAGTGGCCACTCGAGCGGAGGGAGAGATGCAGTCACTGGGATACTGAAAAAGGAAAACAGAATCAGTGCTGTGTACAATAAATCAGAATCAGTCAACCTGTACAATAAACATAAATGGCCCCTTTTCTGAAAACCAAGTGCCCAGTGGGCATATGAATAGAATGCTGGCTGTTAGGAAGCACGTTTCTCAGACATGACAGGTAAGGCTCTTCGCAATACAGAGATCTTTTTCTTTGCTTTCTCTTCCATCTGGATGGAGACAGTGGGACTGACATCTGAATTCATGAAGCTAATTTCATTATTTGTTAGTTCTAGCATGTTGCTAACTGCTGTAACTTCTTTTCCTCTGGGGATTTTGAAGAGTATCACCTCCTACCTCAAAAACAAAAAACAAAAAACAACAACAAAAAAAAACCCCATATCCAGGATGTTTTGCTTTTCCAGAGGAGTATGTATAGAAGAAGAAACACTAACATGGAAATCAGGAACCCCACGTTGTCACTAACATGCCATGTGACTTTAGGCAAGCAACTTCCCTTTCTTATCCTCCGTCTCCTATAACCACATAACAAATGGACTAGGTGGCATCTGAGAGTTGCTTCAGCTCTTATCCCTCTCTGTCTGTTGATCTCAATTAAAAGTAAATTTTAGGGAGAGTGTCTTTCCCAGTCACAGTTACTATGCATCATGTCAAGTGCAGAACATCCAACCACAGAGAGGTGTCTGCTTTTGGTATGGATGAGCCAAACCAATCAGACCCCCT
The DNA here is from genome assembly GCF_001890085.2 of Hipposideros armiger. Taxonomy (NCBI): domain Eukaryota; kingdom Metazoa; phylum Chordata; class Mammalia; order Chiroptera; family Hipposideridae; genus Hipposideros; species Hipposideros armiger. The sequence continues at coordinate 2,562,356 of NW_017731404.1, forward strand.
AATATTAAGTCAAGAGTAAAAGTCAAAAGCATGACTAGAGTTACACACCCAAGTCCCAGCTCCACCTCTAACCACCTGTGTGACTTTGAGCAAATGCATCTACTTCCCTAGGCCTTAGTTTCCTCAACTGTGAAATGGGGGACGCTGAGATTTTATATAAAGAGCTTAGCACAATAGGTGCTCAAAAAATATTTTTTTCCTATACATATTGCATACTTCAAATCGTTATTCCCTGTAGATGATCTGACTTAGTTGCGATATTAGCTTTACATGCCTTCTCATCTGAAGTCATAAGATCTTTGAGGGCATGCCATTAAGTTTTATGTTATTATAGAATCTCAGCCTTACTCACCACACACAACGGGTACTTGATATGTGGCTGGAATTATGTCATTTAAAAATTGACTGAGGTCTTGCCGTTCTATGTAGACCATTCGTTCAGAGCCTCAGAGAACCTAAAGACATTTTCCCAAGATCACAGAGCAAGACACCACCAAGGCTCCAACTTACGTCTCTTGACTCCTAGTCCAGTGCTCCACCCACATCTATACAGACTCATATCTTACTAATTTACTTAAAATAGTTCCAAGAAAATATCTCATTTGTGGAATGACTCTAGAACAATACATTTGAGAGGTTCTCAAGAGTATTCAGTGGCTGGGGGTGGGTGGGTAGGTGGATGGATGGATAAATGAATGAACGAATGAATAAACGAGCAGTTTTATTTCAAAGAATCCCTGGATAGTCACTGTAGCTTTGAAGTTCAAACGCACGGATTTGTGTCACTACGTCCTGATTTTTCACATATGGCAGAAATCGTTAATCCAATCAGGGTATTTTTTCCCACTAAGTCCAGAGCTGCTAGAAACTGACATTATCAACTAGACTTAGTTAAGCACTTTCAATGAAGCTGGTTCTATCCCTTGTCTATCATAGCAATATCAAAGTGGGGGATGGAAGGAGATGGCACCTCAAAAACTGCATCAGTGCCAGAGTCCAACTTGAATTTATAGACCCACTTAAAATTATATCCTCACTTTGCAAGCAAATCTTCATCCCTTTTTTCCAACCACACTGCCTCCTAAAGCCCCTCTTATACTGAAGTCTTAGGGTGCCCAAAGTGCCTTTATTTCTATCTTAACTACAGTGCCAACGTGCCTTCAAGCTCCTACCTGCAGCCAAGGTGCCACAGGTGTTAAATACTCTTTCTCTGATCATCTTTGCACATTAATTTTTTTTAAGTTTGTAAAATAAGGCTCATTAAAAAAAAAATCCTTCCACCCCTGTATGTTTTGAAGCATCAAAAAATTTAGTTGTGTAGAAGATTCGGTGGGCTATCCCTAACTATCAACTTCTAAGTTTCCTTATTCTGGAATAAGTTTTTGACAACTGAAATACAATCTTAAGAATCAGACCATTGGAGCCAGTCTGAAATCCTGCATTTGAATTCCAGCCCTCTTGCTGAGCTGTCCACACAACCTGAGATAAATGTTATCCTGAGACTTCCACGAATGGCCCCTTTTTTCGATCCTATAGATAAGTATTGCAAATACCTCATTGGCTGGCACAAACTGGCACTTGGTGGGGACTAAAGGACTCTAACACATTAGAACCTCTCAGATCAAGCCACAGGCTGAAGAAAGAAGGATTTTATAAACAATAAAGTCTCCGATAAATGCAGCTCAGCCATATTTTACATTAATGTTCCTCTCCGCTCCCAGTCGTTACATAAGTCGTGTTTTGGAGATTGAGATGTAGACGAAAGAACCAGGAGTCAGGAATCCTGAGCTCTAATTTCCAACTCAGTCATTAACTAGCTGGGTGCTCGTGGGCGTGCCGCTTCACCTCTCTGAGCCCAGGTGGCTCAGCCTATGCCAGGGGTTGGTCCTCACCAGCATTTCCTAAGGTGGCTCTCTGAGATGTTAGTCACAGAACTCGGAGCTCTGTGGCCCAATAGTCTTTGAAATCACTTCACATTCTGTCCATAGGTGGGCATGGCCCCTGCGCAAAGGCATCTATTTAACTCTATTAAACCCAGAAACCTTTTCTTAAGGAACCCCGATTGACTGACTGTGGCACTAGTGTTCTCAAAACGTGCTTTGGAGGAAATGTCAGAGTAGGAGTTCATTTTGGTTCATCTCAGTCTCATGTGGGGTTAAGTCAGGCTACTTTCAACCCCACATCAATCAAAATGCTCTACCATCAGCTATTTTGGTAGTCAACATTTTATTTGAGAAAAAAAAAGGCTTCCATTTGCTGAAAGTAAACAACACTTTGAAACCCATTGGGCTAATGGTAATAGCATAAGGTTTCAGGTTCTTCATCTAACAGAACAGACAGGATAATATCTGTGCCTAGCCACTGTGTGCCTCCTTTTTCTTATCACCAAATGAAGATAAAAATAACACCAAATCGGGGTTATGTGATAATGAAATAAAATAGTACATACAGAGTACTTAGAATTCTGCCTCACACATAGCAAGCATCCTTAAATACTGGTGATTATTATAGTCACTATCATGACTCTGAAGGCTATTGGGAGCGCAATCTCCTAGCACAAGGAGTTCGTCAATGAGGAAGCAACTAAAGTGCCTCCTCTGTAAGACGATTCGCCTATAACAATGAAAGCTGCACCTTTTTTGAGCTCTAACTTTGTGCAGGTTCTATGCCAAGAGTTTGACATATATCATCTCACCTAATCCTTGAAAAGAACACCATGAGACAGATACTCTTACTACCCTCATCTCACCCAGGGAATGAACCAAGGTCCAGAAAGGTGCTGAGAGAGAAAGAAGGCCCTGATTGATTAGCGATGTCTGCCCTGGGCAGGGCACAAAAATGTGCTCAGGAAAAAGGAGAGTCCTGATTGATTAGCAGTGTCTGCCCTGGGCATGGCATCAAAAAGGCGCTCAATGAGAAAGATGGCCCCATGTGATTAGTGATGTCTATTATGGGCACAGTTGGCTGGAAGCACCCGAGATGCCCATGTTCACACAGCCAGTGAATGGCAGAGCCAAGGCTCAAATCCAATCCTGAGAGAGCCTAAAGCCTACACACTGCTCTCTGCATCTCTTCAGCCTGCCAAGATTTTAAGCTCCTTGAGGATTATGGCTCACACATTTTTGAGAGCCTCCGTATCACTGGTTGCAGTCCTGAGGTACATAGCAGATACCAACAAATATCAATCCCTCTTATAATAAGATAGCGAATTGTATGTGCTAAGGCTTGCTTTGTGCTTACGAGAATGCCAGCTCCATGAAGGCAGACATTTTTGCTTATTTTGTTCACCACTATCTCCCCAACACCTGTAACAATGCCTGGCACATAGTAGGTGTTTGATAAATACTTCCTGAATGAATGAATGAATGAATGAGCGAGCCAGGTGCCATATCAGTATCATATTGACCCTATGACTGCATCCTCATAACCGCTACCCAGCAAATCAGGTAACCTTATACCCATTTTACAGATGAGGAAACTGTGGCTCAGAGAATTGAACTTCCTTCTCAGGGTCTCACAGCCAGTAAATGGAGAGCCAGGATTGAAATCCAGTCTAGCCAATTCTGAATCCCATGCTCATAACCAGAAAACCTTCTCTTAACACTAAGCCGTGGAATAAGTGGTTTTGAAAGCCCAACTCACCTGCAAATGGGAATCGCAGGCACCAGCTGCTTGGGCCAAGTGGGCGGCACCAGCAAGATGGGCTCAGGGGCTGAGTTCCTCCTATCTTCCTGCTCGCAGGGCCCCAGGAACTCCACCGCCGGGTAGATGTGGCGGGGCAGGCCGGCCTTGGACGGGGCCGCAGACACTGGCGACGGGTCGGGGCTGGTCTTCCACATCTTGGTGGGGATCCCACAAGGCGAGTCCGCGGCAGCGAGGCTGTTCAGGGCATCCATGAGGACGGCAGAGCCAGCCGGGGGCAGATACCCAGCGGGGGCGCCGTCGTCCCGGGGCTGTGGCGAGGGGCTGCGGGAGCGCTGGGGTGAGGCTCCGGGCAGTGGGGCAACCAAGACCCCGGCGCACGAATGCCTCCGCTTGGCACCAGGAGACGAGGAGCGGGAGGCCGGACGGGGCACGGGCGAGTGGCGGCCCAGGCAGCTGTCCTCAGCGAGGCTGGTTCGAGGTGACATTATTGGCGAGGTTCTGGGGGAATAATGAGCAGGGATGTTTTGAAACTGGGGACACAGGTCGTCCGGCCCGCCGCCGTTATTGGGCGAGACGCAGGGCGAGGTGCAGGGGGAGAAGGTGTCGGAAATGAAGCTGGCAGAGGAACCGCTGCTAGCGGGGCTCAAGCAAAGCGGCTCGCGGTAGCCCTCGAAGCCGGGCACGGGCAGGGTGAACCTCGGGCTGGCGGCCACCCCTGCCAGGGGCGCCTGCTCGCCCAGGAGGCCAGTGTCTCTCACGCGGAGGGGCCCCCCTGCCTGCATCAGTTCGTGGGACGGAGTGATCTCGATCCGAGGGCTCAGGCCCGAGGCCCCTGCTGGCTTGGCCGGGCTCAGAAAGTTCTGGGGCCCTAGCCTATCCGGCTCTCCGAACCGGCCGGGGGGCTCGCCAGCGAGACTGGGGAGGGGGCCATAGTCCAGGATATCATCAGAGTATGCAAGTCCGGAGGGTGGGCAGACGACCTTATGTGCATTCGGTTCTTCTGGAAAGAGAAGGGGGGAGGGGTCTTTTTAAGCCTCTAAAACAGAACTCCGGATGAGAGCAATCACAGCTTGGGTTTGTCGCCTGTTATTTTATTTTTTTTAAATCCCCACCACGCCAAACCCCAAGTTGGAACCTCCTCCCCTCACCAGAAGGAAAAGGAGGCCCCTTCATCCCAGATTCTTTGAAGAGTGACATCAAAGCCAAAGGGTTTTAGGGCAGGTGAACCCAGCACAGCTCCGCCTAGCTAGGCAGCATTGGCCGGAGGCCTGGATGACCCGCTGGGCTAATGGCTTCCAAACCTTTATCCAAATGGGACCCTCAGAAGAAATGCATTTGATTTCACAACCTAGTTCACACCATCATATCCACTCACAGCTGAAACAAAAGCTTCACAAATCAATACTTACCCTGCTATATATGATACACTCTTATCTTCCCTCCTATCTGGGGTTACACTGTTTAAATGCTGGTCACACCCCATGAAATAGATTTCCTGTCCCACCAGTTGGGACTCACAGTTTGGAAAACACTGACCGAGGCCCATCTCATCATTCTACATGCCTGACACAGATACAAGAGCAGAGGGAGGCTGCGCTGGCCTGGAGTCCATAAGCCTCTGGGTTCAAACCCCACATGTTCAGGGCCGGCCGAGTGGCGCGATGGTTAAGAGCTGGCTTGGGACGCCAGAGGGCCCCAGTTCGGATCCCACATATGAGGGCCAGTGACACTGCCCTCCACAGCTAAGATGCTGAACAACAGCTCGACCTGGAGCTAGGATGCCGTGAGTCGCTTGCTACGGCACGTGGGTTGCCATGGGCTACCGTGTATAGCCAGCAGCCAGCGTGAGTGGCCAGCAGCCGCTCCAGAAGCTGGCGACTGATCTGCCTCGCCCAGGAAGAGCGCAGTGATGGTGCCAACTTGGGCCAGTGAAGCAACGTTCTCCACAACTAGGCTTAAGAACAAAACGACAGCAACTTGTCTGTTCCCCTTCCCCCCAATTCCCCAATAAAAATCTTTAAAAAAAAAAACCCATATGGTCATGCCTGAGTGTCAGAAGTGGCTTAATTCAGAACCGGGACTCCTGACTCATTTGTGGCCTTTTACAGATGAGAAAACTGAGGCCCCAGGATGGGAAGAGATTCACCTGAAGACAGAATTAGCAGGATCCCACAGACAAGCCACTTGACCCTCAAAAGGCAAGGCCCTGGCTATACAGAGTCTCCCAAACTATCAAAACCAGGGGATGCAATGAACGACCTCATTTGTTCTTTAACCGTGGCCATCTAGCTCGGGTTTCTGCTGCCACCTCGAAAGGCCCCATGGCTAGAGAGTGGAATCAGTGAGGGAACCTGCTATCCACTCCCACTATCCCTCACTCCCCTCCTCCTTCAAGCGCCCCAGCTCAGCAGAGGCCCCTCCACCTACTGTGTCGTCACTTGATGCGGCCTTGACCCCTCTGTCTCATGCGTCCAGTCCATCAGTAAATCCTGACCCCTCTACTGTGAGATAGAAACCAAATTCATGTGTCACCCCCTCTCCACACAACCACCCTGGTCCAAGCCACCATCCTCTCCCACCTGGGCCACAGAGGCCACCTCCTCCCTGGTCCTCCACATTCCCTGCCCTCTCTAGGTTGTTCTCCACACAGCTGTCTGGAAATGGCCATTTGCAAAATCCACTTTAAAGGCTTGAAATCCACTTCAGAGGTGATATAAAGTCCTTAACACACTTGTCCTGGGCCCCAGCCCGTCTCGCCACTCCCAGCCTCCCCGCCAACCTGACTCAGCGACAGCCCCACTGACACCTTCATTGTTCTTCCATCTGAGTCTGCTTCAGAGTTCTTGAGTGTTGGTCCCTCTACCTGGAAACTCTGCCCCCAAGATCTTCACATGGCTGCTTCCCTTAACGTCATCATGTGTCTGCCCAGTCAACCCCTCCTTAGACTGGCCCATCAGAAAGGTCCTTTCCATCCCTGCCACAGGGTCATTCTTCACCCCTTTTCCCTGCCATCTTTTCTCCATCAACACCAGTTACCAGCACACATCACACCAGATATTTATCTATGTAGGAAATCTCATCCCACTAGATCAGGGACCGGCAAACTACAGCCCATGAGCCAAATCCGGCCCACAGATTGTGTTTCTGAATAAAGTTTTATTGCAACACAGCCACTCCTATTTGTCTACATATGGTCGGTGGCTTGCTTTTGCACTACAACAGCAGAGTTGGTAGTTGCCATAGAGACTGTATGGCCCATAAAAGCCTAAACTATCTACCATCTGGCCCTTTATAGAAGTTTGAGACCCCCGCACTAGACTCCATGCTCCACCGAGGTTGGAATCGTGTCTATAGTGGTTCAGCATTGCTTGCCAAGCACCTAGCACAGGCACTTGCAGGCCGTCCATAAACATTTGTTGAGAGACTAATATGCAAAAGAAAGAATCATGTCCGAGGGCCACAATCGTGTCCTAAAGTTGTGTGACTGGCCCGTGCCTTGGGGAGTAGGGCGACTACACAGGTGATCCTTTATCTCCTTGGAGCCCTTTCTGGGCCATCCTGGGGTACGTGCTGTCTGGTTTAGCTGAGCTGATTGCACAGGGTCCAGATGGTACCCTCACCCCAGGTGAGAGCTCTGAAATGGCTTCCCATAGCTCTTAGGGTAAAGTTAAACAAACTCTAGTAAGGCCAGCCTATCTGGGGCCTACCTGCCCCTCTAGCCTCACCTCTCTCTGCTCTCACACCTCTTTCTGGATTCCAGCCAAACTGGCTGTCTTTCTGTTCATAGAAAGCACTGAGATCCTTTCTGCCTCAGGACCTTTGCACTTGCTGTTCCTTGTGCCTCCACTGCCCCTCCCCCACCCATACCCAGGCCCTTTCTCTACATAACTAAAGCCATTCATTTCCTCCAGCTCAAGTGTCATGTGCTCTGGAAGGCTTCCTGATCTCCTCAATTCCATCAGACCCCACTCACACTTCCCTGATCTGCTCCATGCACTTCTCAGAGTTCCAGTTAAGTAATTCTGAAGTTATTTGTTTACTGTTGGTCTCTCCCACCACCTCCAGCCCTACCTCCAGCAATCAGTCAATTCCATAAGGACTCTCTCCCTCCCCAATGTACTCCTAGCACCTGGATACGACCTGCCACAAAGCAGGCCCTCAAAAACATATTTGTTGACTGGCTGAATGAACAAATAAAGCGAGTTCAGAGAAGTCCGTGTGAAATATTTAAACTACTCCTTGAAGATGCTAATATCCAAACCAAAAGGTAGGAAGATACAACCTCAAGAGAAGGTAATTTGGTAATAACGTATGAAAACTCCCAACACACATATCCTTGGAACCAAGCAATGTCGCTTTTAGAAATGTATCCTGCAGATATACTCTCATATGTGCAAAATAAAGTGTGCATAAGATTAGTCAGTGCTGCCTTGTTTATAATCCCAAAAGACTAGAAGCAACCTAATGTCCATCACTTGGGGATGGGTTAAATCCTGGTTCGTTCATACAATGGGATACCATACAGCTCTTAAAAACGGTTGAAAAAGTTCTTTCTGCATGGATATGGAATGACCACAAGATATAGCATTAAAGGAGAAAAGAAAGATGCATACAGTATAAAAACAGAGGGTGAGAGAATGTGCACACACACACACACACACACACACACACACACACACACACGGCTGCTGGATACATAGGCTTTCTGTGGAAGTTACAGATAACAGTGACTTTCTCCAAAGAGGGAGGCTAAGTAATTAGCGGGCAGTGGTACCGCAGAATGGAGGCTGAGTTCTGTATTACGTTGGGAAAAGAAACATAATTCCCAAAAGAAACAGGTTTTTATTTTACTTTAAAGGTGGTGGTGGAGGGTGGCATAACATGATCTATAGTCAGGACACCCTGGTTTGGGAAGCAGGAAATTGAGACCCACTCCTACACTGCCACTAACCAGCTGTGTGGCCTTGGAAAAGTCCCACACCCGACCAACTCTATGTCTCAACCTTCTCATTTATAACAGGGTGGTGTTAAGCTGGGTCCGTCTCCTTGGTTGCTTCTGGCTGTGAAATCCTTTGATTTCTCCAGCTAATGTCTGTAGGGTCTAGAGTTCTTGTAAAAGCTTCGAGTCAATATAAATGTGTATTTGGGCATGCAAGCACATACACACACATGCACGTGCACACATACACACACACCTTCCTGGCAGGTAACAGAGCATAGATTTTTAGTCTAGAAAGAGATTAACGTCAAATCCATAGCAACATTCTGATAATCCCCGACACTGCGAACCAGCAAAACAAAACACCAAAAGTCTCTTAGCAAAAATTCCGGCCTTATCAGAAAACCTGCATTATTACATCTTATCAGAAACACCCCGTCAGGGCTGTGAAAAGTCACAGAACCCCGCCATGCAAACACAGGTCCCTCACACTCCCCGGCAGCAGTTAAAACCAGAAAAGGCTGCTTTGCTGAGCAAAAGCTTTCAAAGCATTTACATTGGTTTTAATTAGCCCAAGCAGCAGGCTTTCTATTTTCTTCCCCCAAGATTTTGAAAGTTTAACAGCTAGCAGGGAAAACGAAGGTAATTTATAATCATTTACTTCCCAGTCCTCTGGGTATTTGACAGTAAATCTCAGGCAAACAGCTCATCAGTGAAACATTTCTCTAAGTAGCTGGAATCCTTCTCTCATTCTCCTTAAACAACTGCCCGCCTAGCAGACAGCTCTTTTAACAGCCGTCACAATGCCCACACAGCACTGGGCAAACTTACTTTCATCTCAGAACCACCAGAAAGATTGCCAAAAATCTTGCTTTTTTTTAAAACCACTTGCCTGATCTTTGATATATCCAGAATGTATCACTGGTAAATACTATTTACTTAATATTTCTATTTAAATCCATTCACATATTACTTTAATGTTTTGGTTTTTCTTTTCTTTTTTTTTTTTTTTACTTAAAGGGAAACTTGACGCCACTACCACAAATGGAAAATCAGTGTCACCTCCATAAATAGAAGGTAGGGTAAAAATACAATAAAAATAAAAGTTACAAAATTCAAGCGAGACACTGTGGGCCAGCCAAAGGCTCTGAGCCTGGGGCCCACTCTTTCTCCGCCCCCACCCCACCCCCGGCAATGCTCTTTTTTTATTGAGGTGTAACTTATACAGACAGACTAGGAGTGTAGAGCTTGATGAGTTTTGCCAAGTGTTATACACTCTTCTAACCACCCCCACAATCGAGATGTAGCACATTTCCATGACCCCAGAAAGCCTGCCTTTTTTAAGGCTGGAGGTGGGAGGCGGGAATGGCAAGTGTCAGAGAGAAAGGTGTTAAAGACACAGGCACACTTAACTGAGACACCACTCCTTCTGACTAGTTCAAAAAGAAGTAACGCTCAAAGGAGATGGCTCTCATGTGCAAGGTACCCAACAGTGGACCCTGTAAAACCATCTCACCTGCCATGGGAAGTCCCTGGCCCACACTTGAAGCATCTATACTCAAAGAGGAAGAAAGTGGAAAAAGCGGTGGGGGATTCCGGCGTTGCTGCTCTAGATCCTCTGTGCCTTCACACCTTTGCACATGCTGTTCCCCTTGCCCAGAAATCCCTTCCATACCTCCTGTCCTCACTTCACCTGGCAAGCCACTATTTGTCCATCAAGACTCCAGTTGGGCCACCTCCCCCTGAAGGCCCTTGCTGATTCCGCAGGCTGGGTCAGTCAGCTCTTCCGTGTTCCTAGAATCTAGAGTCGTGTAGTCAAGTCTATCGATGATAGATTCAGCTTGTCTGTCTCCCCACTAGACTGAGCTTTTTGAAGGCAGATACGGGTTAATAATAAATTAATAATAATAATAATAATAATAATAACAACAACAGAAAAATCAGCTCACATTTTGAGAACTTGTATGCCAGGCACTGTTGTAAGCACATTACATGTAGTAAATTATTTAGTCCTCACAACAACCTATAAGGTAGGCACTGTTTATTCCCCTTTTACGGATGAGGAAACTGAAGCACAGAGAGATGACTAACTTGCCCGCGGTCCCACAGCTTGAACCCAGGCCTCAGAGTGCCATCAACCACTAGGCCAGGGGTTCTCGGCCTCAGAACGAGTGACATCTGGGGCTAGACAACTCCTTGTTGCTGAGGGCTGGAGGGTGTTTAGTGGCATCCCCGGCTTCTACCCACTAGAGGTCAGAAGCATCTCCGCCCGTCTCCCAGTTGTGACAACTATATGAACATCTCCAGACATTGCCAAATGGGTCCTGTGAGGCAGAACGGCCCCCAGCTGAGAACTGTAGCTCTATGCCGTACGGCCCGGTGCCTCACACAGGGCCTGCATCCCACAGATGCCCATGCTGTGGGCATCCACCCATGAGCCATGCCCTCAAACCTGAAATGAATCAGAACTGACACATGTCAGGCTCACTGTCGGCCCCAGCAGGGAACTCATTCCTACAGCAGACATCAGAAAGTTCTAACTACCACCACCCTTCCCTTCATCAAGTTCCCAGGTGCTCACCCAACATCTAGGCCCTACGAAGGTTTGGGGAGACCTCTGGCCACTCTCAGAAACTGCAGGACAAGATGGCTGGGGAGGCCACGCCAGCCCCACCTCAGCAAGGTGTGTGCACTGAGAGCTGGTCTCAGTCAACACACAGTGTTAGGGGGACCCCAGCTCCATTGCCCCCACACCCCCACTGTGTGACCTGGGAGACCTCCAAGTCCTCAAGTATAACACGGCGAATGAGGTCAGTGACCATACCCACCTGAAGTCACCTAATCCATATAAAGCCCAGCACACACAGGATAAATAATAAATGGGGCCTATTGGTATGTTAACATTATTATGGAAAGATGATCTTTTAAGTGAAAATTCTACCCTTTCTCTGTTCTCATTGCTTTATTTTATAACTTGAAAGTATGACACACACACCAGCCCCAAGTGCCTTTAAAAGCTTTAATAAATAAAGGGGGGGACATTTTTATAAAAATAAAATGGGTAGGTCAGCAATTTGGGAATTCTTTTCACCACAGATTCTGCCAACATTCAGGAAACATGTGCAGTAGGTAAAGAACGCCTCCAACTTCCCCTCCATTCCATGCTTTGTACTCTTTACCCTGGGAGCTGAACTAACTCTTACTAAAGTGTTAGTGACTCAACGAGCTACGTGCAATAATAGAAATGATCATAACTAACACATCCATACCATTTACTTCACACCAAGAGCCACTGTATTTCATATATATTAATGTTTATCTCACAAGAACCCTATGAAACAGATGATACAGTTTCCTTATTTTACAAATGGGGAAAATGAGGTTCAGAAAGGGTGACTCATTTGCCCAAGGTCACACAGCTTCTGAGTGGCAGAGCTGGGATTCAGTCTCAGGCAGCCGGGTACTCTACCCCCATAATCATTATTCTATCCTGCTTCTCATGAAAGGGGCTATTTCCTGGATGGTGACACCTAAACCCCAACACGGAGAAATGAGGTGCCCCCCCCTAGGATAGAAACTTCTCTGGGGGCCCTCTCCATCAGGAAGAAGTTACCCCAACAACTAAAGACACTGATTCCTTTCTTCTGGGGTAGTCATAGTCCCTCCATTGCCACGGGATCGAGCCAACGCTTATTTTAAAAATCAGACTCAGGCCACGGGTGGTCTCTGCCAGCGCTTCTCCTGGGGCCTCCTGGGGCCTGTTACTCACCCTCAGGGACACACAGCCAAGACTGAGGCAGCCATTCAGAGCCAACCTACTGGCCAACAGATCACTTTTGAAAAAAGGAACAGCAAGAGAACATCTTCTCCGCCTGGAACTACAGGCGGGTGGAATTTTCAGGAAGCAGAATAAAGTGACCAAAATAGAAACCCAGCTAGAGAACCTACATGAGGTGTCTGTCCTTTGGCGGGGGAGGGGACAACAAGAACCGGTGCTTGAGGCTAGAAGGACATGAAGGAGTGGAACCGGGGCACGGCCTGGAGGCCAGGCGCCTGTTAGGCTGGCAGCAGGGCCCCCAAGCTGCGGTCCATCCTCGTCTGAGGTGACAGACCCACCACTCAATGAGCTCACACCCCGAGGTGGTGCGGTTCCCAGGCCCTGGGTTTGAGACATCACAGTCTGTTGCCATGACAGCGCTTCAGATGCCATAACCTGGACCGTACATGTGCAGCGGGCAGAAAGCAGAGAAGGTGGAGGGAAGGAATCCTGCCTCCACCACCCCAACTACTCTTGTAAGTTCCTGCGCGTTCAGGCTGTGAGGAGTCGCCAAAGGGAGCAGGAAGGTGGATGGATTTTTCATCTGGCGGCTTGCACCACCGATCAGAAAGAACTCCTTAGAAAAACTACAGATCGCCTTCAAGTGACAATTTCAACGTGCAGCAAACTTTCCAAAGAGCCCCCTGTGCACACACGCAGAATGGTGATTGGATTCCCAATCAATGAATCATGTGTATTAATAATGGTGGAGAATCAGGTTGTCACTCTCATCATTCAGAGATGACACATGCAGACGCAGGGCATGAAAGGTGAGAAATTCCATCCCGATAAGTCAGGTCCAAAAATGCCAGAATGGGGCGGGAGGCAGCTTCCCATCCCGTCTCATCAACGTGGAACCGCTGGAAAAAGCCACCACCAGCAGTCTCTTTGCTGACCCTGCCCCACGTAAGGCAGCTGTCTGCCTTCACCAGACTGGGCAGAAAGAAGGGATTGGTCCTGCTTCCCAGGCAACCTGCCATGAGGCCAGGCGCCTGGGACACAGGACTTGGGACAATTTGCAAGCAATGAGCCTCACAGACTGGCTGCTGGCATGGCTGTTTGCAAAAACACACGTAGCCACCGCTGACACGTATTCCTTTTGGAGCGGGGTAGAGAAATGCATGCAATCTATTATACAACTCGCGTGCCTCAAGGTCAGCGTTCGGATGGGGGCCGCAGGACCCAGGCGTCTAGCAGATGCTAGGTCTCATCTCCAGCCTCAAAGTGGGATGGAAAGAGCCACCTCTTGCTGGTTTAAAGTCCTTCCATGGGGCCATCCTGCCTTCCAAAAGTTCATAAACCTTCCTGTTTTTATTCATTCAAATAGTTAACATTCACTGTGCCGCAGGCTTTGACGTGTACTGTCTCCCTCTCTGCAGCTTCCAACCAGCCTGGGAGGCAGGTACTATCAACTCCTCTGTTCTACAGATGGGGAAGCAGAGGCTCGGGGGGCTGCAGGGATTCACCCAAAGTCACAAAAACAACCAGGGCAGAACTGGGATTCAAATGCAGACATCCCTGAAATACAGTAAAATGCACAAATATTAAATGTATATCGCACACCCTTTTACATGTGTGCGCACCTGTGTATCCACCATGCAAGATACAGAGCGTTTCCATGCCACCAAAGGGCTCCTCTGTGGCTCCAGCCAGCCAGTAACCTTCACCCAGCGTAAACCACTAGCCTGACTTCTCTTGCCATAGACTGGGTTTGCCTGCGCTTGAATGTCACACAAATAAAATCAAACAGGATACACATGTCATGCCTCTCACTCAACAGTTTGTCTGAGATTCATCCACGCTTCACGCAGCTGCAGTTTCCTTTTTAATGCTGTGTACTATCCCATTGTATGGTTGCACCATAATGTATTTATCGGGTCACCTATCTGCATGGCCTCCATGTTTCGAGGAGACAGCCACTGGCGTTTAGGCTTGTAACTCCGAGAGGTCCATTTCTGACAGAAGACAGTCCCTCCACACTTGTCATGCAGTGCATGACAGACAGCAGGATGCAGGCGACTTCCTCGCCAAAAGGAGAAGGAAGATTTGATCAGAGGAATTCACCAGAAATAGACTTCAGATCAGCCTCCAGCAGAAAGAGGGCCAGCCCTGGCTAAACCCACATCTCCATCAAAAGCCTGCACAAGGGGACATGGGTGGGGACAGCCGCCTTCCCTCCCCTCTTTTCATCCTCTAACCAGCTCAGCAAAGACCTCTCACCTTTATGCCAGCACCTCAAAAAGCTTCACCCCCACAGAGTTCCCCCCACCCAAGAGCTGATTTCCACCCTCCTTTCAGCCAATTTGAAATCCAAGTGGAAACTCCCCCTTGAAGACAGCAGGGCCCCTAGAACTCTTGGCCAGGGGCAGAGATTTAAAATTAATACTTTATTGACTGACAGGTTCTTTATTTACACTTTTCCCCAGGAGCTTTCATTTTGGTGCCATGTTCCCGGGAGCTGGCACACTTAATCAGTGGCCCTTGCCAACCCTGGCCATTAATGACATTCCTCCTTTCTCCACGACAATAGAGTGATGTCACCCATTACGGATGTCAGACCTGTAGCCCACCTTCTTAGGATCACACAGATGAAGAGTCCCTTTCTGTAGTCTTTGCAATAACTTTTATAAGCATCGAAGACAACATTTTTGGGGTTTTGCCCTCATTTAACGTCCTCCCCTTTTGCAGGCATGCCCAAGCAGGTTTGTTTTAATATGGACCTTTATAAATCCCAAGCTCTGCAGGCGACTTTCTTCCCTTCAGAAAGCTCACCCAGGCATGACTCACTTAAAATTCACTTGGGAAGGGCTGGCTTTTAGAAATGCACCTTAGTAACTAAAACAGGCCCCACTGAGAAAACACTCTTTCCCCAAACCTCAGATTAGGACTCAGGAAAAGCAATTTCTTTGCTCTGCTTGTAGCTTGCAGTCTGCTTTTGATATATTTCTTTTGCAGAAGAAAACAAAACAAAACAAAAAAAAGCATTAAAAGTCCAAGCCACAGGGCTTTTAGATCTAAATGTCACTTTATAGGAAATGCAAGGGACAGAGGAACACGTCAAAAGACACCACAGGGATGCCACTGGCAAAACCCAGGATGTGGGGAAATGTACAGGGAAAATTACCTTGCCTCTTCAACAAATAAATGGCAAGAAAACAGACTGATGGGGACATTTATAGGATAAGAGAGCCAGAATGGCCATGTCAACCAAATACAATGTGAGGGTCTTGTCTGGATCTTGGCTCAAATAAATTAACTACAAAAAGATATTTTTGAGACAAGCAGGAAATCTGAACACTGGACGTTTGAAATGAAGGGATTATTCTTTTACAGGTTTGACAATGCTATTTGAATTTTCTCAAGAGTCCTTATCTTTGAGAGCTACATACTCATCTATTTATTAATAAACTATTAGGCCATCTGGAATCTGATTTAGAGTAACCGGGGCAGGGGATGTGGAGAATACGTTGGGAGAGGAATAAAGTCAGATTGGCCTTTATGTTGATAATTGCTGAAGCCTGAAATTGGGGATCTAATTATACCATTATGTCTACTTTTCCCTATTTTGGAAAAAATGTATACTGAAAGTTCAGGGAAGAGTCAAAGGCGGTTCCTCTTGTTTTGGGGGAACCCCAAAAGTGTTGGGCACTGCTCCATGTAGGGAAGCAGACAGCAGCCTCTAACCCATCCCAGCAAGAGCCCCCCGAATTGAGTCTCAACTTCTACTCTGGTCTCAGTTTGGGAACAATCAGCAAAAACCCAACCTCGCATTAAACCAGCCCCAAGGGAAGCCTCGTTTGGCGGAGCTCTGTGGAGCCTGTGGGTATTTCCTGTTCTGGGGAGGGAGGGAGAGAGGAAGGAGGAAGTCCCTTTGTGGGAGGAAGCCACAAGGCTCCATCACGCTGCGCCATCCAGGGCTGCATCTTCCGGGCCTGCATCTCAGAGGGTCCCATGGGGACAGGGCAGGTGCCATGAGAGGTGCCGTCACAGAGGCACCTCCCAGCCCTGGAGTCTGGACAACCAAGAAAGCTTTTGTAGACAGCCAGCCAAGTTCTGGGGCTGAGGCAGGGGCCCGATGAGTTTTTAAAGTCGGAACCAAACGCGCCCAAGTTAGATAACTTGCTATAGTGCCAACTGAAGCCCAGCGGCCAGGGTTCCTCTCCAGGGACTGCTTCATTCTAGGCCATCTTGTCTCAAGGCTCAGGGTTCATCAAAGCCCAAGGCAAAGACTCTCTCTTCCTAGGAGCCAATGGCCTCAGGAAGTCAGGGGAGCTAGGAGATTTCTCAGGGTCCATCACCACTGCCATGCAACATTCACAGCCCGGGAGCTGGCACGTTGATCACACCGCCTTATGGAAACCATCAGCCTTAGAAGGTACGCACCACCATCCCATCCCCATTTCACAGGTGAGAAAACACAGCCCAGAGAATCAGACTCATGGGCCTTGAGGCATACCACTAATAAGGAACGATGCAACTTTTCATCCATTTGCTTGGCAATTATTTATTGCGTGTTTTCTAATGCCGGGGAATATGGCTTGGCTAAGGACACACAGGTAAGAGGCAGCTAAGTCAGAATTTCAAGCCAGGGATTTTCTGATTTCAGACCTGGTGCTCTGACTTGCTGAGCCAATGGCCTCCGGAGTTGGGGGACCATGTACCCCAGGAGACATGCACCACAACCAACCGACTGAGGTGTAGAAAGAAATATAAAAATTGCAGAACTCCCATTTATATCCTGTCGTTCCCCATTTTTATTTTTGCTATTTTATAATGAGTATACCCCCACTAGGACAGCAGTAAACATACCACGATAATTACATAAATATCAACTATCAGGGGTGAATGCACCCCCATGCTGCTGGAGTCGATGACATTCTGGCTGAGTTGTAGTGCTGAGGGTGGGGACGCCAGATTCCCAATTGCCTGGGTCCCAGGCCTGCTCTGCCACGTACCACTATATGGCTCTCAGCAAAGTTACCTGACCCCAAAGAGTCTGACTTCATTGGTCCAGGTGTGACTGGAAGACACTAATGTGCAGCCAGGACTGAGAGCCACTGGCCACAAAGGCTGCATTTTTCAAATTTACTCAACCCCATCACATCATAAGGACTAGAAAGCCTTGGGAACCAACCCAAATACCACTGCGTTAAGGTTTTAAGGGCCTCCACTCCCAATCAAAAATCTAAGGCCACCTCAGGAACAGAGGCCTTTTAATCTGGAAGCTGGAATGACATGTGTTCAATAGTGAAGAAGGATTAAGGGAACTTTCTTCCCGCTTCCTCTGCCTCCCTGACAAGGCCGCTGCTCAACTCTAGGCCTCACTGCACCTTTCCAGCTGCAGCTGGAGGCACTATTTGTGCAGAGCAAGCTTATTAAGGCCTGTCCTTAACTGAACACAGACGACAACGGCTCTGAATGTCACATGTTCGCAAACCTGCTCGCTGAGGGTAGAGCTCTATTTTTAGTAAGCACCAAAAAAAACCCCATGATACTATATCCTAGCACCTCGTTTGTCCCTATTTGTTTACCAGGCCGTATCCCACAGAGGCCTGGGGGCCAGGCGAGGGCAGGACCATATCTAATTCTCTCTCTACCCCCACAAGGCCTGGCACAAAACCAGCCTTCAATAAGTGTTTGCTGAGAGAATGAGGTTTTAATTGTCTCCTGCGAATGAGTTGAGAGCAGGTGTTTCTGAGTTGAAGTACAGGTGACATTAGAGAACGGGCGACAGCTGGGTCTGTAACTCTCCCTGAAAACGGCAGAAAGGACAGAGGAGAGCAGAGGGGGACATGTGGGGTGGGGTGGGATGTGCTCATGCACAGTATGTGTGCACATGTGCCCTGATAGTGTGTGTGTGGATGGGATCGGCGGCTTTCATCAGCTTTTCAAAGGGTCATGACCCAAAAGGTTTAAGGATCACTGGGGTAGACTCTTTGAGCAATAAGCAGGATGGTTTCCCTTCCTGAAAGGTCCAAGTTGGCGCCCTGTGCATTAGCTTACCAGCAACTGAAGGAGGGTTGCACCAGACCAGACCCACCGAGGCACACCAGACACGAGTGCTCCCAACGCATCATCCCTGACACAGCCCAGAGAGGATGTGGTACCTCTGGAGGTGACCAGAGGTTTCCAGTACCCATCTGTCTCTCCCAGGGTATTACAGCTAGGAGAAGTAAGAATTCATTGGACTCACAAGCAGGCACAAAGGATTCAACTTCTGTCTGCTGACGGTCAGCACATCTCTCCCTTCCAAGGTGGGGTCAGGTGTCCTGGTGAGGACTCCCACAGGCCTGACCCCATTCATTCTGTTACTATGTACTTAGCTGTCTCCCTCAGTGGGAAAAATGAGAATCTACCCTGCATGCCTCTAGGCAAATAAATTTGAAAACCTAGGCAGAGGAAACGGGTAATTTCTTTAAAAGATACAGTTTACCAAAATTGACTCCAGTAGAAACAAAAAGTTGTAGACACACCAATTCCCACAGGCACAATAGAGAAAGTGATTCCGGAATAAGCCCCCCAAAAAGGCACCAGGTCCAGATGGCTTCACAGGAGAATTCTATCACAACTTTAGAAACTGAATTGTCCCAACAATATACACATTGCTCCTGAGCATAGAAAATAAAAGACACTTAAACCCAGTAGCACACCAAAAAAGGACGTTACAAATATTCCTCATGAATACTGCTGAAAAAAATCTTGAATAAAATGTTATCAAACCAACACTGACCCACCACCATAAGAAAATAATACACTGTGACCAAGAAGGGTTTATACCAGGGATGTTTCAATATTAGGAAATCTATATTAACAGATCTAAGAAGAATAAAATCCTATTTTTCCATAGATGCCAAAAAGTTTGTGATGTAATTCAACTCCCATTCCTAATCAAAACCCTAAAAGAAATAGGAATGGGTGGATACTTCCTTGACATAATTAAACACATACACCTCGCAACACTAGAGGTCCTCCTGCTGGGGTCAGGAACAAGGCAAGGAAGCTTACCATTTCCACAACTATGAGCACACTACTGGAGATATCAGCCAATGCAATTAGACAAGAGAAAATAATTAGACGCTCTAGCTCAGTGAGGGAAGGGTCAGGTCTTATTCCCTATTATAACCCCAGGATCTAACACAATTAAGTGTTCAATAGTTAGTTGGACAAATAATGGAATAATGGCTCACATTTACCGAGCACCTCTATTCAAAATACCAAGGGCTTGTTTAATAAAATGCTAGTAACAAATCACACTGTCAACTGATTTAAGTGGGCTACCCATTTAAGGCAATCAGCCTTATAAAGTAAATGCTGCTATTTCAGCCATTTGACAGATGAGCAAACGGAGATCCAGAGAGGTTAAATGACTTGTCCAAAAATCACTCAGTTGGTAAATGTTTTAAATTTCGGCCTTGCCATGGTGCCAGGCCCCTCACAAACTGCTGTGCGTGTGTCTCTCATCCAGCAAGGGAATGAAGAACAGCCGTAGTTCAGAACACAGGCTCTGAAGCAGGACTCCAGGTTTGTTTCTGTTCTGTCATTACCCAGCTATTATAATACTTCTTGGTAAAATTTCTTCACTTCTCTGTGCCTTAGCACCCCCCTTTGCAAAATGGGGGTGACAGCCGTGCCTCCCTGCAGGGTTGGAGGAGTTAGGACATGAGCTAATAAACATCTGCTACATGCTCAAATTCCATAAAATGAGCATCTGACTTCCCCCCAAGTCTCTAAGTACCTTCAATGTCCGACAGCCTCTGTCCCTTATAGCAGCCTTTCTCCTTCCTTGGTTTTTGCCAAGCTCATGTCCAGTTAAGGGTAGCGCCTCACACCCATCACCAATATGCTGTCGCCTGGGACAAAGCCTAGTAGCAATATAAGGGCTAGTGTTGGCCCTTGGGGAGTTCCACCACACAGAAGCAGAGAGAGGGGACCCCATTAACATCTGGGTAAGCCAGAGCCGCACCCACATCTGGAACAGCTTGCTTTAGCCTCACGAGGCTCACGACTTCCCTTCTCTTCCTGCACTATGACATTTCTGTGCTGCCTACTTCTCAGCAAGGAGTCATTATTTCACAGGTTCCAGAGCATAACTCCCCACCCCTTACACAGGGCAACACACAGTAACTTCTTTAGAGAAAGCACAATTTGGAAAAGCATCACTTTACAGTGGAGAAAACTGACAAACGCTACCTCGGCCAACTGATCAAGGTCAACAGCAACAGTGACAAATCAGGTGGATAGCAGGGACCCCTGACAGGATGGGATGGAAATGGTCACTTGACGCCTGTGGTCTTCCACCCCAAAACCCATAGCCCTGTCTAACCATGAGAAAAACATTAGAAAGACCCCAATTGAGGGGCCTTCTACAATATACCTAACCAGTGTGCCTCAAAGTTGTCAAACTCACAAGAAACAAGGACAGCCTGAATTTCAATAAAGTATGGGCTTTAGATCTTGATAATGTATCAATACTGGTTCTTTAATTATAACAGTACTAATACATACTAATGTAAAATAGTAAAAATGTGGAGAAGTGGGTGCTGGGTATATAGAAACCTTCTATATTATCAACTTTTCTGTAAAACTAAAACTGTTTCAAAAAATAATTTATAAAGGAAAAAAAAAACAATTCCTGGGCTTTCACTGTGGTCATTTAGACACCCATCTGGCGGTCACCAAGCTCCACTTGCCAAGAAAAACTATAAAAAGCGCTTCCCATCAGATCAGATCTGGCTTGGAAACTATTTCCCCGGAAATCACCCCGCCAAAAAAAAAAAAAAGTTAGCCGATTGTGAATCTGGGAGGGGTGTGTAAGTATTAGTTCCCTGCAAAACATGACTTTAATCTTAACGAACAGAGAGACCGCTGATGTTAGAGGCATCATTTGCAGATTCTTCAGTGCATCTTTTCAAAGCCAAGGATGGCCTCCAGATTGCAACTCGAGAAGACGGGCCTCTCTGGCTAATTATTTCCATCTCCAGCCAACATACAGAATAATTACTAATTACCCCCCTTCACTTGGTATCCATGGGAAGGGATCCCAGAGGTCACAGCAAGCCCCTCACCTAAGGTAGCCATTGAAGATGCATGGACAGAAAGTTAAACCTTCTCATTCACCTGCCTAACACAGCACCTCTGGGAAACAGCAAGCCCCCCCCCACCCCAGTCTGTGAAAAAGCCGCCTGCACAAACCAGCCAGCACAACCAATTCCTGCACTCCACAGGCAGCCAGACCCTGGTGCATCTGGGAGTTACCAGCAGGCCTGCCCCTAGGCTCCAGCAAGCATGGGCTGGGCTGGGCTGTCAAAATTAGGAAGCCTGGTTGGTTTTTTTTGTTTTTTTTTCCAAGACAACCTGCTAACCAGAAAAATACAGTGAGGTTGGGTGGCAGCCTCCTCCTCCGTCTGAGGAAGGCTCCTATTGAACAGGTGAGTGACAGCCCAGCCTGGGGAAGTCCCAAGCCCCCAGCGGAAAAGGGCACTTGAAGGCACAGGCTGGCTGAACACCCCGCCCCCCGCCCCCGCATGCATTTTGACTGGGGTGGGTGTCACTTAAGGCTCAGACTGATCCACTGGGGGGAGGAGGAGGAGGCGGGGAAATTCGCAGAGGCAGCAGCACCACCCACGGAGGAAACGGGCTGGCCTCCTAACAGTGAAGTCAAACCGCACTCCAGCTTTAGACACAGACAACCTCTTCCTTAGCTTCGATACAAAGGCCCCCAACAAACGCCGCTCACCCCACCCCCGGTGGCGCCTGGAGGAAGGCGGGTCAGCTTTCACCTGCCCTGATAATTAGGTTCAGTTGGAGCCTCTTTCTGCACCAGCCCCCTCTCACTAGCTTCATTCTTCGGCCGCCTCACCCCCTCCCTCCAAAAGCAAACCACTTCTGACCAGTTGCCCTCTGACCGCCCAGCAGCAGGCGAGCGGCCCGCTGAGGCCCCTGCCACCTTTGGCTTTGCTACCAGTGACCCTCAGGGAGAAGTCACAAGTAACTGGAAACTGACGTCCTGCGGGGCAAGAGTGAGCCTACCGCCCCCTAAGGGTGGCAGCAGTCCCTGACGCCTCCTGCCCTCCCTCTCACCTGGGGAGAGGCACCCCCCACCCACCAAGCCCCGCAGGAAGTTGGAGGGGCACAGAGGCCCTCTGCCCACTCCCCAGGCCCCAGCCCGGGCTTGGAGGCCAGGCCTGGGGACGGGGGGAGCCTCCACGGACCTTCGATAGGATTCAAATAATCATAGTCGAAGAGGATGGAGAAGTCGAACTCGTCTTGGGAGCTGCCCTCCCCGCCGTCGGGGTCGGGCTGCTGCTCCGGGGCGTCCATGGCGCGCAAGGCGGCGGGAGGGCTGCCGGGTGGGGGGCGAGGGCAGGCTGGGCTCTCTCCCGGGCCCCTCGCCGTGGGGTGGCAAGGTGGCAGGAAGCGAGCAGAGAGGCAGGTGGAGCGGCGGGGTCGCTGTCCTCGTGGGGACGCACGCCGGGTCCGGAGATGGCGCGCCTGGCGCAGCGAGTCCGGACGCGCCTGGTTGAGCTGAGCCGCGGCAGCGGCGTGAGCTTCCTGCTCTGGGAGGCACCTGTTGCAGCCCTGGGAGGGGGAAGGCGGGGACAGGCGGCCAGGCCGG
>NW_017731404.1:2585386-2590825 GCF_001890085.2 Hipposideros armiger
GTTGGCCAGCGCCCGGGGAGGAATGGAGGCCGCCGCCTGCCCTGTCCTCACTGCTGGGGCCCTGCTCTTAGCCTCGGGCCGGGGCCTCGGCCAGGCGCTCAGCACAGCCGCGCTGGGTGGCCGCTGCCTCCCACCCTCCCTGCAGTGAGCTCTGCGCGCCCTGCCGGACCCAGGATCTAGACAAGAAAGCTGCTGCCACTTGTACTTTTGCCCTAGGTGACTGATCCCCAGCTCATCTCCAGCTTTCCCCTTTTTTCTTCTCCAAGGGGGCACCTCCAGGTGCCTCTGTGTGCCTATGGCGATGGCAGGAGTTTCACCCAGAGTTCAGTCACCTGCATGCCCCTGAACTGGGAAAGAATCACAGATACTCTGAAAAGACAAGTCCCACGCTCCCATCTAGACCTCTTGGCCACCTATCATGTGCCAGGGACCCAGCATGAATGGGACACTGTGACACTGTGAAAGCTCAGGTTCTGGTTGGGGGAGAGGCAGAAAGGAGATAAACGAGGGAACAAAGATCATCTCCTGTAGGCTGTCAAGAGAGAGCTGGCCAGAGCTAGGGGCTGGGGAGTCTTCAGTCACTTCTGGGGTCACAAAGGGCCTCTCTGGGAAGGTGGCATTGGGACAAACCTGGTTGATGGGAAGAGCTGGGGGAAGAGTGTTCTGACAGGTGGAACCAAACTAAAGCAAAAGCCAGCCAGCAGGGGGCTGAGCCACGAGAGCAGTTGCAGCTGGAGAGGCTGGCAGGTAATAAGCGCACCTGGACGCCTGCTAAACACAGACTCCCAGGCCCCTCCCTGGAGCTTCTGATTCCGTAAGTCTGGAATAGAGACTCAGGGATGTGTCTTTTTAAGCAAGAACCCAAAGTGAATGCTATGAGCAGGTATGTTTGGGGGACACTACACAAGAACCCAATGATGTCCCCCAAGAAAACACCTCCAGGGGTCTTGGACCAAATTAGCTGAAGTCAGGAAACAGACTCACAGTGGTAGAAAAGATTAGAACAGGTGTCTTCAACCCTGACAGCATGTTAGAATCACCTGGGATGCTTTTTTTTTTTTTTTCAAAGCCTGTGCCCAGGCTTCAGCTTAAACCCAGTGAACCAGAGCATCCAAAAGTAATTTTTTTTATGACCTCAGATGACTCTAATGTACAGGTGTTGAGAATCAGTGGAGTTGGCAGGAGCAGTTCAGGGATTCTGAGAACCACAGCTTGACCTCAAGTGGGGTCTGACCAGAACCCTGTCCCACATGCGAGAAGTATGGAGAACGCACATTCGTCAGGGGCGCCATCTGCTCCATTAAGGGATTTGTGCAAAGCTATGGAATGTCATTCATTCCACAAATATTTATTTGCGCACCTACTAGGTACCTGGCACTGCTACGGATCTTGGGGATGCAGCCATCAACAGGACATAGCACTACCCTCAGCAGGCTTATATCCTGGAAGCAATGAAGAGGGTTTTCCAAATTGCACTTAGACCAGTGGTTCTGAGCCCAGGCTACCTGTGAAACTCCCCGGGAGAGTTGTTCATAAATTCAAAAGGCTGGGACCCACCAGAGTCCAGTTATAATCAGAATTTCTGAGGGTGAGGCCTGGGCCACAGCATTTTGTAAAAGCTCCCCAGAGGCTGCTAGGGTGTAGCCAGGGATGAGACCCACTGGTTTAGACTCAAACGCCATTCCAGAGGCCTGGGCCTGGCTCAGGGCTCACCAACTTTCCATCTTGGGAGGCCTTTTCCGGTTGGCAGAGCATAAAGAAACCCTTTTCTTTGTTTCCTAACTATGAGCACAGCTATACTGGTTGCGTCCCACACGTATCTTAGGGGGTGGCTGATAAATTTAGGTAGAGGAGGGGAGATGACCCAGGCTAGGACATGGATAGCCAAGTACCTAGAAGGGGCTGGATGCTCTTGGTCCTCATGACAAGGCCCAAAGTCCAGACCCTGAAATTTGGTCAGGGATAAACAAAGGAACCAGCCTGCCCTGGTGCTGTAGAAAAAACAGGCTGCTGTCCCCCTCACATACGCTTTGTCATCCCCACCCATAATGATTAATGCCCCTACTCTAGTGGACATGAGTTGATTTTGCCTACTGAGAATCATCCCCCGTCCTTCTGATAACAGCACCGCAGTGAGTTCCTTCGGCAAACTACTCAGCATAACTTGGTTTCACCTGAATATAAATATCTAGGAGCACTGACCCCATCCCCCACCCCCACTCCAGGTGGCTCTGAGTCCTGAGGCCCTTCCAAATTGGCCCTGGAGGGACCCACAGCTCTGTTTTACTTCCCCCTTCTGGTATAAAGCTCATTTTTATCTACAGCCTGAATCTGTCCCCTGAAATCTGGGCTCATATGTCCCACTGTCCACCCAACATCTCCATTTGGGCATCCAACGGGCATCTCAAAATGAGTGTGTCTAAATCAAACCCTATGAGCCTCTGAAACTGCTCCTCTCCATGTTCCCAGCTCAAATATCTCCCTAGTATTCCTCTCGTTCTCCAACCAAACACCAAGGAGTAGCCCTTGATCCTTCTCCTCTTCTCACACCACATGCAAACCCTCAGCAAATCCAGCCATCTCCATCTTAAAAACATAACCCAAATCCAACCATTTCTCACCAACGCCGGTGGCCTTCTTCCCGCCCCAGTCAGCCGGGCCCCACCATCTCTCACCTGGTTGACTGCCGTCGCCTCCTCCTTGGTCTCACTACCACATTTGTCCTTACATAGGGCAGCCAGAGGGATCCTTTCAAAATATACATCCCATAAGCCCTCCCGCAGCTTCCCAGCAAGCTTAGAATTAAATACTAACACCTGGCGTGCAGGGATGCAGGTAAGCTTCACTCCCTGCCCCCAGCTCTCCTTGGTATCACCCCCCCCCCGTCATCCTCCCCACTCTTACTGCCTTCTGCCACCTCGATTCTTGAGCAGGGTTCTCCTAGAAATCAGAACCCAAATCCAGATGAGGAAGGGAAGAAGGGGCGCCCTCTGACAGCCGCACAAGTCACAGGTGTGCAGTAGCTCAGCCACAGCCAATCTTCACTAATAACCTGGAAGGCAGATTATGTCCGGCCTGCCCCATCACTTTTTCTAAATCTGAACTAACATTTTGTAATTGGGAGATTCCATATAAAAATCCAAATTTCCAATGTCTCCTAAAAATATGGGAAGATCTGGCCACAGCAGGCCCCTGTTCCCAGATGGACCAGTCACCCGGAGCTGAGTGGAGGCCGCCCCTTTCCGATGATTCTATTGCTGTCGGTCACAGCCCCCACCCACCTGCCCCCATCTGTCCCCATGGCCATCCTCCACAAACACCTCTGGCCTCATTGGTTCAGTGACGCGAGTAAGTGGTCCACAACTCACAGAGAAGACCCCAGAGATTTAGTGGAAAATAGATTTATCCCCTTCAGGAAGGGCTCCTGAAGGTTATGAGGCTGAAGGGAAGTAATAACTTGAATTTAAAACAGTAAAATAATAGTGCAAATGGCAGCTAAAATAAACAGACCACTTCATACACACCGATTGCATCACAGACATGATCTAAACCTCCGGGCACCCCCATGCATCAGGCTCACTATTACCCCCACGAAGGCATAGGAGGTCATGGCGTTCCTTTTAAAAGTCACACATGCCACCACAGAAATGGTTTTGTCCCACACGAATCTGATACTCATTACTGAGTCACATTGTTCCTGGGTTATTAACTAAGGGTGGATTTGCTAAGGGACATTTTTGGACCAAGATGAAACGCTAAAAAAGTCTGGTGACTCCCAGTGATAGCAGAGGGTGAGGCGGAGCTGACATGGGGAATCTAGGCTGAGCCGAGAGAAAGGCACGTCTGAAGTGGTTCATATTATTCACAAAATTAATGGCATCTACTCACGGGTGCCAAAGACCGACCAACCCTGCAGAAACCCAGGGCTCAGGGGAACACAGTTTGAGAACCATGAAGGAGAACACGCTATGGACTAGAAGCACCACTCCTCCCCTCCTCTCCACCCCTCACTGGCCTCACCTGAACATCCTCTTACCTGGTTAGAGGCTGCTCCCCACTTAATGGTCAATGCAATCCTTTGAAAAGATTAACAAGCTCACACCCCTGCTGCTTAAAATCCCCTCAATGCCTCCCCATTACCCTGAGAATAAACTTCAAATTGCTTGTAAGATCCTGCGTGACCCCGCCCTGGCTGATATCCATGATCTCATCCCCTGTCACACTTCACCCATCTTTTGTGTTCCAGCTTCACAGGTCTTCCTACAGGTCGGGTCTTTGAACATCCCCGGCCCATGTCACTCCCGAGGGCCTTTGCGCTCACTGTTCCTTCTTCCCAGGATGCTTGTCCCTAGCCAGACACTACAGGCAGCTCGCTCACCACTCAGATCTCTTTAGAGAGGAAGGCACCGTCCAGTCTGAATTCTCAAGCCTTACTATTGTGGGTTGAGTTGTGTCCCTCCCCCAAAGTATGTTCCAGTGCTAACCCCAGGTGAATGCAATCTTATTTGGAAATAGGGTCTTTGCAGATGTAATCAAGTTACGCTGAGGTCATTAGAGAGAAGGGCTCTAATCCAATGACTGGGATCCTTACGAGGAGAGGAGAGCGCACACACACAGGAGGGAGGCTGTGAAGACAGGGACACAGAGTGGAGCGATGCATTGACAAGCCAAGAGGTTTGCAGGACAGAACTCCAGAACTGTGAGAGAATTGACTTCTGTTGTTTTAAGCCACCCAGTTTGTGGTCATTTGTGATGGCAGCCACAGGAAATGAGTACACCCACCTACCACACACGCACGCACGCGCACACGCGCGCGCGCGCGCACACACACACGCACGCATACACCAAGTCATTTGCAACTCTCTTCTCCTATTTTATAAAGTCCCTTGCATGGAACACCATTTGACATTATCGTGGATGTGCCTGCGTTTCCCTCATGAAGACAGGCTGTCTTGGTCACCACTCTATCCCCAACATTTTGGACAGTAACTGGCACATAACAGACGCTCTAAAAATGTTGATGACCACAAGCTGATGGTCAAGGGGTCTTGTAAGAGAAGATGAGAATGAGCTGGGCCTTGAAGAAAGACATGACAGGGGGCGAGGGAGCCCCAGGTGGACGGCCGGGTGCAGTACAGGCAAAGGAAAGAGGGTGACTAGTCCGTGTGCAAAGGAACGAGGGGAACTGGCACAGACCAGCTCCAAAAGCAGTGACAGTGCTGGAAATGTACGTGCCAGAATGCCAGGCCAAAGAAGCACCCAGCTGGGCTTTGGCTACCTACCGAGGGAGGCTTTAAGGAAATAGGTCCCTGGGCAGGTCCGTCGTGCTGGAGAGAACTCGAAGGGGAGGGGATGGGGGCCGCCAGAAGTTACTGAGTGGCCCAGGAAGGCAAGGTGGAAGGGAGGGGAACTCGCCTCTCCCCCTCCCCCCCCCCCCCC
>NW_017731404.1:2590866-2682357 GCF_001890085.2 Hipposideros armiger
TGCGTGCGCAGGCACGCGCGCGTGCACACACACGCACGCGCGCGCGCCAAACGTCGTGGAGAGCTGGCTCCTTCAGAGGTCTGCGGCCCTCCTCTCAGGCTCCCCGCCGTCTTGCTGGGTGGTCCTGCTGCAGGAAGTAAGAGAAACAGGACCATGGAGCCCTTAAACGCAAGCTTCTGGCATCAGCAGGGGCTGCGTCTGCCCTGGAAATGCCTTGACCACTCCCGTCTTGGTTTCCTCCCCTTTCAACATGGATCATGTTAAATACCAACTTCTCTGGGCTTTTACGAGAATCCACTGACACAGTATCTGTAAAGTGCTTGGCCACAGATCATGCGTCTGGCTAGGGAAAAGAGGTCACCTTATCATTACGATTACGCGCAGCGTGGTGGAGTGGGTTTGAGTCCAAGGTCTGTGGCCTGGTGACATGACCCTGGGGGAATGACTCTACCTCCCTGTGCAAGACGGGGATATTGGCTGTCAGGCTGGTGTGAGGATTAACGAGGTGGCACGTGGAACGCCCTTTAGGGTGGCGCCTGGCACATAGTTGGCACTCGGCAAGTGGTGGCTGCTGTCATGATCATGGTTTGTTGTTGTTGCCTCTGGGGGCTGATTCACTCCGGACAACGGCCTGAAAGTGGGTGCCTGTTGGATGACCAGGAGGGGTCCTGCTGAGGTCGCAGGCGCAAGGTGGGAAAACATGGAAGTCAAACGCCGCGGTCATCGGCCAAAGGAGGCAGGAGAGAGAGTGAGCCAAAATCATGGCCTGGGGCTTCAGAGCTGTGTCTTAATCCTGGGGCCGCAATTAGTGATGTCACCCCTGCTGTACATCATTCATTCATTCATTCATGCATTCTTCCATCCATCCATTTAACAGAAAAAGGACTGAGCACGTCCAGGTACTGGGGCCACAGGGGTGAACAAGGCCATGTGGTTTCTGGTTCCCTGAATTTACTTCTGGAGCAGGACATGGACAAAGCAGGGACAGTCACCGCCAGTGTGATCAGTACAGGAGGAGGGCAGCACACGGCAGAGGTCCAGAGAGCCACAGGAGTCCTCCAATCAGGTGTGGATGGCCAGAGAGAGTCTCTAACTCCTGCTCTAGCAAAGGAACAAAAATAGGACCTCGCCTGGCTTCTTCTAGATAAGCTGTGAAATAATCACTCATTTATGGGGTGAGAGCTAGCCAAGGAGAAAATGTACAAGAAAGCACTTGGTAATTTTTTTTTTAGGTTGGATTTTTTTGGGGGGGAGGGATAAAATATTGAATTAATGAATTGTACTGCAATAATGACAGCAATTATTTATTAAGTAGATACTTTGAACATTATATTGTTTATTAAAAGATTGAAACTTTCCACAGGTTGATAAATAATTGCTGTCACCCCTCCCCCACCATGGCCTCTGCTGTCTTGGGACC
Organism: Hipposideros armiger; assembly: GCF_001890085.2. Classification (NCBI taxonomy): domain Eukaryota; kingdom Metazoa; phylum Chordata; class Mammalia; order Chiroptera; family Hipposideridae; genus Hipposideros; species Hipposideros armiger. The sequence continues at coordinate 2,592,287 of NW_017731404.1, forward strand.
CTCCCTACAATTCAGTAGATAAAGGGTTAAATCCTCGCCTATAAGGGGAGTCTCATTGGACCCTGTTCCTGCTGTTCTGATTGGCTGATACTCATTGTTAAATGTATTAATTATTATTCCAGATAATATTACTATCATTCTTTTATATGTGGGGAAACCGAGGCACAGGAAGTGGAGGGTGGGGGGGATTACCTGCACAAGGTCACACAGCGAGCAAGTGGCAGAGCCAAGATTTGAACCTCTCACCCAACTCTCAAGCTGTTGACCTCTTGGGTATAGAAATGTTACCTGGGATCCATTGGAGACTCACAGAAATAGGTGCCCTGACCCCTGTCCTCACAGGGCTTACAATCCAGCTAAGGAGAGTTTTTAATAAAGGTAGTCAGAGGAGGTCTGAGAAAAGGAGTGATTCTCCCTGCAGAGGGGAAATCCTGAATGACTTCCTGGAGGAAGGGCCGTCTGGGGAGCAAGGGCAGGGCTTAGCCAGGGGGAGGGGCCCTCGGAGGGGTCTGGGTTCTGTGCAGAAGCAGAAAGCAGTGCTGGCACTAGAGCCTCCTGGCTGTCTGGGGATGTTTTTCCCTCTGCTGGAAGTAGAAACGTCCTTTTATTTCCCTGAGGTGAGGCAAGGCAAGGAGCCATCCCTAACTCACCCTGGGCTTGGGACAAACCAGCTGCTGCCTCAGTTTCCCCATCTTTAACAATGATGCTTGTACCGTTCACGTCTTTCCACACTTCTCTCTTACCCTTCTGGGATATGTCACCCCTCCCCAACATGGTGCTGGGAAAAGAGCCCAGGGCCAAGGTCTGAACCGCTTCAGTTTCCTCATCTGTCAAATGGTATTATAAAAAGTATAATAACGTGAGCAAGTTCCAGAGACAGCAGAGCATACGGCCAAGAGCCTGGGTTCAAATCATGGCTCCCCCGCTTCTCTGCTGGGTAACATTTGGCCAGTGACTGCACCTCTCTGTGCCTCACTCCTCAGCTCCGTGAGGGAGACAATTATTACAGTACTTACCAAGTCCAGTTGCCTTGACAATTAAAGACTTAATACTTGTAAGCATTTAGCTGTGCCGCTCCCAGGCAGTGCTCAGCCTACATTTGCTCTCACCACCGTGGACAGTGATGGAGCTGTCACTGTGTGCCAGCCATTGTGCTGCTACGGTGCTGACCACCTTGGACAAGGCTGGCTCTCCCTGTCCTCAACTGTCAGACAATAATAACATCTTGTGTGTGTTCACCGCATGTTCAGCACAGAAGCAAGCATTTTATGTGTGTGATTTCATAGGATGCTCGTGGCAACCCTATGAGGTCAGCACTATCATTATTCTCTTTTACAGATGAGGAAACTCAGGCTTCACAGCTATGATCTGAGCGCAAGCTGTCTCACTGAGAAGCCCCAATAAGTTAAAAAGTACTCTGAGAGGTTGAAAACACTGCATCTCTTCAAAGAATTTTTACCACAAAATCCAGTTTCTAGATCAATGCAAGTTATTGTTTTACATTTTTAATATAGGAATTGCAGCTGGCATTTATCGAGCATTGACAATGAGCACGACATAATTTTAGGTTCGTTATATGTGTCACCTCCCTGAATCTCACCACCACCCTTTAAGGGAGTCATTATTATTGGCTCCATATCACAGATGCAGAAACTGAGGCACAGAGAGGTTAAGGAACTTACCCAAGATCACACAGTTATGACGTGGCCAAGCAGAAATCCTAATCCAAGCAGAAGGCAGGGAGTTTGGGTCTGGGAGTGAGCAGAGCTCACCCTGAGTCTGTTTATTCCTGAAATACTTTCCATCATCCCACTTCAGATAAAACTGAACACACCTCTTTCAGACCTTCAGTTTTTTCCCAGGGCCTCAACCCAAAGCTACACAGCAAGGTCAGTATTTTCTTAACATGCAAATATTTCTATTCGCTCTTTATGGCCCCACCCATCTGCATGCACACTTCAGGTCTGTCCCTATGTTCACGTGGTGCTTGAGTTTAAAGGGGCATTAGCATTTCCCTCTGCAGGGCACGATCGAAGCATCTCCCATGCCAGCTCTTTGATGCCTGGAACTACATTCTGTGTGCCCAGTTGCCTTGGTATGCCAAGTGTGGTTGGCGGGGAACAATGTGGTGCCCTGTCTTCCCACATGTGTACACACACACTGGCACGCACGCACTCGCAATCCCTGCGCACAGGAGCACGGGCTGGGGAGGGCCAGCAATGCACGTGCACACCCCCAACACACAGACTTCATCATTTTGAGAGAGAAGCAAGTTCATCAACCTGGAGCAGAAATGCAGCAGCTCCAATAAAATGGGAGGCTTGTGTTAGATCACGCGGTAAAACAGAAGCCCAACTTCTCCTCCAAGTTCTCTCTCTCTCTCTCTCTCTCTCTCTCTCTCTCTCTCTCTCTCTCTCTCTCTNTCTCTCTCTCTCTCTCTCTCTTTCTCTCTCTCTCTCCCTCCCTCCCTCTCTCTCTCTCTCTCTCTCTGAATAGAGCTACCTTTGGCATCACTCTGTCCCCCCTCCTCCACCATCATAACATCAAACACTCTGGTTCAGCATGTATGACAGTCAAAACCAATTCGTCCTTCCTGAATCTGCTGCCTGTCTGAGAGCATCGCTTTTACAGGTAATGCAATATTAGTCATCTTTTTCAGCCATTATGTCACACACTGGACCACTAGCAGAGGGCAGGATAAACGGGTACCAGTTAAAACGTTCAAAGTGTTGGCAGGGTCTTGCTTTCCAAAGCGGAACTCAGCTAAAAAATCTGTGCCGTTGAGGTTCTCCGTGGCAAAGCACACCATTTACCTAACCTAAGGCACTTGGCCTCACTCTGGTTTTCAAAAAAAAAAAAAAGCCCCTCAGGTTTATTTACTGAAATTGTCATTTCTACACCCCCCCCCAGAACTTTAATCAGCCACGCAGAGTACAAAACCTACATTCAACGTTGATTTTGTGACACGAAGCTAACTCCTCCTACGTATATTTATTCCACTTAACTCTTGCAACCCTGTCCTCTGGGCAGTGCCCGCGCTGTATGCTGGGCTGGCCTCTGAAAAACGCAGCTCACTGCCTGGTTTCCACTTTTACAGACCGATTCATCAGTGCACAGCCCAAGCCCCTCCACCATCCCAACCAGTGGGGAGATTTTCCTATCATAGTCTTCTCCGGTAAGCCCCTCCCGTCAGGTACAAGTAGTAGGAGTCCAGGGCTAAATCCAAGAGGAGGGAAAAAAGAGGCAGAAACACAGAAAGCAGAGTGTAATCAGATCGCAAAACAAACTGATGGTACGCTGCACTTTAAAGGGAAAGCCCGAGGACTGCATCCACCAGGCACACATCAAAAAAAAAAAAAAAAAAGGCAAGAAAATTGTTTAAATGTCCCTGAGCATCTGCTGCTGTGACTGTTAAAAAGCAGTCTTTATAACTAGTTTTGCTATAGAGTAAAAGACCGAGCTTGTTCTAAAAGGGGGGGGGGACAAAAGCTAACTAATGATATAATGATGATGATGGTAATAATAAATACAGCTGAATGGCATCTGCTGTCAAAAGCCAAGTGCTGAAACGGTTAAGCAGCCAGCGGTTAGTAGTAGCGAGAATCCCTCCCGGTGTCCCACGGCGGGGAAAATCCTATGACAGCCTCGCCCAGGGAATCCCGCCTTGGGACACTGCACTGCCCCCCGCGCACAGTGGTCTGGAGTCGGTGCCCTTGTCTTCCCTCCCTGGCCAGGGCGAGGGCGTCCCTTCTCCGGGCCACTCTACCTGTGCGCCCTGGAAAACCGGGATCCCCGGGCCTCCCCACCACCTCAGCCAGGAGCCGAAAGCGCTGCCCGCGGAAGGAGCAGAAGGAAAAGGCTGGGAGGCGAGAGGAGGAACCGGCCGAAACAGAGGGCGAGTCAGTTACCTTGGTCCACAGACCCCATGATGCGGAGGGGGTGGCAGTGCCCCAGCCTGAGCGCAGCCTCTCTCTGCATCTGGAGGGGATGGGGGCTTGACGCTCGGTGTGAGAGGGGCTCTAATTTTGGAGATCAGGAGCCAAGGGGGCGCCGTCCTCTAAAGCATACTCGCGGGGCTGCCCTGGCCGAGGAGCCTGCGAGCGGCCCGGGAGCTGCGCGCCTCCCGCTCCCGGCTCCCGGCTCCCGGCTCCCGGCTCCCGGCGCAGCGGAGTCGGCGCGGCTCAGCGCTCGGCTTACTCGAGAGGGAACGCGACTTCCTTCCCGGCGCTCCGTGTTTATAGGCTTTCAATGCAGTAAAATAACGGGATTCCCTCACTGTTTCCTCCTGTTTATCCAGCACCATGGAAACCACTGGATCCCGTCCATCTCAAAAACTAAGGGCTTTCCTGCAAACTTCACACTCAGGAATCCATGACGTCGCCTCCTCCGCGGCCAGCCAGCTCCGTGGCTCCCTCGGCCGCCAGCACAAGTCCCTGATTGTTCGGGAGAAAAAGTCAGGGAGAGGGAGTGATGCGGACGCCGGCGAGGAGAAGGGGGTGGGGGCGTGCCCGTGTCCAAGTCGGCCTTGCAGGAGCTCCGGGCGGCTGTGTGCAAAGATTGCCCCAGCCACCGCCTTCCCTAGCCCGCTGCAGCTTTTCATAAATCATACCCAGACTCTCAAGCCCCTCATTTTTCAAGAGGGAGCCTCCCAACGAAAGCTGCCCAGGGCTCACACCAAAAACCCAGGTGGTTGGGGCCCCTGGAGACTGACCCTTGGGCCCTTCCCAGTCCCTCAGGGCCTCTAGCTGCCCAGATTTTTTTTTTTTCATTTTCGGGGATGGTGGGAGGAGAAAGAAGAAGAGGAGGGGGATGTGGGGGGGGCAGGAGGAGGGAAAAGAAATAAATAACGGTGCCTTGTGTCAACTCTCCAACTCCAAGATTTTTTTTTTCAAAGAGTATATTTTTAAATTCATTTAGAAAACCCACGGTTTCCAGTGATGCTCGGAGGCTCCAGCAATAATGAAATGGCCAAAGAGACACCGAAACCAGGCAACCCATGTGTTTACACATGCCGTGAATAAACAGGAAAATAAAGGGAAAGACATGTCATGAACTTTGCAGTCTTCAGAAGGACCGTAGGATGCCCAGTGCGGCTCCCCCAACAGGCCACCGACCCTGGAAGGGAAGGCCGTTGGGGAAGGGCAGAGGCACAACCTGTCAAGATGCTCTTTCGAAACCTAGGCTAGATCTGCCTCTTCATCTGCAAGCATGGTGGGAACATCAGGGCCCACAGATTAAGCCCGCTTTGAAAATGGCCATTTCAGATGTTGTTGTGAGCTCTGATAAAACTTCGGGTAGCACCAAAGCTGGTGACTCATTGGCAGCCCCCCCCCACACACACACACACTTTTTCACAGAGAGCCTTGAACTTTAAGAGACATTGAGGGGATCTGATTCCATCTGTGGGACCACTCTGTATTCCACGCCTCGGCCCATAATAGCCTCGCTGGGCTCTCAGACTCGACCACTCCCCCTGAAGATGCTGTCCCACAAAGAGCTGCTGAGGGAAGCCCCCCACCCCCACCCAGGCCTGGCCCATACCCCTCCCCTTGAAGCCTGTCTCAGCAGCAGTACAGCTTAAGGAACACTATGCCCCCAAAGAGCTGCCCTATCTGCACACCTACTGTGCTCTGAGCCTTGCACCTTGAAATCCTTGCAGCCACCTGCAAGCATTCTGGGATCCTTCTCCCCCACTTTCCAAAAGGGAAACTGAGGCACATAGAGGGTAGATGGCTTACCTATTGCTTTCCTGGCCAATGCTGGAGTGCAGGGCTGGGAGGCCATGGAGGAGAGTCTTTTCAGGGAGCCTATTGAGGGAACCCCATTCCCTGAGGACTCTTCACCCCCATCATCTGAGACAAGAACAGGGTGACCAGCCATCCTGGTTTGCCTGGGATTGAGGGGTTCCTGGGCTGCAGGACTTCCAGTTTTAAAACTGGGACAGCCTTGGGCAAGCTGGGACAAGTGGGTCATCCTAGGTATGAATGAAACTCAGCACTCAACTTCCTCTTAGTGCTGCCACTCTGTGAGCCATTGTCTTCTTAAGACAGTCCCTCTACTTGGCAATACTATGAATAACACCCCTAACTCAGCACCTACTGTTTTCCGGGCCCTCAGCTGGAATCAACTATAAATCCCTGCTCTCGATGCCCCCCCCCCTCCACACCCACCCCCCGCAGAATAACACACTGACAGAGGCATTAGCCCCACATGGTCCTATCGGCAGCCACTAGCCACATGTGGCTATTAAAAGTTAAAGTAATTAACAATCAAATAAAATGTAACAGTCAGTTCTTTGGTTGCCTAAGCCATATTCCACGTGCTCAAAAGCCACATGCGGCTTGTGGCTACCACGTCGGAGGGTGCAGCCTAGAACACTTCCATCACTATAGAAAGTTCTTTCAGGGAGCACGAGATCAGGAGACCTGAGAGGCAGGATAACGTACAGGCTCTAGCATCAGGTTCTTGGCTTGGACATGGAGTCACTTACCCACTCTGTAAAATGGGGACACGACGGACGCCTTCCACAAGTTGATGTAATGATGTGATGCCTTAGCATCAACCGTAAGGCATAGAGTAAATGCTTAAAATGTATATATCCATAAACCTTCCCACAGTCAAGGAGCGAGTAGTGATTAAGCCAGGATTAAGGCCATTTGACCCTGCAGTCCACGTCCTTCACCTCCAGGCCTCCCTTTATGTAACAACTGCCACATCCTAGGCACAAAGCAGGCTCTTTGCAAGATCTAGTCCATTTCACCCTCCCACTGGGCTTGATGCTGTGAACCCTGTTTACAGATGAGCAAACTGAGGCTCTGTGAATTGATGTCCACACAGCCAGCTCAGACTTGAACCCAACTCTGTCTGGCAACAAAGCCCATGTTCTTGGCACCGGGGCCCCTGCCTCCCAGAGGCCTCCCTGAGAGCCGAGGTCTTGGAGGCCAGAATTGAGGCAGGAAATGAGCTTGCTGGGCCCTCCTCTGCCAGACTCATTATCGGGGATAATTTTAGACACAGTCCCACCCAGGCTCAGGCCTCGGAGGCAGGCCCGGCCCAGCCCCATCTCCACAGGTGCCCAGGGCTGCGGGGAGGGGGCCTCCTTTTGGAACTCAGTGGAGTCAGCATTAAGCCCCGTTTTTATAGAGCCCACTCTTTGTCACAGAGTTAAGCACTTTTCCCTTTTAAAGCACATTAATACTACAAGGACTGGATCCGGGGGAGTTGCAGCTGAGTCACCTAATTTGCCCTTACGGGCTGCAGCTTTCGGCTTCTTAGTTTAGCTGTTCTTCGGTTCCTCAGACAATTTCTTTCCTCTCCCCGTGCCAGGGCAAGAAATATTTTGTCCTTTTGAACTGAACCACCCACTGTTTTTCACTTCTCTCGAGCACTCTCCCTTTTTTAAAGGGATGCTCTGAGGGGGGTGGGTGGGGAGCTTCCGCCCACCAAATTATCCACGAAAACTCCCAAAAATAGAGGCTCTCAGCTGGAGTAGGAACAGGCCAGCATAGGAGGAAAAAGCGAAAGAGACGCTGAATCAAAGCAAATAGAAGGCATCCAGGTGGCCACGGGAGGAAAGGCCTGGGGAGACTGCAAGACATCTGGGCTGCGGGAGACCTTGAATCACCGGGGAAGACTTTTATTGGAATCTCTTCCCTCCGACAGCCTCATAAATAAGAAACGCAGGTATTTTTGCTGAGACACCACTTGCCGCTGGTGCTGCTGCCTGTATAACTGACTCAACACCAGGAATATTTAAAAGGCTGTGGGCAGTTCCTATGGGGGCACCTCTCACCACATTTATAGCCCCACTGTCATCTCCACCTGTTGGTCACCTTGAACATCCATCCTTTCCTGGCTGAGAGGTAGGTGACAGTTGAGAATTCATCTAGACTTCCGCATGTCTCAGACACAGGGAGTGGGACAGGTACAGGTGTATGAAAACCAAAAATGTAAGACTTACAGGTACACCTCGGAGACACTTTGGGTTCAGGTCCAGACCACTGCAATGAAGTGAGTCGTAATCGTTTTGCTGGTAGAGGGTCTTACCTCCAATGCCTAAAAAAAATGCATCATCTGTGGAGCACAGTATTGGGAAGCATAATAAAATGAGATACACCTGTCCTGGTGTATCTATCCATCGCAGTGAGCACAGACTGAGCACGTGCTGCGTGGCAGCCATGAATTCACTGAACCCTCACAACAACCCTGTGCTTGTCACTGGACAGAGAAGGACACTGCAGCACAGAAAGGGTATGCTGCTTCCCCCAGGTTGCACAGCCAATAAGTGGCAGAGGTGGACACTGAACCCCGGCCACCTGGCTCTAGAGGACACGTTCTTACCCACTAGGCTACACTGCCTCTCATGTGTCATCTCAATTGCTCTGAGAAGCTCCCCAACAAATATGTGTTCACTGGCTGGCTGATTCCATGCCCCTGGCTCTGCTGAGTGGTGGAAATGGGGTGCGGGGGGGAGGGGCACAACTAGAAGCCATGGGCCTCGCCTTCTGCTTGGTTGACAAGGACACCGCAATACCAAGTGAGTAGCAGAGAATGACAGCAGCAGCAGAAATAGTCGGAGGGGATCATAACTGCTGGGGACACCCTGGAGGGTGGTTGGTGGGTTTGGCGAGCCTCAGCCGGCAGCCTCTGTCCTCCCAGCTGTCTCAGCCAGGAACCTGGCAGTCACCATCCTAGACTCTGTCCTTCCCTCCCACTGCCACATTGTCCCTCCCCAAAATCTCTGAGTCCGTCCACCTCTATTGCTCCCACATTACCAGCCCCGCCGAGGCACCCGCACATCTCCCGTGAGGACTGCACAGCTTCTTCCCTATTCTCTCTGCGTGTCTCTTACACCACTCCCCCCAGGGCCACTCTGTCCTACAGGATCTTTCCTACACGTTAGTGTCTAAGGGGAACATCTGACCATGTCATCCTCCCCTGCCTAAAACCCTTCACTGGGTTACAATGACCTTGAGGATAAAGCCCACAATCCCATATGTGGCCTACAAAGACCTATCAAATTGACCCCATCCCTTCCGGCCTCACTGCTCACTTCTTCCTCCCTTGAACTCCATGTCCCTGCCCTCCAGAAGTACTCAGAGCCCCCAAATTCTGTGTCCTTCCACACTGCCAGGCCCTCCGCCAGGCTGCTTTTTCTCTCCTCCCATCCCCTGTCTTCATTCTTGACGTGGGTAATTCCACTGGCTCCAGGTCCTGTCTCGGATAACACTTCCTTGAGGAAGTCTTAGCTGCTCCACCTGTCAAATGGAGCTGCACTTACTTCTTAGGGAGTTATGAGGATCTGATGACACTGGGCCAATGAAGCGCCGTGCAGCGCCTGGCATACAGTAAACACTCGATAACGGTACTATCAACTTGCCACTACATACAGCAGTTATGCAAGTACCCAGATCAAGCAAAGATACCATTTCAGAGGTTTGCCATCCTTCTTAGATAAAATTCAAATAACTCACCATGGCTGTCATAGCCGGCCTCCAAGAAGGTCCCCGTGGTGCCCACCCGGGTATTCCTGCTCTCATGCAATCACCTCCCACTCTGCGCAACATTAGGATACTGCCGAAATGGTGGTGTGTGACTTCTAAGGCTAGGTCTTAGGAGATATGTGGCTTCTGCCGTGCTTTCTTGGATCACTCACTCTGGGAGCAGGCAGCTGCCATGTTGTGAGACACTCAAGCAACCCTTTGGAAAGGTCCACGTGGGGAGGAACTGAGGCCTCCAGCCACCAGCCACGTCTTCAGGTGATGCAGACACATCACTCAACTCAGGTGCTCCTGATACACAGAAACTGTGAGATGACACACACTTGTTCCGTTAAGTCACTAAGTTTGGAGGGAACAGCAGACAACTAATACGATGGCCTCCAAGACCTGGCCCTGCCCACCTGTCTGACGTCATCTCCCTCCCTCTCCCAGTTGCTGCCCCCTTCCAGCCTCACTGCCCTCCCCTGTCCTGGTCACGCCTCATAGTGGCTGTGCTTCCTTTCCCCTTTGCCTGGAATCCTTTGTCCCACCATCTCTCATAGCCAGCTTCTTTCATCCTCTCGATCTCAGTCCAAGTGTCGTCCTCAGAAAGCATTCTTCCATGACCCTCATTCATCTCCAAAACAGGCTTCTCTGCCCTAAAGTTGGACCTGCCCCATAAATCTCAATCACAACACCTTATTGTAATAACATTTAACACTTGCCACAAATAAATGACATATTCATTGTGTATTATATGTCTCCCCTGTCTCCCAACTAACATATAAACTCTACAAGGGCAGCAACTTTTGTTTTAGTCACTGCTGTGTCCTCAGCACCTAAAATGATTCCTTGCATATGGCTGGACCTCAAAAAAAGTTTGTTGAGTGAATAACAGACCATGAAATTGTCTCATCTGTTTGTTTACTTGGTTCTGACTCACCTCCCCACTAGACTAGGAAAATGGGGCACGCCGGTCTTACTCGGGGTTTGGAACGACGTCTGGAACTGGTGGGTACTCAGTAAATAATCCTATCAAATGTCTACTGAGTAGTGACTATGTGACAGGCTCTCTCCCAAGCCCTCCGCATGTACTAACTCATTCGGTCCTCACAACCCTGGGGGATAAAGACTACTATTACCCCCATCTCTCAGGTGAGGAAACGGAGGCACAGAGACTCAAGGTCACCAAATAGCAAGCCACAGCCAGAGTGTGAACTTCGACAGTGGCAGCCTGGCTCGAGCCACGCTCCTGGGTCCTCTAAAGGTCAGTTGAATGAATGGCAGGCAGGCGTGGCCATCTTCTCAGCTGGCTGCAGAGGACCCTCAACCAGTCACGTGGCCGAGGAGGTGGATACGATGCTAGGCTGGGGTTGGCAGCTGCAGAAGGAACGGGGCGGTGGCTGGGCAGCTGCAGAGGCTTTCCCCGTTTCCAAGAGGTGGGAAGGCTCACCTCATCAGGAAAGAACTCCCAGTTCTGTGGTCGTGGCAGGGAGCGAGGTGTCTCCCCGGCCTGGTTCATGTCAAAATAATACATTGTCTTGCTTTAACAGCCTTCCCGATCAGCTCTTGGAGGTTCTCATGACTGCCTGTTCCCAAAATAATACCCAGCACAGCTTTTTCCAACTCAGAAGTGCTGAATCTTGCTACCTCCCAATCAGCCGCTGGCTTCCACCGAGAGCCCTGGTAATGCCAGGGTCCCCCCAAGCCGGAATGTGACCCAACAGGAAGGTTTCCGAGGCACTTGGAGAGAACCCTGGACATTCCCTGCCAGCTCATCAGGCTGCTGACAACAAGTTTCCAGGGGAAGCCTGCCCCTCTGCGGGGCTCCCTCTGCTGCTTCAAGACAGTTGAACGGGGCTGTGAGCAGAGGCCAAGGGCAGCCCTCGGAATGCCCCTGGCCCTCAGAGATGGGGAAGATTTTCCTAGAAGCTGGAGAGCTGACGTGGAGCGAGAGAGAATTGGCTTTTGGCTCTTGAAGCTGCAATCGGCTTGGCTTGCCTTTCTCTTTCTGCGGGCAGGAAAAAAAAAGAAGGGAGGGGGAGGAGAAAAAGAAAGGTTTATCTCATTTGCATTCTTCTGAGAGCTAAGCTTGAAACAATTCAGGCCTTCTTTTGTTCAAAGAACTGAGGTGCCTATACCTAGGATTTTTCTCCCCATGTTTAAAAAATCGAATGGGCTCTCCTGTTGTTTTGTTTATTCATTCAACAAACACTGTCAAGTGCCTGCAATATTTTGGGCATTGGGGGTGCAGTCGTGAGAAATACAGATGCATAGGCTGCCCTTATTGATCAAGAGTCAACACATAAATACAGATGACACCGTTGAGTGGCGTTAAGTGCCAAGAAAAAAACAAAGTGGAGCAAGAAGAGAGAAAGGGCTGGGGGAAGGAGGCAGTTTTAGGCAGGGTGGTCCGAGAAGGCATTGCTGAAGAGGTGACACTGAGCAGAACTAAATGAAGTATGAGAACTGACTATACAGGTGGCTGGGGAAAGGCACTGAAAGCAGAGGGAACAGCATGTGCAAAGGCCCTGAGGAAGTGAGGCCTGCTGTCACTGGAAATATTTGCTCGCATTCAACAAGTTTTCTGGGTACCTGCCCTGTGGCCCTGAACTTGCTACTGGGATGCAGTGTGGAAACAAGACACAGAGTGCATGTCTTCAGGGAGCTCTCCATCCTGTGGGGGCAAGAGAGGTCAACATACGTTATAAATCAGGGTTCTAGTGCTACAATCAGGGGGGCTTGGGAGACACAAAACTCACGGGAGGACAATGTAGCCTAGTCAAGAGGGCGGGGAGGGGGTCCTTCAGGAGCTCTGTCATCTAAATGGCATCAGTAAGAATAGTCGCTACAACGTACTGAGTGTTTACACAGTGCCCTATTCCAAGTGTTTGACATGTATTAACTAATCCTCATAACCTTTAAAAAAAGCTCAAATATTTTCCCTTTCCAGAGATAATGAAAGAGATTCAATGATTAGCCCTAGGTCACATAATGGAAGAGCCTGGAATCAAACCCTTAAAACAACAGGACATACTCTCCACTTTTGCCTTCTCCCCTTCCTGCTAAAATGGGGACTTGATGGCTGGAGCTCAAGTAGCCACTTTGGGCCATGAGGTAGAAATTGCATTCATGAAGACCAAGCTGCCAGATAGAAGAACCCCAAGTCCTTAAGGATCATGGGGCCTCAATACCAATCCTGGATCGCCCACCTAGCTATTTGGTAAGAGAAAAATAAATATCTCACTTGTTTAAACCACTGCTATTTGGGAATCTTCAGTACAACAGCTAAACTTCTGTCCTAACCAAGATGGATTTTATTTTAAGAGTTCAAAGACATCTAGTACAGAGACACTGAGTAGCGTGATCAGAGATGCTCATCAGAAAGCTGACCAGCCACCAGGGGTGGAGTTCAGATTCCGGCTCTAGAGCCTGCTGGTCTGGGTACAAAGCCCAGGTCTGCCTTCCCCTAGTTTTGTAGCCTTAGGCAGGTTACTTAACCTCTCTGCACCTCGGTTTCCTCATCTGAAAAATGGGGGTAATCTTACCCGATTGGAAAGCTGTTTTGAGGAGTCAGTACATGCAATGGTGCTTAAGATAGCACCTGGCACATATTAGAGAGGCTTAGACTCTGTGGGTGCAGCTGTCAGGGGACACACACCCCTTACCTGAGCCCTTTGGTCTTGATGGAGACTGCATTGGAATCTCCCTCTCCCTGTAGCCACTGGGAGGTACATGGGGCCCAGGAAGATGCCTGGAGGCAGCTCCTAGCCTTCATTTGCCAGCAGAGGAAATGGGCAATGAGGGAGAAAAACTGGGAACAAAGCCACTGGGCCCTGAGGGGCTGTACCTAGAATGGGGTACAAACCAGACCACATGGCAGAAAGCTGCCTCAGCACAGTCCAGCCCAGGAAGCCATGCCTGGGGGCCCAGGGAGGAAATGGGGCAAACGCCCTGCTGGGAGAAGCACGCTGCCCTTTTTCCCCAGTGGGCTCCCTACAAGATAAGAAACCCAAGCTTCCTGAGGATATGCTCTGAACCTTCCCGCTGGCTCCTCCGGGCTTGTCAAAATATTTCTGTGTGGAGCCATCCCTGTTTTTCCATTAATAAAAGTATTTTTGGGCTCCTGGCAACAATAAGTGAGTGTTACAAAAGAGGTCTGCTTTCCAAGGTAAACAGAACTCCTCCCCGCCATGGGCGATGGAGCAGGGGAGCTGCTGTTCTTATTCTGGGGTTCACCACGCTCTGAGCCTTAATCTGAGCCAGGGAGGGCAGGCTCTGGGGGTGTCCACCTCTGCGGAGGACAGAGTCTCACAGTAGAGCAGTGCCACTGCTGTTTAGGATCCCCCAGGCTCTCCTAGTATGACACATGCCACGTCTATCCCTCCATCCAGCCGGTCCGTCAATCAATCAACACACATTTGCTGAGGTCCTGCTCTGGGCCAAGCACCACACAGACAGAAAAGACACAATCCCTGGTCCAGAGGAGCACAGGCTTTACCGGGCGACAGACGTGGAAGCAGGCAGACCCACAGGTGCCATTGGAGATGTCTTCCTGGGGACAAGTGAGGACAGAGAGGAAAGGGGTGCCCACAGCACAATGGTGAAGACTGGGCTTTGGGTTCTAATTCCACTCCACCGCTTACTGACCAAGGGGCCTTGGGCAAGTCATTCAGTCTTTCGGGGAGTCAGTTTCCTCATCTGCAATATGGAGACAGAATTGAAGTCAATATAGGGAGCTTGCATATATGAGAACAGTACACCGTGCAGACGTGTTAACTATTAAACAATTGTTTACAAAAATCAATATTTGTTCCTCCCCATGTGGGCCTCTCCTCAGGGCTGCTTGAGGGTCCTTGTGAAATGGCAGCTGGCTGACGTCAGAGTGAGAGAGTGAAGAGAAGGAACCCGGCAGAACCAGATGCTGTGACCAATCCCAGCGGCCACCGCTGTCGCTGCCATCACTTTCCGCCACATCCTCTTCCTTGCTGAGGCTCTTTAAGTCCAGCCCACGTTCAAGGACAAAGGAATTGGGCCCCACCTTTGCCTTTTGAAGGGCAGTGTGTCAGAGAACTCACAGAGTTTGAAATCACAACAGTGACCAATACGGATCCGTGAGGACGCCAGAGGGCCTCACACCAGCTTCCCAGACCAAAAGAGAACACACTGCAGCACTCCATTTACATGAAATGCTGGAACGGTCTAAGCTAATCTAGAGGTTAGCAATCAGACCAACCATTGGCTGGGCGGAGGATGGGAGGTCAAGTGCAAAAGGCAGTGAAGATTTTCTGTATTTTGACTGGGCTGCTGCTCAAAACTGACTGAACTGTACGCTTACAATGTGCATTTCATTATATGTAAATTACAACTTAGTAAAGTTGACTTTAAAACATACCAGCTTCCTGACTCAGGGTACTAAACTGTTCCTACAATTTCTTTGGTCTAGGTCAGGGGGATGACAAACTATTACCAAATCTGGCCTATTACCTGTTTTATAAATAAAGTTTTATTGGAATGCAGCCATGCACATTTGTTTATGGAATGTCTAAGGCTGCTTTCCTGATAAATGGCAGGGGTGCAATTGAGTTGCAACAGAGACACAAGGCCTGCAAAGCTGAAAATGTCTACTATCTGGACCTTTAAAAACAAAGTTTGTTGACCTCAGCTCTAGAGGAAAACAAAGAGCTTAAGACTGTTTTAGATACATTCATTCTCAGGGCCAAATGGACCCAACTTCCCATTTTTTTACCCCCAAACTGCTGCAGTTCCCAGCTCACGCGTGTGCATGATGGCTTCTCCCAGCAGCGGGCAGACGTGGGGAGGTCCAAAGTCCTCTGGAAGACTCCTTGATTTGCCCCATTGGGGAACCATGTAACATTTCCTTAGAAGCACCTTCTGCAACCCACCCTTTCGTGTCTGGAAGCCTGAGCCGGTAAATCGAGAAAAGGGTCCTCAGAGAAAACCCAGCCCCATGGAGCAGACAGTGGCATTCCCTGGGGCATGTTTACATTCTGTGACTTATGTTTACCTACATTCTCCCTCCCTTCCTGCCTCCTCCTCACTTACATGACAACATTTATTTTTCACTTAAGCCACTTTGAATTGGATTTTCTGTCACTTGCAACATCTCCTATTTCATCCACTGGAGTCCTAAATCCAGACATGCTGCCCAAGCTGGTGATAACAGCCACCTCACTACCATAAGAAAGACAAGGGCGAACCAAGGGAAATGCACAGGAATGAAGCCAGTGCTCTGTTCGTACCATTCCTGAAGCCCACCTTAGCGCTGAAGCGCCCGATCATGAAAAGGATACACTTCCTTAAGGTTTCAGCCAGGTTGTGTTAGGTTTTGCATGACTTGCAGCCAAAAGCATCCCAAGTGACACGCTCAGATTTCTTATACCTGACCCAGAGACGATCTCACTTATCTCAAACAGTGGCTGCGAGGACTACAGACCAGCTGCGTAACGACTCCAGCCCAGAGCCAACAGAACAACGGACCAAACAGGGGCCGTGCGGAGGGTTCCCTTCCCGTCTCTTACTGTAGTTCCCTCTCACAGCTGGCCCCACGCAGGGCAGGCTGGGGGCCATGCCATTGTTTAGTCCCGCTGAGCACGATGAGACCCACCATGTGCAGTGGTCACTGGTCTCTCAGATGAAATCAACAGTGACATTGTAAGGGTAGGCGGGGGACCACCCGAGCTGGCACTTCACCCAGACCCACGATCGTGCACTGTCCCGCCCATCTCTCTCTGGCCGCCCCTCCACCCCTTCCCCACCCTCAGTCTATACAGTTGGAGGGACTCCCACCCCAATTTATAGTTGGGTCATGTGGAGACAAGATGACGGGCTCACAGTGAGCTACTGTCAATGGATGGAAATCGCTGTGCCTAGAAGCAGATTTTTAAAAGCAGTTTCTCTTCCAAACCTTTCCTTTCATGCCCCCTGATAAGCATCTTGATTTGTCATGGCAGTAGCAGCAGTAAGATGGGTGACATCAAAGACAACGATCTTGAAATATTTATTTCCAGTCCCAAATGGAGCTTTATATCATGTTTGTCGTAAATCTGTATATTCTTCGGATGACTCGTAACTGCAGCGTAGAGCTTGCTCTGCCATCTGATGGTGGGGCCTCAGGACGCCACCCACCCTTCCGTGGACATGCCGTACAAACACGCAAAACCTCTATCCCTGTGCAGGTCGTGTGCATAACAATGAAGAAACACGTGACCACACGCTGAAAACCCGACTCAAAGAAGAACGTGAACATCTGGAGCAAGGACCCGCGACAAAACACCTCAGCAAAACGTTCTTTACTGCTAAGCACCATGGGTATCCTGGGCGCGGGATCACAGACGTTGTCGAAAACCAGATTCTCCAAGACAGGTGATGCTGAGGTTCTTGGGAACCCAAGAGAAATGTTACCCTGTGCTTCATATGTCATTTGAAACAATTGCAATCTGGTGTTGTCACGAATATGTTATATAGTGAAATAATGTTTAAAAATGTTTTCATATACAAATGGAAATGAGGGGGAGGGAGAGGGAGAAAGAGAAAGGAAAAAAGAGAGAGAGAGAGAGGGGAAGAGAGAGGGGGAGGGAGGGGTGTCATGTGATCGAGGCCTAAGCCAATCAGCGCCTGGAATTCCCCTGAGCACCGTGATTGGTTCAGGGATGAGCACGTGACTGAGTTAGGGCCAGTGTCAGGCAAGGAGTCTTTAGTCGGGTTCTGGCCACTCACAGTTGCCTCCTGGAAATGAAGTTTGGAAGGATGCGGCCATCATGGCATCAGGTAGTGGAAGCCAGCGTAGGATCAGTGGGGAGAAAGCAGAACCGTGAGAGTGACAGAGAAACCAGGTCCTAGTCATATCGTTTGAACCCCTAAATCCAACTGAGCCTGCAGTCTGCCCCCCAGACTTTTCCATAATAAACTCCCTCTTCATACTTAGATCAGTGTGTAAGGTTACACAGGGCATGGGTTACATTTGAATTTCAGATAAACAGCGAATAACTTTTTTAGCCTAAGTATGTCCTACGCAACACTGGGCACATACTTATGCTAAAATATTATTTATGTTTCTTTGAAATTCAAATTTAAGTGGATGTCCTGTGTTCTAGCTGGCAACCCTACCAAGTTTGGACCAGGTTTCGGATTACTTGAACCCAAGAGTGTCTTAACTGGTGCCCCATTCCCTTCACTTGGGGCACAGAGGTACCCACTGGCCTCGCCTCCCTCCACACACCAGCTTGTGGCCCAACAGTAGGAATTTGCACTGTCTCTCCTGCCTTTGGGTCATGATTTCTCCTGTTAGCCAGGGTGCCACCAGTGGAAATAAGGCCCCCTCACCAGCCTCCCATTTAGAAATGCCTACTCGACATCAAAGGCTTTCCAGCGTCCTCTGGCTTCCTCCCCACGGCATTATTCTAGGAGGCAGGCCAACGCCGGTCCTCCTTTTATAAATGTGTAAACTGAGGCTCGGAGGCCTTGTGACGCACACAGGGTCACTCTGATAGAAAGCAGTGGAGCCGGGTTTCAGACTAAGCCCAGGTTCTAGGAATCCCACTTCCAAGGGAAGTAGCTGCTCCCCGAGGAGCCTTTGGACGAAGCCCTGTGGCGGCCTTTGGAGGGGGGCAGGAGGCCCAGGGAGGTGTGAGTCACTGCGGCCAGGATCAGCAGAAAACCCAGGGGCTCCTTCCCTAGGGACTGTGAGACCTGGGCACAGGGAAAGGGTGGGGGGACATCGGACAAGCTGTCCGCAGCCCACAGGGGTCTGGAGGAAGCCGGGGGGCCTTGGGCTGGGGGGAGGGGGGGCAAGGGCCCCACTCCGACTGCCAGCCTCCTCAGCCTTTCCCAGGTCCCTCCTCAAGGGCGCCTCAGTTTTAACTTCAGTGTTCATTTTTTTTTCCTTCTCTCTCTGTGTTGTTACCACTTAAAATAAATAAATAAATAAAGCAAACCAACAAAGCAAACATCTGGAAAGCTTTGTGGAAAATTGCATCTTGCTCAGAGGACCCACCCTCCCCGGAGTCAGAGCGCATATGCCCATGGGATTTGCAACTGGCCCCCAAATGCTCTCAGAGGAGAGACACAGGCCCCTCTGTTCTCCTACCAAAGCCCTGTCTTCGCCTGGGGTCACGTCCTTCCAAAATCACCACCACCTCCAGGGGCTGGCTCCCAACCCGCAGCCCTGACTGAGCGTCCAGCAGGCTCTTGGGCTCCCTGCCTTACACTCTGCGATTCCTCAATCCTATCCCATCAATCTCCCCCACCCCACGCGGCTCTCTCTTTTCCACTCTGGCAGCCACTGCCCTATCTCAGGCTTACATCTCATTTCTCCTGACCCATCACAAAGGCCTCTCCTCCCATCACCTCACCTCTTCTCCTTCCATTCCAACCAACCCCTCTCCTACCACCACTGCCAAAGGTGTCTCCCCAAAGGACAGCTCAGATGACAATACCACTGCCCAGCTCAACAACCTTCTATGGCTCCCCATGGCCTCCCGAAACGAACACCAGCTTCCTCACTGTGATATGAAGGCTTCCTGTAATGGATGTCTGTTGTTTGTTTTTCCAGCACGCCTTTTCTCTTCTGTTGGTAACCCCTTTGGTAAGGAAACTCTTGGTTTCCTTAGGAAAGGGGGAGGAGTCACTCATCTCCCCTTTTGAATCCCTGTGGTGTGGGGCTGCCCTCAGTCCCAGGTCCAGCGGAAGGTTGTGTGACCCAGGCTGGGCCAATGCATGTGCTACATTCCCCTGAATACAAGAGTCACAGGGGTTGGCCCCATGAGCCAGTCGAGTCCCTGACTGGAACTACTGAGGGCTCTCTCTCTCTCTCCTCTCTCCTCTCTCTCCTCTCTCCCTCTCTCCTCTCTCCCTCTCTCCCTCTCTCTCCCTCTCCCTCCCTCCCTCAGTGTTGCCAATCTTAAAAGATGCAGGCCAAGAGCTGCTAAGGGCCATCTTATCACCACAAGAGAGTGAACTCAGAGGAAAGCAGAGCTGTGAGATCAAGAAAGAAGTGGTCTTTAAAATATCTTTAAGTCCCAGGATACGCTGTGCCCGAAGCCAATGACACCCACTCACTACATCCCTCTTTCTTCAAGTCTGAACTAGTTTGATGTGAGTTTCTGTCACTGGCAATATGGTTCCAACTTTCTTTTCTAGCGGTGCTCCCACATTTTCCTACACATCTCTGCTTCCGAGAAAATGGCTTCTCGAACAATTAGCAGAACATATTCCAGGCTCTATTCCATGTTTAGCCCTGGAGTGCCCTCCTGACATCACTGCCTACCAAAACGCTAATTCTTCTTTAGGGCATTTCTCAAGCAGGTCTCTCTTCCATGAGAAAGTCTTAATTGTCATCTCCTTGCTTTCTGTTTCTAGAGAACTCTCCAAAAACTTAACACCCATCCCGGAATTCTGGTCCTTTGTGTACCTACTCAGAGATAGGGACTTAGACAACAAAGAGATGTCCTTGTTCAGCTCTCTCTAAGCACTGTGTGTGACATAGAACAGAAACTCAGTCAAGCAGCTTGGCACTCCTGCCCACCTGATGAAGCACCACAAGACTCACTCACCTGAAGCCGTGATTTTGTGACAGACTGTCTGCTTGCCAGGTATCCGTTACCCCATCTTTTCATACCAGCACCCCACTTTTCCTTTGGGGCACCACTCCATCTCCATTCTCATTCTTGTGGCTGAGGCAGAGCCCAGCCCACCCCTCTTGCTTCAATAATGGCATGTGACCCAGAGCTGCCAACCAGGGCATCCCATGCTCCCACCACAGTCATCATCTCAGGTTAGATGTGCTAGATGGCTGACCAGCCAATGAGATTCAAACCCAGAACCTTTGCTAGACCTAATGAGACGAGGCACTGACACTCTGTTGGCTGGGACTGAAAAACTAGTGGGCTGCGGGAGCCACCAGGTAGAGACGTTTTGCCTTAGGACAAAAAAAAAGGACACATAAAGCAAAACAGAGCCAGGAGTCAGAGGCAGAGGCAAATGCCTGAGAGCATTTTCAGCCTAGATCCAGCCATGCCTGAAGCTAGCCTACTCTTTCCTTTTTAGGTACATGAGCCAATAAATTCCCAACTAGTCAGGCTTCTGTCACTTGCAACCATGAATCTCAGCTGATATAACTTCCACATCTTTCTCTCCATTCTCTCCATAGTTAGGCCAGAGCACAAGGGGCTCATACATATTCAGTCACTGATTAAGTGAGAGCAAGGGATACTCTCTGCCCTGACACAACCCCCTCTCCCTAATTCCACATCCCCAACTCTTAAACCAGCTAACATCCAACGATCCTTCAAGTCTCAGCGTAACTATGACTCCCAGAAAGACCTTTCTAAATACTCCCAGAAAAAAAAATTAGGTCTCCCATGGGCCTCATAACACCCCAGACTTTTCCTTCATAGCACTTCTCATAGTTGGCGATTGCCTAACTGTTGGTGAAAGTAATTATTCTACGTCTGTCTCCCCCCAGAACTACAAACTCTGCCAGGACAGACATTGTCTCATTTACTACTCAATTCCCAGGGTCCAGTGTGAAGCCTGGCACACAGTAGGAGCTCAGTAAATGGCTACTGGATTAATAAGTGCACTGATACTACTCAGGAACCAATGAAAAGAATATGTCTCCCATCTTCCCAACTTGGATAAAGATGGTGGAACCACATTTCCAATTAGTACCTGATTCCTTGAAGCAGGGTTCCAGGGAGAACCAGGCTTGGGAAGGCTTGAAGAGAAACTGCTTCTTTGTGCAAGTCCACAGGGGTCTTAGCATCTTGAACTTGATCAGAAAGCCCAACACAATTTGTGATTCATTACTGGAGACCCTAGCCACGCCCTGAAGCAAATGTCAAATTTCACACATTTAATGAACTCCATACTTGAAATATGTGGCCTGTAAAATCTGATTTACACTGTTGTTAAAATCCTTGGTGCCTAAAAAGGAATGTGAAAAGTATGTATTTGTGCTTAAAGAAGGGGCTTTTTTTTTTTAGACATTAATTCACTCCAAGGCTTATAAACGTTCCCTAAAGCATTATTTCAATTGCAATATTTCTTTCAGCACCTCAAATTTAGTTACCAACTTTTGAGAAAAGTGGCTGTGTTAGGTCACACACCAGTGGAAAAGTGCCACCATGTAATTGTCAGCTCTCTGGAAGGTAAGCAGAGCTGACAGCTGAGCTGTGGACAGCCCCCAACAGGCAGAGCAGGGCGTACCTGGCACTATAATTAAAACCTGCCTTAAGTCAACAACAGTGCAGCCATGGTGCCTAGCAAGATGAATTTTTTTTTTTCAGTTCAGCCACAATTCTTATTCATTGGATGCTACCACCTGGCATTTCTTTCCTCTCCAGGTCTGCCGCCAGCTTTGGCACATTTTAAGTAGGTTCGATACCTGAGGTGGCTGAACTCCCTGGCTGGTGACAGATGGCCTCCCGCTGAGGTGCTTCATGGAGCAGTGGCAACACAACCAACCTTCATGGACACCTTCTGGATTGAAAAAGGCACTGTGACCCCCATTTTTAAGCCTTACTAGCTCTGAGATGTCTGTCTGATAGAACCCACTATCCTTGAGAGAGAGAGAGAGAGAGAGAGAGAGAGAGAGAGAGAGAGAGAGAGAGAGAGAATGGCAGACCATCCTGGGGTAGGCCAACTGCCCCTACCCCTATCTCCCTGGCTTCAGGATGAGCAAGGGTCAAACCTGATTGGTCTTTATCTATTCCCCTCTCACCAGTGATTGGTTTAGGCTTGGGCATGTATCGCAATACTGGCCAATGAGATATAAAAGAGACTTCCTGGTGTTTTCAAAGCTGATCAAAAGAGATGGCCTAGAAGACAATGACCTCATTTTTCTAAGGTTCCACCAGAGATTGAGTCACTCTGCTGTAGAGCTCAGTACCTTCATTTGACAGAATAGGAACCGAAGCCTGGAGAGGTGATGTCTGGAGCCTGGAGTTCAGTGGCAAAGCCAAGATTATTGCCATCGTGGCCAAGAGTTATTCTTTGACCACCATGCATCCATTCACCCTTTCTTCTTGAGGACACAAAAACAATCCCTTTGGAGAATGCCCTCTTCCCCACCGCTGACAGTCTGGAGGAACTGTCAGTCAAAATACCCTGTCATGGGACCCAAACTGGGCCCATGAGATTCTCCCACCAGGACTTTGACTCTCCGATGATGTAAGATCGGGTGGCAGAGTTGGGGGCACACTACAGCTGGAGGTGATTAAACAAGCTGCAGTGACCTCACTAGAGGGGGATTAGCTCCCGCTATGTGCATCCCCAGCGTGTCCTCGTTCCTGTCTGCTCCAAGCCAAAGTTCCAGTCTATGAGCCACTCCGCATCCTGGCAATAAAGTCCCCCTCCCTCTTTCTTGGCTTAACTTCGCCAGTTCTGATTTCGGTTGTGTGCAACCACAGATCTGTAACTGGTTCAGAATGGCCTTATATGTTCAAGCACCATGCCGGGCACTTCCCATACGTCATTATAGCTATTTCTCCCAACAAGTATTACCAATTAGGGACTGGGCAGACATGCACACACAGAGATACATACCCACTTCACAGATGAATAATCTCAGGCTCCAAGTGCAGTATTTGCCCAGCATTTCGTGGTTGGTAAGTTGCCAGGTCTGGGACTGAAGTATATTCAGCTCTCCTTATCTGTTAGAGGAATTTAATTCCACTTAACCCACACAGCTACAGTGAGGACTCAACTGATAATTCAGGTGGAATAGACTAAGACAGCATATACACCCCCATTTAGAAGCCACATGGCTTTTAGAAGTCTCTTTTTTTTTTTTTTTGAGAAGCATTTCCTGGGCCCTGGGGGAATTCGCTCAAGAATTAGGAGAGCGTTCTCATGGACGGATCCAACTACCAAAAGCCACAGCCCTAGACTTGGAGAAAGAAATCATACTTGGGGCAATGTGGTCTGGCGTATGAGCCATAGCCTTGACATCTCTGGTTATGGGAATCCATGATCCTGAGATCTGGAGTCTCTCAACGTGACACACAGTGGGTCTCTAAGCTGACCTCGAAAGGTCAGGTGGCAGAGATCTGTGGCATGATGTGGTTGGGCCCAGGGGGATAGAAAGATCACTTTCTACCAGACAGCCATACTCACTTCTTGCCACCCACCAGCACCAGCCACTATCGCTCTTCTTTCTGTTCCTCAGTACACTGAGCCCTTCCTGCCACAGGGCATTTGCACGTGCTATTTCCTCTTCGCTCATATTCATGAATGCTGGCTCCCCTCATCTCTCAGATTTGAGCTTCAAATCCACCTGTTCAAGGACACCCTCGCTGGCCACCAAATAGTCTAAACTGCCGACACACACTCCCACCCCCACCTCCATCCCGCTCTGATCAGTCTCCCGAATTATCCTGATTTAATTTCATCACAGTACAATATTTATCCCTGTGAAATGCAATTACCGTATTTGTTTGTTCACTTATTCATTCCACATTTATTAACCACCCACTATGTGCCGCCTGTTTTTTTAGATTTCCAGAAAACAAATCTGTTAAAGCCCTCCCCTCACAGAACATACATTTCGGTGGACAAGACTAAAAATAACGCTCTAATAGCACTAACTGCCTGAAGACAAATACAGCAGGGTAAGGGGCTAGGGAGTGACAGGGCTATAACATTAGATGGGGCAGTGAGGGAAGGCCTCTCTGAGAAGGGACATTTGGGCAAAGACCTAAATAATGGTTTTTTGTTTCTCCCCCATCTAAGACAGAAGTCCATCAGAGAGCAGGGGCCATGAAGGCCACATCCGCCGTGCTCAGAAACTGCTTGGCACCCAGGAGGTGCTCATAACTATACAAGTCATGGATGTCAAACGGTGCCTCCAGACAGCCCGGGGGGGTGGG
This sequence comes from Hipposideros armiger, assembly GCF_001890085.2. Classification (NCBI taxonomy): domain Eukaryota; kingdom Metazoa; phylum Chordata; class Mammalia; order Chiroptera; family Hipposideridae; genus Hipposideros; species Hipposideros armiger. Next base: position 2,616,654 of record NW_017731404.1, read on the forward strand.
TCCCTTCCCCCCTGGGTGATGACATCCCTGTGATGACTCATGGCGTGAGGCCTCTACCCCATCCCAGGGCTGACTCTGCTCATAACTAGAAGGTGGGTACAGCCACAATGACAGCAGCTAGAGAATGTGGCAATTCCAGGGAATTGCTATGTCAGGGATGGAGGTGAGGAGAGTCCTGAGGAATGACGCGAGTCAGATAAATGGAGCATTCATTCGTCATCCTTGTTGGCATTGCTCAACCTCTCGTGACTTGCCATAAAGGAATGCAGCTTGCTGGAGAGAAGTCACGCTGGTGCTTTTACCAGGAGCCTTGAAGTTGAGGGTTGAAGGAGATTATAGCTCAAGAGAGACAAATGTCTCTAAGACAAAAGACCTGGGTTTCAATCCCAGCCCCACCTCTCACCTAGGCCGCTGTGTGACCTGGAGCCAGTCACTGAACCTCTTAAAGCTTCGCCTGTAAGAAAGAGGACAACAGTCTCCCCCTCTTCAAAACGCTTCCATGTGGAGACCCCTTCGCATACAGCCACAGCGGCTTAACCAAGACCCCACCATCCAGACTAAGAAATGATCTGATGCAAATTAAAACCACAATGAGATATCACAATGCACCTACGAGGGCGGCTAGAATTAGAAGTATTAACAATAGAGAGAATTAAATGACAAGTGATTGGTGGGGGAGGGGGGTGCAAATTACACATTCAACAACATACTTGCATCCAGAACATATAAAGAACTCTTGGAACTCAACAATAAGAAAACAATCTGATAAAAAAAAAAAGATGGGGGCAAAAGACACAAACACTTCACCAAAGAAGATATGTGGATGACGATGAAGCACATGGAAAGACAGTGTTGTCAGCCATTAAGAACCTACAATTTGGTCCGGCCGAGTGGCACGATGGTTAAGAACTGGCTTGGGGCCGGCCGAGTGGCGCGATGGTTAAGAACTGGCTTGGGGCCGGCCGAGTGGCGCGATGGTTAAGAACTGGCTTGGGGCCGGCCGAGTGGCGCGATGGTTAAGAACTCGCTTGGGATGCCAGAGGGCCCCGGTTCGGATCCCACATATGAGGGCCAGTGACACTGCCCTCCACAGCTAAGATGCTAAACAACAGCTCAACCTGGAGCTGGGCTGCCATGAGTCACCGGCGACGGCGTAGGCTGCAGCCCCTTTGGCAGTGGGTTGCCATGGGCTACCGTGTGTAGCCAGCAGCCAGCGTGAGCGGCCAGCAGCCGCAGTGAGCGGCCGTCCAGAAGCCGGCGCCTGATCTGCCTCACCAGGGAAGAGCGCAATGACGGTGCCAGCTTGGGCCAGTGAAGCAACGTCCTCCACAACTAGACTGAGGAACAAAACGACAGCAACTTGTCTGTTCCCCTTCCCCCAATTCCCCAGCACTGTTCCCCTCCCACAATTCCCCAATAAAAAAAATCTTAAAAAAAAAAAAGAACCTACAATTAAAACCATGAAGAGCCCTCTCTTCCTCTGCGCTGCCTACGGAGGTGGCACTCATCTTTTACTCGGTATCATGGCTGCCCTCAGACCACTTGTGAAGCCCAAGATCGTCAAAAAGAGGACCAAGAAGTTTATCCGGCACCAGTCAGACCGATATGTCAAAATTAAGCGTATCTGGCGGAAACCCGGAGGCGTTGACAAGAGGGTGCGCAGGAGATTCAAGGGCCAGATCTTCATGCCCCACATTGGCTATGGGAGTAACAAGAAAACAAAGCACGTGCTGCCCAGTGGCTTTCGGAAGTTCCTGGTCCACAATGTCAAGGAGCTTGAAGTGCTGCTGATGTGCAACACATTTTACTGTGCTGAGATTGCTCACAACGTCTCCTCCAAGAACCGCAAAGCCACTGTGGAAGGAGCAGCCCAGCTGGCCGTCAGCGTCACCAATCCCAATGCCAGGCTGCGCAGTGAAGAAAATGAACAGACAGCTTGTGTGCAAATTGTGTTTTAATAAAACCATAAAATTCTTCTAAAAAAAAAAAACCATGAAGAGATACCACAGCATGACTGCTAGCATGGCTAAAACAAAACTGTGGAGCAACTGGAACTCCCGTGCACTGCTGACACCAATGCAAAAACAACACGGCCATTCTGGAAACTAGTTCGGCGGGTATATTACTGAGATGTACGTTACATACTAGAAAACTCACCCTTTTAAAGTGCACAATTAGCTTTTAGTGTAAAGCCGTGCAACCATTATCACAATCTAATTTTAGAACACTTTCATCACGCAAAAAAGGAACCCTGTATCCATTAGCGGTCACACCTCATTCCCAGTCTTCCCTAGGCGATCCCTAACCTACTTCCTGTTGCTATGGAGTTGCCTACTCTGGACATTTCGTATAAACAGAATCACACAATGTGTGGCCTATAGTGTCTGGCTTGTTTCATTTAGCATAGCATTTTTAAGGCCCATCCATGTTGTAACATGTATCAGTACTTCATTCTTTTGTATGGTTGAGTAGTATTCCGTTATATGGATAGACCACATTTTGTTCATCAGTTGATGGACATTTGGGTTGTTTCCACTTTTTGGCTATTGTGAATAATGCTGCTATGAACATTCTTAGTTGCTATGTGGGCTCGTTCAACCTCAGCCTCTCAGTGTTGCTTTTCTCATCTGCAAAATGGGCATAATGACACCCGCCCCACAGGATGAGGAGGCATAGGAGGGAAAGCACTTTGCCACTGAAAACTGCCAGGCCAAGGCAAGGACCGCTTTCTTCAGTCAGGTTCTTCCATCTTTAAGAATTCACTCTTAAAACTCAATGACAATGCCATTGAACTGTATACTTAAAAATGGTTAAAATAGTAAATTTTGTGTTACGTATATTGTACCACAATTAAAAAAAACAAAACAACAAAAAAAAAACCGGGCCGGCCGAGTAGCTCAGTTAGTTAAGAGCACGAGCTCTGAGCAACAGAGTCGCCAGTTCGATTCCCACATGAGCCAGTGAGCTGCACCCGAGCTGAGCTGCCAACAGGTGGCAGGATGGCTCAGCTACTGAGAGCACGTGCTCCTAACAACAAGGTTGCCGGTTCGACTCCCGCATGAGATGGTGGGCTATGCCCACCTGCAACTAAGGTTGAACACGCCACCTTGAGCTGAGCAGCTGTGAGCTGCCAACGGGCGGCCGGATGGCGACTGGACTTGGAGCTGAGCTAGGTGCGCCCTCCACAACTAAGGCTGAAGGACAACAACTTGGCTGTTTTCCTCCCCAATCCCCCAATAAAATCTTAAAAAAAAAAAAGACAACCCTCAATGTCACCAAGGTTTACTGAGCCCTAACCATGGGCCCGTCCCTGGGCTAAGGATAAAACCAGAAGTCGGTTCCTCCCAAGCTGTCCCTGCAGGTCCCCTAAGAGCAGAAGCCAGGGAGGAAGCCCCACCCACAAGGGCACCAGCCACCCCTCCCCCATCACTTGTCTCAAGCCTCGTGGTTTATTTTTTTAACTCAAGCAAATGTGCCTTCTATTCTCTTACATGAATGAATTTCTTTTCATGTTAAAAAAAAAAGTTTTCAATGCTTTGCCAATTCAGTGACTTATTCTCATTCTTCCTCCGAAACCCCGACTTGTGTCAATGGAGTCTTCAGGAAGTCCCCCTTCTCCTTGGGCCACACCCGCCCCCAGCCCTGAAGGGGTGTGAGCTCCTTGAGGGAGGCCCCAGTCAGCCCAGAATAATGGAGGCAGGTTCACTTGCCACTCAAAGCACCAGCTGGGAGAACAGGAGCCCATCGGGCATCGACAGGCAGAGTGCCTGCAGCCCGTGAAAAGTGTGTGGGAAGGTTCAAGGTGGGTATTACCTCTGCGCCCAAACTTTGAGATCTTCTAAGAACTCTATCCAGATGGGTGGCCTCAGTGTTGGGAGGAAACATGCTTGTGAACCCATTTTGATGGAGGACTTTGGAGCTGAGGCGAGACGAAGCCTTCTGCCCTGCACACAGTGATGCCAACAGCTGCCACTTCTGTCTCTGAGCCTCACTGCTGATCCTCACAAGCAGGGATCCCGCTCCTAATAACAGGCGAGGAACCCAATCTCAGAGAATTTAAGGAATCAGCCCCATATCATTTAGTAAGTGTGGGAATTAGTATTCAAACCAAGTCTGTTTTGATGCCAGCTGGGTCCATGGCAGGGTGCCCTATGCTGCCACCCCCCAAATTCCAGCACATTCCCTTCAAATGACATTGCATTCATTCTACTGCCACCCTCCATGAGGGCAAGAAGAGAGGTACTGCTTTTCCTTGGTGTCTTTTCTCAAGCACGAGGCCATGTTAGAGCAAAAGTCTCCACGTTTGCAGAAGTCAGCCTGGCTAGCAGATTTTCTCTAATTCTGGTGGTGATGAGCGGCCTAATAAAATTATGCTAAGTTATGTGCATAGAGAATAACATCTTACATTCTAATTATTGGCCACGTCTTTGAAGAATTCCTGCGCAATTACCAGGGTAATCAACTCACCTCTTTCTTTGGGTCTGATTAGTCGGTTGGGCCGATGTAAGCACACCCCCTACCCCCAGCCTCAGCCCCACTTGAATCAACAGGACTCTGGATGTCATTAGCTACTCCAATTGCCTTTTTACAAATCTGTTTCACATAAAAGGACAAATGAGAATGAGTATTTGCCCATCTTTAAGACACTAACTACATTCTTTTCCACAGCCTGTTCTCGTTATTACTTTTCTTCGGGAGGAATTTGAACACAGCCTGGGCTCCCGCACGCAGCTCATGACTGCAAACGCTTCCTCTTCGAAATCTGACCCAAGTGGGCATTTTTGGAAATGTGGCCGTTTTGAAACAACATGGCCCAGTTGATTTTGCTCTACCTATTCTCCCCCCAGACTCACCTCCCAATTCTTAGGTGGCCTGCTTTCCAGGACTTGTGAACAAACTGTCACCTCTACCAACAGCACCTCAGGCAGGGCTGAACAGGGACCCTTCATAGTAACGGCTGGAAAACAAGAAGAAACTTCATCCAAGGACTTTTATTTAATAGTTAGCATCCTGTATGCCAATATAAGCACGCTGAAATACCAGGCATGGGAGGGGATTGAGTCTAGTGAGAGGGGGTCTCACCTGAGCCCCCTTGAAGCACTGAGGTGGAAATGGGAACAGGCAGGGATGGGTCAGTGAGGGAGAGTGGGAGGGAGGGAGTGAAATGGGGACCCTTGGATATTGTTTAAATGCAATGGACTAACTTGAATAATGCTTGCTCGATTCTCCTCCAAGACTGTTTAGCCTGAACCCTATGGTCTGTGAGCCCTACTGACCTCCCCACCCTCATCTCCTGCACACTCCCTCTTGGTCTTAGCACTCCAGCCATGTGTCTTTCTTTCAGCTGTTCCAACATGCCCAGCTCTTCCTACCCCAGGGCCTTTGCACATTCCAGTCCCTGAATGTCACTTCCTCCAGCGCTTTCTGTGGCACCCTCCTTCTCATCCTGCAGGCTTCTATTCCACTGGCCCAACCCCAAAGGGCCCTTTTCTGACTCCCATCACTTTCTTCACTCTATTATCCTCTGCCCACCACTCACCCTGCCTTGTCTTAGGAAGATATGAAAGTCTGTTGTCTCTCACACACAGAATATGTGTGAGAATATGATCACTATGAAGGCAGGGGTTGTCTATCTTATTCTGCACTGTGCATCTAGCCCAAAGCATAGTACCCAGCACACAGTAGGTGCTCAGGAAATATTTGATGAATGAATGAATGAAAATGTCAGCATATTCCATACGACCCCTATTCCCCTTTCTCTTTCTGGAGTCTACAATCTTTCTTAAAGAAAATTTAAAAAGATTCCTGGGCTTATCTGGACCTACTAACAGAAAAAAAAAGAAATGTTTTTCTCTTAAATCTCTTGAAAATGGACAACAGAGGCTTGGAACACCGAGTTCTTAGTGTGAGCAAGCAGAGCCTGCAAGCTGAGTTCTAAGAAATGAGACCTGGCTGGTCTGCAGGCATAGGTTGTGGGGCTGGTGACTTCACATGATTCAGTTAGCCCAAATTTGGGGGGGATCCATTTCAAAATCAAAACCTCAATATGGAAAGCTGAGGTTGGCTTTGTTTTGGCATCCCTACGTGAAGGCAGGCTTTCTGAAAAGACGCTACGTCGATAACTCATCCACAAAGGGGGGGGCACCGGGGGGGCTGCAAGAGGGGAAGGGAGAAGTCTCAGGATCAGGCAGATTTGTCTGCTAAGGCTTCACATGAAAACTGATCCGGGAATGCGAGATCCTCCAAAAATCCACCAGCCCCCAAAGTGTTTAAGTTACCCCTCCGACCACAGCCACATGGAAGATGAAATTCAACCCCACGGAAAGAGTTGACTTTTTTAACATTATGCAATGTTTGGGTGAAAAAAAGGGGGAGATATAAAAAAAAAAAAAACCAAAAAAACTCATCTTTTTCCCAGAGGTTAGCAAAGCTATTTCTAGCTTTTAATGATACATCTCAGCATCACTTCATGGGTAGTTTTGAGAGGCGTAAAGGCGGGACTGTTCTGTTATGTAACCCATTTAAAGTAGGAAATTAGCAAGTCCTGAATGAATTCTGTTACTGTGCTCTGACTTCTGGAAAGTTTGGAGCGACTACAGTTCTATTTTGAGGTGAGCAAATTCATCATTTATAGATCTCCTCACAAATACCGCAGGGTTTCATGTCACCCTTACAAGTTTCATAACAAAAACAGTTAAAGTACTTGGGGTGTTGGAACATTGCGTCTCAAAAGCTTATTAGCCTGAACAGTGAGGAGGACAAGCCTTCCCAGTTGCCAATTATTCAAAAATACAAATATCGAAGATCAAATAAATATTCATCGCCCGCGCCCCCTCCCCCAACTCGTTTTTTTTCTTTTTTTTTTTAAGTCTGGTCAACAACATAAAAAGAAATGTCTGTTTTTAACGGAGCTGCTTGGCCATGAAATAAATTCTGAAGCTATGAAAGCAGCGTCTTGAAACTAAGCAGTCGGGTACGTTGGGCCTGCCTGGTTGTTGAAAACAGGAAACAATGTCTTTCAGTCCTCAAGCTCCCTCTAGTGGCTCGACTGGAGATGCGTCAGCAAGTTAATGGAATTTCACTACAGGCAACAGCAGTCCGTAATTTTACACCTATAGCACACGTTTAAGGAAAAGTACTGTCCGTGGCTTCCGAGCCCATGTCACCAGAGCTGAGAGCATGCGTCCCCCACTTTCCCAGGAGAGCCACTGTTGATGGAGACAAAGCTAATTTACAATTCTCTTTCTAATCCATAACTGAAAACTGCCCTTTCAATCAAGAACCGATGAGAGGAAACCAGCAGCCCACGCTGCAAATAGCTACTAATGAAAACATCTGGCCAGTTGGAGGCATACAGGGCTGGTTTCCTGAGACACAGGCGTGTATACGACTGAATTCCCTTGGAAACGAGGAAAGACTCTTACAAATGGTAAACCTGACATGCGCAGTCTATTAGGGTTTCGTAACCTCGGTACTTTTGACATTTGGGGTCGGATAACTCTTTGTTGTGTAGGGGCTGTTTTGTAGGGTGCATTGTATCCTGCAGCATTCCTGGGCTCTCCTCACTAGATGCCAGCAAAGCAAACCCCTCTAGTTGTGACAACCAAAAATGACTTCCAACATCGCCACATGTCCCCCGGGAGACAAAAATCACCCCTGGTTGACAATCACTGGATGAAATTAATAAAACGTGTTCTTTGCATCCTACACAACAGCTTAAAAACCTCATTTGCCTAAATCTTAAGTGTCCACACTCCTAAATCTTTTATCACTTGATTAAAAAAAGGTATCCCAAAGCAATCAAGGACTGCTATAACATGAACCTTATAGAATGTTTTTCTCTTTTTTTTTTCCTGTATGTGTCGATTACTTTTTGAAATTCTGACATATCTGGAATAGACAACAGTACAGAATAATAAATAATGCGTGGGTTTGGGGTGGGATTTTTGTTTTGGGGGTTTTTTTTGCCCAAATCAAAATAATTTTAACCGGAGAAACACCCATTTTACCGTTTATATACCATGAGCCACACAAAATAAAAGCATGATAATAAAAAGCGCCCATTGTGACACCAGACTTCATGTTTCCACACAAATTAAAATGACCTCCAAAGTCATAAAGTACACAAGCTTTATTGGGCAACGGAAACGGGCCACGCTGGCAGACAATGAAAGCAGAACCGCTCGGATCACACGCAGGATCACATGTGTGTCATCACGGGATCGAGAATTTAAATCATCTGGGATTTCCTGCTAAATTAAAGCACACTGCACCAGAGCTCCCCCTCCCATCAAAAAAATGCTGTGCTAGCCAACACTGACAATGAGGATTACATACAAAGAGATCTAATGAGGAACTCGTGGAATCCTAGATGAGCCTACCATTAGCCCCATCACAGCAAAACAACCAATTAGCCACGATTTTTCTTTTTGTGAATACCGCACCCCCCACCTATCCCCCACGAACACAATATTCACTGACATTATCCAGCGACATTCCGACGGCACCTCCAGCCCGGCTGTGACAGAAAAGACAGTTTTGCAGGTAACGCTGCTGCTTTGGCATAAGAAGATGCTATGGAGCTCAAGGTTATCGGAAACCCTGCTCACACAATGCTATGCTCCTCGGTTCCATCCCACAACATAATTTTTCCAAGATGAAACGGACATAATTAATGGGAATCTTCCATAAGAAGTCTATATAAATGGCAAAAAGCGTTATGTTAAAAGAAGGGGGGAGAAATAAAATCTGTTGTATTTACAAAGCGCCTTGTAATTTTTTTAATGGAAAAGCTGGGAGTGATGGAACTTTAACCCAAACCAAATCTCTCTTCGAAAAACTTGAGATGACATCATACACACACACACACACACACACACACACACACACACACACACATTTTAAAACACACAAAAAAAGACTGAAGATTAAAACAGCTGATAGGTGTTTGCCTCGGGTAGGATCGAGTGGAAGAATACGTAGGTCCCATTTGCAATTTTGGCCAAGGTTTAAAATACTCCCCCATGAAGGGCGTTGCCATCCCCACCCCAGCAGAAACAAAACAAAGTATAAAAACAAAAGTCTGGAGGAACAAAATCAGGCATATCATCTCAATTTCCAATGAGCACAAAACTCAAAATACATTCAAAAGTTGTCAAAATACCCTAAATTTTCAACAGAGAACATACTGAGTAAAGGGTAAGCAGATGTTGGTATTTAAGATTACTGCTACCAAAAAAGAGAGAGAGAGAGAGAGAGAGAGAGAGAGAGTTTCCCTTAAGGGAAGCAAGTCTGGGGACTGGATATAATAATGCTGAAAGTGGGCGAAATCCCACCTCTTGGCCTCCCAGCTCCAGGTGGCTGTAAACAGGTAATTTGCTCCAATGTCAAGGTGCTCTTCATTGCCTTGTGGCAAAGTGCTTTGCCCCAGGCAGCCCAAGTCAGTGCAACCAGCCTTCCGTAGCACCATCGGCAACACACGTGCGTGCACACTCTCAAAATCAGACTCAAAACTGTCAGATAAGAAATCACTCAAGAGGGAGAAGCTTGTCTGGCCGCTTTCTTAGAGCAAGAGAGAAAGAAAGGAGCGGGGTCGGGGAGAGAAACCAAACAGATCCCATCCCCCCCACACACACACCCATCACCAAAAGATATAATAAAAGTCATCAAATAATAAAAGTGCTGACCCTGTGACAGAAATATGTAGTGTAGAAGGGCGGTGGGGGGGGCACGTTGTCATTTTTACTTTAAGGAGTGTTTAAACAGCTGATTGTGGCCATGGGGAACTCTGGCCCCCAATTAAATTGGCTGTTGGGAGACGTAGGTCCCACTGAGTCCAGTCCCAAGGCGAGGGGAAGGTGCCAGTGGTGCTTCCTAAGCTCTTTCCAGATTGACGGAGCCAAGAAAAAAAGTCAACGCAATCCTTATGCTTACGGGGTGTGAACTCAAGAGTTTCCTATAAAATAAGTCAGATGTTTTGTTTGTTTCTTGGTCTTCCCCCACAACTAAGATAACTGCCGGAAGTGCCCACGTGCGCCCTGGCTCTGTCGGATCACAGTCCGATGTCTGCAGGTAAGGATCACACTCTCAACCGACTCCCGCTCTTCGGGTCTCCAGAGTTTGAGAAGCACCCATGTGCTTTCCCAGACACCCCAGGACCCCAGCGGGTGGGGTGAGCAGGCTGACAGTGACAGGGGTGGCTTACAATGTGGTGGTCTCCGCTTGGGGTTCAGTCCCTCTTGCCCTTGACTGCCTACGCCGGAGTGTAACTGAGACAAGGGCCTTGTTGGTGGCATTGACGAGCATCCTTCGCCTTCCAGGGACGTCTCCTTCAGCCCCCCCCCCCCAGAAGCGTTCTCCCTTCAAGATGTCAAGCAGTATCTTAGGGATTGACTTTAAAGTCAACCCACGCATCTCGATCAAAATTGGGAATTAAGGAAAAGGCCAAAGAGGCCATCTTCATCCCCTGTATGTGCTGGAAACATCTAAAATTTCCTAACAAGGAATCCGTGAGACCTACCTGCAGGAGCCACCGCCTGTCTGTGAACAGGGTCAGGTTCAGGGTTTGCAAACTCAAGAGTGGAACTACTTAAGATTTCCAGTTTTACAGTCTGACTTCCAAGAAGACAGACTGAGGTGCCAACAGTCTGAGCACCAGGTCCCCCTCCTATACCTGCAAAACTGCATAAAATCACGCAGTGAAAAAGTTAGACCTGCTCAACCTTTCCGAACGTTCTGAGCAAAGATTCTATCCCTAAATAACCATTTCTTCACTGCAATGTATACTGTCTGTAGCTCTTTTCTGGAGGACAGAAATGGTTGGAACAAAAAAGAAGGAAAAAACTGCAGAATCCTAAAACACAACAGAAGTGATGCCAATAACCAATTTCCCAGCGCCTCCAACTTACTGTCATTTTATAATATTTTTTTGTAAAAGGGCAACGTAAATACACGAGCATATCAAGGGTGCTCCAAAGGCAAGAAACGGTTGGCTCCCCATGTCTCCAACCCTCTGAGGGCAAGACTGCCCTCAGGTAGCGGGCGTCAGCCACCAGGCCAGAGCTTACGTCTCTGAAGCACACACAGGAAGCGCCATGCTGACGGGTGGAAGGGTATGTACTCATCAGGAATTAATCACAAATCTAAGATATCAAACACAGTCAGCTCTTGAAAACCAACCCTTATGGCATGCATATGTGGCTGCTGCAAGAAGTGACTGGGGAAACCCAAGAACGTCTTGCCCTGCCACGTCCAGTGCTTGCACACTCCCTTCTTCCTCTGAAATGAGAAGCCACAGCTTTATAAGAAACACACATGCATGTACTCCATCCTGGTGGGGGAGGGGTCTCTACAACTGGCTGCCTTTCAGTTAAGTTCCCGGGGAAATCTGTAGGCTGGGGAACGGAGTCCAGAGCCAAGGGCTACAGCCCGGGCCGCCTCCCACGGGGTCTCCCTCCTTGAAGCTGCCACCACGAACGGCAACACGGCAAGATGCCTCTGCCTCTGTACTTGCGTCCTCAATAATCCCTCCTAACAGGAAACAGGTTTCTGTGGGAGTAAAGAGCCCCAATCCCTGACCTTTCCACTTTGGACCCAGGGTCTCAGCCACATGGGCTGTGTTGTCTAAAGAATTAGTTGAGTCTCTTATCACCCTGTCGACAACATTTAGGGGCTGTTCGGTGGCACGTTTCTCGCTAAAACCACTCTGCTGTAAATGTCTGAAGGTGTCCTCAGATAGCCACAGGCTTTATAATTGTTACCAGGTCCGAACAAAGCGGGATAACGCCTTTGAAATTCTTTTACGAGGTGGCAGGTGACGCTAACTCCAGCGCCGTGGACGCTGAGCGAGGCGCAGGGTAACATCTTGGATTTACGGCACACGCTCCTGCCTCTCATTTGGTTTTTTTTCTCATCCTGGGAAGCCCTGTACAGCTTCACAAGCAGGGCTGCCTTCAAGAGGGTATTTAGCATTTCCACATTGAGATTAGTGTCTGGATAACTTGTCACCAAATGTCATTATCTTTTCCCCCAAACCTAAACCAAGAGCTTCACATTTCTCCGAAACCAGTTTTTAAGAGCGAGAAAGACAGAAAGAGTACACACGTTAGGGTTGTTTAAAAAAAAAAAAATCCTCTACAATCTTCCACTAGACAGAAACTTTTTATCACATGACCACAAAATTCAAGTCATAAGGAAGCCTGCACAGTGACCCACAGAGAGAAGTCTCCAGGTTGAGCCACCAGCTTGAACACAGTCACAGTCGTTCAAACATGAATCGCCAGGGGCTCCACCGGGCCGGCCTGCGAGGGCTCCTCTTCAGAGCCTCCCTCCTGTTGATTCAGTGTCCGGACGTCGTGCAGAGCCTCATCACGTCAAAACTGCACGTGTTAGCAATTACTGCAAGGTCCACAGGTGGAGGTTTCAGATCAACAGAACTTAAACTCTGTCTGTCAGGGAAGTGGAGACCGGAGTCCCCTCCACCGAGCGAGCGCACAGCCTACGACGTGAGTTTCGAGTAGCTGGGGGGAGAGAACCGTCTTCGCAGATACTTGAGGATGTAAAGGGGGAGACAGCTGACCAGAGTGATAACGGACACCTTCCACAAGAACGACAGAGTGGCGATGAAGTACACATCTGCAAGCAAACGGGAAGACAGCGGTGAGCAGACGGGAACATGCCAGAAGGTGCATGCAGTCGAGAAAGCCGTCACAGCTATCACCCCATCACCAACGCACGGCCCCCTAGCGTTGGCTCCTTGCCTCCACTAGTCTTTACGGGGACATGCCACCGGCTCAGCCCATAAAGGCTGTCAGCTCGACTTTCCTCACTCTCTCCTTCCCTCCCTGACCCGCTCCTGCAGCTTCCTGATAGTCAGTGAAACGCTCTTTTCAACAACTAGGAAAAGAAAACTGGGTAAAAAACAATTCGCACAGGTGTTTTTGATTTGGACTCTGACAGCTGGAGTTTTTCCTTCCTAAACACAGCCGCCGGAAAGCAGGAAGTGACCCTCAAACGCACGTTTCTGCTTCCCAGCTTTTCCCTTCATCTGAGTGATGGTCACAGAAAGCCACAGGACGGGTCTGAGGGTGACGCAAGGCAGGCTGAGACCCCCTGGTCAAAAAGAGTGACCTTGGGGGCTTTGGCCTAAGGACAGGCACGCTGCCTTTCCTGGTGCAGGACGGTAAAGCCTGCAGTTATAAGGAGTAACAGCTTGTGGATTTCAATAGTACAACACCCTCTGCACTGCCTGAGTGCAGGATGGGGAAAATGCAACTGGCATTAAGTACCCACTAAGTGCCAGGCCTACGACCCACCATGTGCTGTTCGCCCAGTCCTGTGATGGGTCCATGTCTAAGGCAACTGACCAGAGGCCCCTGAGGGCAGAGCTCACATCTTCTAAACTTCTGGGACTACACCCTCCTCCACCACCACCCCCAGCTTCAAACCACTGAGCACATAGTAGGTGCTCGCAAAACCCACTCTGAGAAACTTTTGGGGACAAGTGTGAAACTGTTCTAAGACTTCACTTTTCACAAGGATGCTCCTTTATCTTTACCAAAACCTTTTTTTTTTTTTTAAAGATTTTATTGGGGAATTGGGGAAGGGGAACAGCCAAGTTGTTATCCTTCAGTCTTAGTTGTGGAGGGCGCAGCTAGCTCAGCTCCAAGTCCAGTCGCCATCCGGCTTCCCGTCGGCACCTCGCAGCCGTTCAGCTCAAGGTGCCATGTTCAACCTTACTTGTGGGTGGGTGTAGCCCACCATCCCATGTGGGAGTCGAACCGGCAACCTTGTTGTTAGGAGCACGTGCTCTCAGCAGCTGAGCCATCCTGCCACCTTGTTGGCAGCACAGTGGCAGCTCAGTTCAGGCACAGCTCACTGGCCCATGTGGGAATCAAACCGGCAACCCTGCTGCTCAGAGCTCATGCTCTTAACCAACTGAGCCACTCAGCCAGCCCCCAAAACCTTTTGAAGGAGCGTTTGCTGATACACAAGAGATGCGATCAAAGACGCTTCCATGGTAAGGCAGCTTGTCAACTAAATGACAATGGTAAGTCCTGCTAGGCTATCATTCTTTTGTGAGCAAGACCTAGATACTTGACAGCTCCATAGCTCCACAGAGCCCAGAAACCCACCAACCAGGTCCTTCCTGAATTAAAAAGAATCCCCTCTAAGCCAGTCGGCATGTCGTGGTTCTAAAAGCAAACACTATTATATTGAGACCATGCCTGACATTCTCAGTTCCACACGGCTGATTCACAACGGCCCCTTGTCCCAAGGGCACACCAGGAAGAACACGGAGGCAGCTGAATGCAAAGGCCTGCTGGACAAAGAAGCCTGGACCCGTGCGGGCTGGGGGAGGCTGGCTTCCTTCACAAGATGGAGAGAACTCTGGACCTGATGGGCAGGCTTCACATCGGGGGACGGGGGAGGTCTTACCAATGAATTCGTGTAGGAACACCAGGGAGGCAATATAGCAGGCCAGGCTGAGCAGCTCGGCCACCGTCATAAGCCAATGCCAGGTCTGGATGGTCAGGGCCACCATCAGCAGCTCCGTGAGGATCAGCGACGTGAAGGAAATCGCCACGATATGCACAAATTCTGACTCGAACAGCAGCAGTGCTCCATACATGATGGTGCTCCCTGGAAACAGAGAGGAAAGTCCAGGTGGGGAGGCTGCTGTGTCCCACGCAGCCCTCTCTGCTGGGAGCGGACCCGCCCACAGACTCCCTCTGTTCATTCACGACCGACTCCTTTTTTTGTTTTGTTTTCCCGTTTAGACACGAGAGGTACCACTTGTGAAATGAGTGGTGCTTTATGGAGGTTTTAAAGAGGTATCACATTCTAGTTTCCCTGTTTTTCCCTTTTGACCTCATATAATCAAGAGTCCATAACTGTTGGGGGGGAGCGGGGGGGGGGTCGGTGGAGAGAGAGCAAGTGAAAGAAGGAAAGAAAGAATAACTATATGGAGTGGTGGGAACAAGAAAAAGAAATTTAAATATATTAGTAAAAAATGATAGAGCTAGGTAGTCACAAAAAAGACAAATATGTATGATTCCACCTATGCGAGGGACCTCAAGTTGTCCTAGAGACAGAAAGACTGGCGGTTACCAGGAGTGTGGGGGAGGGGACACAGGAGTTTGTTGCTGAATGGATACAGAGTTTCCATTTTACCAGCTGAAAAAGTTCTGTAGGTCCGCTTCACCACAATGTCAGTCTACTGAACGCCACTGAACTGTGCACTTAAAAAGAGTTAAGATGGTAAATGCTCTGTCACGTGTTTCTTACGATATGCGAGAGGTAACCGAGATAGCACTCCAAGAACTGTGTACCAGTATTGAGGAGAGAAAGGAAAGGGGAGGTCAGCAGAAAGGTTTTTATCTAGCATGGCAGGCACCGAATGGACAGTGTCTCTTGTCAATCATAAACACTACCAGCGCAAGGATAATACTTGGACACAGGGCCAGAAGATCTGAAAGCCCAAAACTCCTCAAACGACTGCCCATGACAGCAGGGTTGAAGATGGATGGGGTAGAATGTAGCACCACTGCAATGAAGAGCTTTTATGCTTTTTTTAACTAGATGCATATATGATACTTTGATGTACTCCTTTAAAATACCCCCCTCAATTTTTTTAATGACAATTTAAGCTCCTGCCAACAAACTCAACAGCCTCTACACTCTTTGATTGTGCATCCCATCAGTAAAAAAATTGAGAATGATTCCCCCAATGTACAGTGTGTATGTGTAAATAATATACGTGCAGACGTGGATAGAGAACATTAGGACCACTGTACAAATATATACATTAGAGAACAAACATAAGGTATCAATTCAAAAAGAGAAGAAAATAAATACAAATAGAGGCTTTGACATTTCCTTCTCATACTCCAATAAGTTGTCTTCCAAAGCCTCTACGGTCTGAGGGACCACTGGAAAAATAAATGTTTTTCAAAAACTACAACTTGACCTCAGAAAAAGTATCAGAATGTCCCAGAAAGTAATCACTTTTCGTTACAATGGCTTGAACACCTCAGCAGGTTTTGATTAGTATTCATTATAGCATTCTCTGACTTCATCTCATTAAGCTGACAGCACCCCCTCACATATGGGACTTCCACTGTGCTGAATGCTAGAGTCCTTAAGACGTGCCAAGCGGGGTTCCCCCGCAGGGCACACTGTCACACTTCTAACTGCTGTTTTAGGATTCCAGCTTCTTCGTGTTCTACAGATAGCAGGCAGTCAAGTTGACCCTTGGATCAAGGCCAGGGCACAAGACTAGAGGTGATTTCGCCCTTCCTTACCTTGACAGATGCTAATCAAAACCCATATTAAGAATGTCTTGTAGGACAACGGCCGTCCCTAAATGAGAGAAAGACAGAACAGGTTAGCAATGCCAGATGCCTTCATGCCACTATTCCACTAACAGGATAGGCACCTGCCTGTTTTCATCAAAAAAAGTGGTTTACACCTATCTGACTACATTAAATAAATTACGTTTTCCAAAGAGACTTGATAATAGATAGGAATAAGCCTGCTCTTTAGTAGAAAAACCCCTTGAGGACAAATAAATGAAATTACACCCCCACCCACCCCCACCATCCCTACATTGTTTTAGAAGTACACACAAGAACATTTCTAGGAGCAGACACAAGTTGCAGCTGCAACATGGAACTGTCAGGGGCTTTTTAAAAAGTTGATAGTTGGCTTGTTTTCAGTTTATATATTACTGCACTGTTTGATTTTATTTACATGTGCATATGTTACTTTTTTAAGAAGGGAAAAAAAAAAAAAACCTCCCATGCCTTCCTCCCCAAAGCTACCAGTTCAAGTATGCTGAAATTGAGTATCTTTTACATGAAATATAAAAGAAGTAGAAATGGAGAAAGAGAAGGAAGAAAAGGGAGGGAAGAAAAAGGAGCTTAGTGGACCTTGAGGAGATCCTTGTAGAGCTCAGGATACAGCATGGCAACTTCTGACTTGACATCTTTGTCCAAGACCAGAGAAAATACAGGAAACATGGTGTAGATGGTCGAGTACCTAGGAGAGAAAACCACCACAGGTAAGACCTGGCCAGTGGAAGAGGAGCGATTTGCTCCCCCAGCCCCTGGAGTCCAGCTTCCATTCATTCATTCGCCAACTATGTACTGAGTGTCGTATTATGTGCCAGGGCCAGTTAAGTACCGGAGAGTCAAGATGAAAAACAGACAAAAATGTCTGCCCTCAGAGCGCTGCTAGTCAGTGAGTCAATCAACAAATCCCGTAAACTACTCTGTGTGAAGGAATAAGTGCTAAGGAGGAAAGTATAACGGGAAAGAGAGAGTAAGACATGGCGGGGGGAGGGCTGCAATTCTAGAGAGGGGGCCAAGGGACATGGCATTTGTAAATACCCACAAGAGGTGAGGGGTCAGCCATGCCCATAGCGGAGGGAACAGCATCCCAGGCAGCATGAACAGTGAATGCAAAGGCCCTGAGGTGGGACCATGTCTGTCCTGTTTGAAGAGCAGCAAGGCAGCCAGTGTGGTTGGAGCTGAGTGGGGGAGGGTGAAAGAGGAGGAAATAAGAACCAAGAAGGAATGGGGGGCAGGGGGCAAATCGTGGGAGGCCACATGGAATATGGCTCAGGGAACCCCTGGCTATATGCAGACATGTTTTTTCACTCTTCCAGGACCTGACAAAGGACAGTCCATTTTTCCAATTAGAAGCAGGCAGAATTCCAATGCCGCTCTCAGGCTGAACTGGCAAAATATAAAAAGATGGTGGGCGTACTTTGTAAGACTGTCCCCTGGGGCCAACCAGTCTCTCTGCGCCTCCCCTACCCAGGAGTGCGTCCTGTGTGCGTCTATCTAGGGCGTGTGGTAACCAAACTCCACCTACCTGGGTAATTCAAAGACTGAGCACATTCTCTGGAAAGGTCAAAAGGAACATCATGCGTTCCAGGTCAGGAATGGGGGTGGGCTGGATGGCAGACCTTGTCTAACGGGTCAGTGGCACATGGTGGTCAAGTTCTAAGGTCCACCCACCGAGAGAACAAGGCTCTGGCCAACCTTGGAGGCCCAAAAGCAGGACAGTCCACTGGAGTCAGCCACACCGGGAGGGTACTTTCCAGACACCCCCTTCCTGTTGACCTAAGACCCCAGTGGAATCGCTGAGTCTGTAAACCTTCAATCTTGCTTTGGTTGCCAATCAGCCAATAACCTCAGACTCTCGTGGGTGAGCGTTGTTCCCTGAGCAGGTACAAATGGCCACGTGCTATGGACCACAAGCCTACTGAGCTCTTACTGCCTCGATCTGGTTACGGGCTTAGCAGTTCAACAACTGATTAATTCAAGAAAGTTCTAAACCAGTTCAGAGCTAGCTCAAGAGTGTGAGCTATGAGCAACAGCAGTTCAATTCCCGGCCTGAGGTGAGCTGCCAACAGGTGGCAGGATGGCTCAACCAAAAAAAAAAAAAAAAAAAAAAAAAAAAGAAAGAAAAGAAAAGTTCTAAACCCCATGGCTGGACCTGCCTTGACCAGCGATTTAGGGACTGAAGGATCTTGATACAATGTTTCTTCTCTCTCCTGTGGCATTTCAGGGACGTTACATAAAAAATTAATACCTGGCCTGGATTTCCTTACCCAATGATGAGGAATCCTTGGTAGAGAGGAACGGAGG
The DNA here is from genome assembly GCF_001890085.2 of Hipposideros armiger. Lineage (NCBI taxonomy): Eukaryota > Metazoa > Chordata > Mammalia > Chiroptera > Hipposideridae > Hipposideros > Hipposideros armiger. The sequence continues at coordinate 2,635,307 of NW_017731404.1, forward strand.
CAAAGTAAAACACGGAAGAAAAGACAGCCTGTGCAAAGGAGAAAGGAGGACATTACAAAAAATCCTGACAAAAGCCCTATGTGTGTGTTTATAAAAACAACACTACACTCTTACAAGGCACGGATTTTACACCAACACAGTTGCAAGTGCTTTCAACATATTCAATATATTCTTACAACAACCCTATAAAAGTAGGGACTGTCATCATCCCCCATTTTACAGATGAGACATATAAGGCACAGAGAGGTCAAGTGAGTTGCCCAAGATCACACAGCTCATAAGTGACACAGCCAGGACTCACACTCAGGGAGTTTAGCTCCAGAGTCCACCCTCAGTCCTTTTGTGACTATTTAATTACGTTCCATGAGCTGGACCCAGGAATGCTTTATATGTGAGCTCAGTGCATCTCCAGAACCATCCATGAGATTGAGTCCTAATATCACCTGCATTTCACAGAAGGGGAAACTGAGCAGGTAAATGGCACTTCGGGACGCTAGCCCATGTCTCCAGAGCCCATGCTCCTAACAGCTCCTGCCTTTCCGGGTGTGCCACCGATACAGAAGTTGGCATGTGCATGGAAACTGACATGGAAAACTATTCTGTACCATGATGATATATACCAGTTCCCTGGGAGGGCGGGGTTTCAGACAAGGCTTCACTTCTAATACTACATGTTTTAGTATTTCTGAAATGTTTATAAATAGCAATTAGACAAAAGCAATAAAGGAATGTACAGGCCCTCACTGAAATGCCTGCTTCCTGACTGTGAAATTATTAGCTCCTGGCACAGAAAAAGAGGATGAAGAGATCGAATCGGGCTTGATGCCATGGTACTTCCTTCTCTGGACACCTACAGGCTCACAGAAGGAAGTGGTCTCAAAACTAATTCCTAGTAGTATTAAACCAAAGGCAGACCAGGGACCACTGTACCTGCAGGCTTTTAAAAAACGGAACATGGAGAGGAAGGCTGAGTGCCCCTAGTGATTAGAAAGAGAGTCTAACCAGAGACGTCTCCCCCTTACCACCTGCTGTGGGTGTTCACTTGGCACAGAGCTCAGAACACAGGTGCCGCCTAGGGCCATGGTCATGGGCAGCCCTGTTGCACCCTGTTCATGATCTCAGAATTGAAAGGTGAAAGCCACTTTTCAAATGAATTCTCACCCAGGCTGGACCACTGCAGAGAAAGGATGGCTGTAAAATGTCAAAAGCCTGGTGTTTGGTTTTGCAAATCAACATCAAGAGCCTCTTTCTTTGAAAGAGCAGGGCTGACCAGAAAGCTTTCATCATGGAAAGAAAGAACACTTTGGGGAAAATAAAAACACGACGTCCTTATCTACCAAAGAGACCGATGCCAAGAGGCAATTCTAACGGGACTTGCTCTCAGCCAGCCACTTTCAGCACAGTGGACAGAGGTTAAGGGCATTTTTCTACAGCACAAAGGACAGTTTCTCATCGTGGAATTCTTTGTTTTTCCCTGAATCGATATTTATGGTCACACACAGGCATTACAGGAGTCCACTCATCCAAGCCAGCTTTTGTGCGTCTGCCCAGGGACGAGCTGATTAATCTCCCAGTGACTGAAACCACAGTATGATCCAGTTCAATTGATGAGCTAACGTAAATTACAAGTACAGATGTGGTCTGATGAACCATACCAGCTGTTTGGGTTTAGATCGCTGCGTTTGATGAAAAGCACTTGAAGGCTCCTACACTCCTAAATGCAGTAGATATTAAAAACATACAGTCACCCCCCAAAGGGCATGGATGAGGCCAGTGGAGGGTGAATTCTCATAAACAGAGCAACACCACCGGATTCACTCTGAAAAGCAGGCCAGTATGCCCTTTATGTGTGATTAAACACCTTTCCAACAAATGAAGATATCACCTTATTTTATACATTACCCTGTTTTGTTTTTATGAATAATGGTAAGGGTAGCATCAGCACTTGCTCCCTTAGAAAACTCTGTTTTTTCAAACCTGCTCTGTCTGAGAGGCAAGGCAGGTCTTATCATCCCCATTTTACAGGTGGAAAGACTGAGGCCTAAAGTGGTCAAGTGGCTTACTCAAGGACTCAAACTACAGTAAGCCCTCCCTTAACGTTGTCAGTAGGTTCTGGGACTGTGAGTGAAATGATGGATAATGAAACTCATTTTTACCATAAGCTAGTTGATTCAAAAAAGAGTTAAGTTCCCACAGCACCTCATCAACGTTTTTATAAAACAATGTTGAAAAAAAATCGATGTTAATGTAACAAAACTAAGGCTAGTTGATTTAAAAAAGAGTTTTAAGTTCCCATGGCAACACACCAACGCTAACATGAAACGATGTTGAACAAATAGATGTTACTCGGGGACCTGCTGTACTTGGTGGCATCATCAGAAAGAGACATGGGTTCCAAGATACATCATCCCGGTATTCTCACCACTTAACTGGGGGTATTTTCGCCCAACTGCCCATGGAGGAAAATCAGTCAATAATTTCTCAACACCCAAAATGTTTTCTTTCCTTCCCTTTGGCCATCTTCCTAGTACACAGTCAACTGCTACAGCCCCTCTATATTGAGGGCACTCAAGGGGGAAACCGTGATTCACAGGCTTGGCATCCCCCTGTCCAAGTAGACGAAGCACAAAGCCCTGACCCTGAGCCTCAGGCTCCCCATCTGTAAAATGGGCACAGGCTACCGTGAGGATCGCATGAGACACGGCATTGTGAACACTTAACCTGATGCCCAGCATGCAGGAAGCACTCAGGAAAAACAAGTTATTCTTCTTTAGAGGTTCTTCTCTGTTGGCCCTTATTTCTGCATGTGGAAAACTCAGTACTCATTCGGCATTCTATTCTGCCTTTTTTTTTCTCTGGCAAAACCAAGTATAACAACTCACTCCCCATTATCACGATTCCGGTCCTTTACGTGACGCCCAGCACTGAACAGGCAGCACTGTACCACTCACATCCACTGCAGGAGTGGCTTCAGCACCCAACACAGGAGGGATATGGGGGCAACCCAAGGTCTGTCGGTGGCAGTGTGGCCTGCTGGGGGCCACAGCTCCAAAGTGTAGCCTGATTCCCAGGCTTTTTCTGGGATAGCCACACGCACCTGTGCAGAGGTGCCAGCTGCCCACCCACCTGCATGGTGCTAATACAGAGGCTCCTGTGGATCACGAACTGGCTGAGGGCTGCCGAGCGCTTGTAGCTGTTCCGGCCGTGTACCATGAGCAACCGGCCGAGATGCTTGAACTGCGTGATGGAGAAGTCTGCTGCCAAGGAAGCCTGTTTTCCTTCCTAAAATCCGAAGAAATTGGGCACCGTCAGAAGCACAAGAAGAGGTCAAGGCAAACACTTTTTTTTTTTTAATTGAAAAAGCAAGACACTGTAAGGAGATCTTTGAAGTACTTCAATAAAGAGATTCTTTGGTTCCAAGCTACACACAGTTGGTGGTCCAAGCCTACATTTGATTTTAAAAAGAGGAATTTATTTAAATAAAAAACATTTTTAATCACAGATAGTTATAATTTGGAGGTCGAGTGGATCCTGTATTAAGCCTTGGGGGGAAGGCCCACCCCATAATGTGTTTAAGAAGCAAAGAGTCATTCAAAGATAGGCATTTTATAATACTTGGTTCCTGGGGGAGGTGAGGATCAGACGCTGCTAACAATATTAACTAGAACATCCCTGAACATACGGCTTTGCACATTTATAGAAGTGGAAGTCATTTATAGTGCAACCATATAATGGAATTCTATAATTTTATTATTATTATTATTATTTTGGCTGAGCCATCCTGCCACCTGTTGGCAGCTCAGCGGCTGCTCAGCTCTGGCCGGGAATTGAACCACTGTTGCTCAGAGCTCAAACTCTTGAGCAAGCTCTTAACCAACTGAGCCACTCGGCCAGCCCTGGAATTTTATAATTTTAAAAGGCACACAATGGATGCCACTCGTGGCACTGAGGGTTATCAGGGTGTCCTGATATGAGGCGACAGGAATACACAAATTCCCTGTATGTGCCACTCACACCAAAAACCCAGAACCTGAACCCAATCACTCTGACCACAGATATCGTGAGACATTCTACAACCGTCCTGAATGCTTCAAAAACATCAGTCATCAAAAAACACCCCTCCCACCCGCCCAAAAAAAAGGTGGAGGAAAGTGTCTACACTAAAGAAGATTTAAAGAAACATGAAGTCATGCTAATAAATGTAATGTGTGATTTTTTTCATTGGTTCCTGGAGACTTTAAAAAAAAAACAAAAAACTTTTTAAGGACAATTGGGGAAATTAGACTATGAAAATTATGTAATATTACGGTATCAATGTTACATGTGGGGGGAGAGGTAACATGATTTTGTCTGTATAGAAGAATGTCCTGGTCCTAAAGAGGCCCATGCTGAGTATTTAGGGGTAACGTATCTGCAGCTGCCTTTCAACTGATTTGAGGGCTGCAGCGGGGAGACAGAGAGTGACAAACGTTAACAACTAGTACACTGAAGCGAAGAGCATGTTGGTGTTCATTGCTCTATTTCAACTTTTCTGAAGGAGTGACCTTTTTCAAAATAAAAAGTTTGAGAGAAGGTAAAAAAATGATGGATCTATATGTTCTGATGGATTGGGTTGTCGGAAAAGTCATGACGTATTTTTGTCTATGTTTTTCATTGCAAAAAACGCGTCATGACTTTTCCGAAAACCCAACAGAAAGAAAATCCAAGATATAACATATTTGAGCAAGATGCGTAGTATAATGTTTTTCATTTAAAATTATTCAAGAACATAATATATCTACATGTATAATATGTGTGCATGTATATACGTATGTGTGTATGTATATCGGTATATATGAGTATCTGCATACACACACACACACACACACACACACACACGTGTGTGTGTATACAATATATACGTACCTATAACCAATAATATACATTTGGACAAAAATTCTGGAAGAGTAACCAATGCTACTAGTTTGATGCAGCTATCTAAAAAACAGGACGTGCTTTATCCATTTCTAAATTGTTTTAATTCTTTACAGTGACCATTTATTCCTTTTGGACTCCAAAAATCAAAGGGATCAGAATATAATTTTAAGGGAAAATGTGCCAGGTCTACATAGAAATGGGTAAAGAATTCTATCTATTGAACTCAGTGTGTTTCTTAAAACCTGCATTAAGGGAGTCTGCACAGATTTCAGGCATAACATCCGATTCAAGGATCATTTAACTCTGCAACTTCAAATAAATGTCAACTTGGAGGAGAACCCCCAAAACAAGTCAGCTTGTGTCTGTAAGACACAGCGATATGGAGTCTGACTTTCACATAATACGACCAGGTAATTAGGCTACATGGTTCCTCATGCTTTGTACTTCTAATCTAGAGTTTTCAGAGGCATTTAAAGCTGTATCTTTGAGGGGAGAAGAAACTCCAGCTGGTGGAGCAGAGCAGCTCCCAGCCCGACGACACACCACACGGAGCGCTGGGCCGCCGGCACCTCCCCTCACTGCTCACCTTTCCCTCCACGCCCACGCCGCAGTCGGATTCCTGGATCATACTGACATCGTTGCCTCCGTCACCTGTGGGTCACACAGACCAGAGAGAAAGGCCGGGAAATTGGGGAGAGGCAAGCAACATGACTCCCACATTTCATTCTTACTTGCAATAATCACCCATGTTGTCCGTGCGATGGATGCGTGCTAACTGCCTTTTCTGCACTGCCCCATCCACCTAGCCACGCCGACAGCCTGTGGTTATCAGGTTCCTGTTCTACAGGCAGAGGAACGGACAGAGGGACCAAGTGACAGACCCAGGGCCCCAGCCATCGATCAGCGGCAGGGGCACTGTGCCCATGCCCCACTCGCATTTATGGCTGCCACATGCCCTGCCTCTGAGGGGCGCCGTGTCATTATTTATTGGCGATGACTCACACCGCCCTCTTGAACATTTACGGGGCCCTGTGGCAAGCACTTTTTAAATGCTACCCCGTTTAATCTTCACAAGCACCGCTGGAGGAAGCCACTGGAATTGTCCCATTCAACCAACAAGCAGACTGAGGCTCAGACGGGGGAGGGAAGCCACTGGGCACCGCAGCGGGGAAAACCCCGGCAGCGAGCGGGAACCCAGATCTGGCTGCTTGGTGTGTGGTCTGCACCCCTCTGCAATGCGGCATCCCGTGTCACTGGAAAAGGAAGTGCAGGCTGAGGAGAGAAGCCCTCGGGCATGCTTATCTCGTCTTTCTCAAAGGGAAAGAGTAAAAATAATAATTATAACCAAAACAGAGCCACGTCTGTGGGGGAAAAATGTGACCTGAGTAAAGTGGCCCGGGGAATTGGAAGCGCGCAGCAGCAGAATCCAATTATCCTCACGGACACTGGATCCTGCACACCAGCGGGACAGGCCAGGCCAGCCGCCGCCTACCTACTGCACAGGTGAGCTTGCCGGTGCGTTCCTGGAGCAGGCGCACGATCTGGGCCTTCTGGGTGGGGGCGCAGCGGCAGCACACCACCGCGGGGCACTGGCAGGCCAGCTCCATGAACTCGTACTCGTAGTACTTGAGGCAAACCTGTTGGGGGAGGAAGGGGAGTGCGTCAGCCAAGGTCACTGCCCCCTGGGCAGCAAGAAGGGGTGTGCGCTCCCAGGAGGGCCCGCCTGGCGGGGTCCCTGCGCCCACCTCCAGCGAGTCTCCAGAGATGACCAGGGCGCAGTCATGCTTCCTGCGGAAGGCGTTCAGCTCAAGGTGGGCCTCGCCGCGGTTGGTCACCTGGAAGGGAAGAGAGGAGTGGGGAGGCCTCGCTCTCCTCTCCGGAGATGGCAGAACAACGAACAGTGGCTTCCTGGAGCCAGTGTGAAGACAATGGCCACCCAGCCAAGGACCCCTAGCCCTCGCCTGCCGCCAGACCCACAGCCAAATTAAATCCCGTTTGTTGTGATTCTGGGGGAACTGGGAGAGCCTATATACCAACCATCACCTTGCATTTTCCCCCAAGACAGCTGTGACCCACATAATAAAAATAAGGGCTAAAAATGGCTGCGCTTTCATTCTGTGCCAGGTACTGTGCTCAGCACTTCACAGGCTTCCCCCATTTATTTCTCACGAGGACGCTACGAGGTGTATAATAACAGCTCTGCTTTACACGTATGGAAACTGAAGCAGGGCAAGGCTCGTTAGCCTGTCTAAGGCGCACAGCGAGGGCGCCGGGGAGTACGCCTCGGAAGCCAGGCATCTGGCACGGTGCCTGGCACGGTGCGCGGCTCTTCTATAAAGGACCAGATGTTAATTAGCCACTGGAGGCTCTGCCGACCCCGCAGGCCACTCCACCTAAGCAGCCTCAGACACTATGTAAACAAGTGGGGGGGGGGAGGGTGTGCATGTCAATAAAACTTTATTTACAAAAACAGGTGGCCAGACACGGGCCATGGTTTGCAGCCCCTGAATTCTAGAACCTATAGTCGATGCTCATTACCTGCGAGAGTTACGTTCTATAAAGTCGCAGTGAGCACAGAATTAGCGAACACAGGGCTGGGTTCCTGCAGTGCAACTCGTGCCCGAAAGAAGCTTATCTCGTGTTTTCTCTGAGGCACCACCGCCTTCCTGCACTTAGAAACACTCGCCAGCATTTCAGGCCTGTGCTGGGGGCCATCTTAAACTGTGAAATTGCTAACAAAAAGCATAAAAATGCAAAAAAGGTGGCACTAAATAGACCGTGAAAAGGACTCTTGCTTACAGCTTGAGAGCTAAGCCAAGATGGCAGGGCATCACCTTGTTTGACCTCAGCTGGGAACGTGCATGTCAGGCAACTAATTTTTTTCACGCTCTGCACGTGTCCATAAATGACTCTGAAAGCACCTCGCGTATTGATTTTCGGGTTACAAATACGTTTTAGTGAGTAGGTAAATTTGCAAATGTGGAACCCATGAATAATGAGGATTGACTGTATCGGCTGCTACACAATTCTGTGTGTGCTATTCCCAAAGCTGCTGGATTTCTTGAAGCTTCTGTGTGCTATGGACCAAAGGCAGGGGTGACGGGGAGATCCCCATAACATCTAGAGCCCCTGCAGTGGTCTGGCATGGTGGCTCCGATCTCAGATACATGGGACAGCTACATCCTGCCCGAGAGGGACCCAGTGCTCCTCACCTCCCAACTCAACGAGGCCAACCACAGCCCTCGACTCAGCCTCGGCATAGCACCTAATACCTGCACGGTTTGGGTCAGGCGCTTGCCCACGGACAAGACATTTCTCCTGTGCTCACCCAACACACCTCCTTCTAAAGGCTCCTAAAGGTGTTCCTTCAGGAGGGCAGACAGGCCAATATCTGGGATCTGGGATTTGTTTCTTATCCAAGGACTTAGCCTTCAAGGGTTCAGTGAAACCCTGGACACAATTTCACGCGTATGAGCTTATCTGCACCCTTTACACTGATCGTGCCTAACTTTCCTCAGCCTCTCAAAGGGACCATGACCCCCCCACACACACACCAGGTGAAGAACACGGCGGTGACAGAGCTGTAACGAGGCTCTCTGGAATCACCACCGGAAGGAACCCTTTAGCCTCAACTGGGTCATCCAGTAATTCCACCCAAAATGACGACGTGAGCCCCAACCCTAAGTGGTTAACGAGCCTTCCTCTCCCCTCTTCAGGGGCCCATTCAAGGTTATGAGGTTACGGGGCAAACTGCAGCATCACCCCATGAGGCCCCAACGCAGAGAACACTTTACCAGCCGAAAAACGTGGATGTCTTGGTTTCTGGTCACCAGATGTGCATTCTTCGCTGTGCATGTAGCTGTCTCCAGCTTGTCCCCTGTCAGCATCCAAACCTGAAATTACGGCAAACACAGCGGCCCTCTTTGTTAGTGTTGGAGGCCAGCGCGTCGCCTGCGTCAGCTGGACTTGGTATGTCCCGTTTACCTCCTCAAGGCCCACGGTGTCCCCCACACACCACAGAAAACACCCAGTTCAAGGGCTTCAGGACGCTGAGCGGCCACTGCTGGTGGCAGCACACACTGGTGCGACACGTTTAGAAAACCGTTTGGCTGCACGCTTAGGCCAACATCACGAAGCTCGGCCTCTGACCTCATAATCCCCCTCCTGGGAGTTTTTCTTTAAGCAATAAATAATCTCAAAGAAGGGAAAGCTGTATGGATAAGGGGTCACTTCCGTGTCCCACATGCACCACCGATGTGCCTCGTTACATTTGGCCTTGCTACCTGTGTGGATGTCTGTGAGGAATCTCGTGGGAGTTAACCCAAACTATAAAATGCTGGTGATAACCGTGCCAAGTTCTTCCATACCTTGTAACAGGTCACTTTACATGTCACTGCTGTGGGCTCAGAGAGGGTAGGTGACTTGCCCCATAGCCACACAGCTAGCAGCTGTCCCAACCAGGATCCAGGTCGTCAAAGTCCAGATGGAATGTGTTTTGTGCTCTGCTGTTTTTTTACCCATTAACCCTTTGTTTTCTCTGCTCCCAGCAGGGAGGGGCCTTAGAGTCATCAGACAAAGAAAATTTGGGCAGTGGGGGAAGAATATGAAGAAAATAACAAAGTGTGTTTCCCAAGTAGTCACCATGCCAGGCACCCATCACGTGCTTGATGCAGTTTAGCCTTCGCAGTAACTTTGAGGAAAGCAGTGGAAGCACTGAGAAGTCAAGCCACTGGCCAAGGGCCACAGAGGTTGTCAACGGAGGTGGGACTTGAACCCAGGCCGTAAGGCGGCAGGGATGAAGGCACCAGGCCCTCCTGGGGGCCTGGCCTCTGGGTTTGACCCGAGTGTGTGTCAGCCTTTTCCCTCAATGCCCCATCGGGCCTTAAAAACAGTGTTGTTTTAAGCGATCCCAGTTTGGTACTAGTTTTCAGGGTTTGCTGTAAGAGAGCAAACACCAAGAGAGAGAAAGAAACGGGAGGCTCAAGCTCTAGAAAAACATGGAAAGTCATCAGCACACCACGCAGCACATGTCCCACTTGGGGACAATACAAAGGGCACGGCAGGTAAGTGCCCGGGCCTGAGCTCCCGGCCCAGCTCCACATTGCCCAGTGTGAGAACCCGAAGCGGCCTCCCTCAGCCTCAGTCGCTGCATCTGGGGAGGGGCTGACATGGAAAGTTTACAAGTGCTACCCCTTTCTGGCCTGTGAAAGATCACACCTTAGACCCTCGTGACAAACGGCCCTGGCCCATCCCCAACATACACCCCCCCCCTCCGCCCCGTCTAACAAGGGAAGCCAGAGAGGCCCAGTCCACACTCTGTGAATAAAACGTCGCGCCTTTTGGGGAGAACGGTGTTGAAAAGGAGAAAAACCTCAGGACCAAGCCAGAAGCAGAAATTGGCATCTCCAAAACCCTGAGAGGAGAGGTCTGAAAAACGGGAGGTGACAAATTTTAAAGACCACAATGCAGCGGAAACTGGCCCTCCTGACATCAGGCTGTTTCTCCACAAACGGGATCTCGCTGGCAATTTCCTGTGAGCCAAGGGACAGAATTCTGTTCACAGAAGTCCACGCCCACATGCCTGTGCGCCGCCCCGCCCCGCCCCACCCTGTGGACTTGACCGCGCCTGGAGCTCCTTTATCCTAATCCACATACCCACAGGGCCCCGCTCACATGCACTTTTGCCAAATGAGCGATGCAGCAGAGAGCTGCTTCTGGGCGGAGGCAGGTGACACACACGTACATGTTTTCAGGAGCTCCAAGCCAATGAGCTTGCAGATCCTTTGCTTGGGTCCATTAGATGTAGCCTGCTCCTCAGGCGCCCTCTACTGGCCTCTGATTAAACTACTGGATATATATTTTGGGGGACCCACGCAGCAGAGTACAAAATGTAAATATGGCAGTTTGTTGGGCCAGGCAGTCACTCCATTGGGTGGTCATTCATTCACCCAGATCGACAGAAAGATGGCTAGCTGGCTGGCTGGCCGGTCACTCAACACGAATATAATGAACAGCCCGAGCATGCAGGACACGACCTGGTACTTAGGGATAAGGAGATACACGTGGTCCTGCCTTCATGAAGCCCGGCCTGGGGAGAGGGGACAGCCAGTAAAAGCAAACGCAAGTCTTCCAAAACCCGGCTGTCAGGATGGGAAGTGACCGCAGTGGCCCATCTGAGATAGGGCTATAGGTCATGGTCCCTGCATTCTATTACAACTTCCACCTCTCCCCTCTCTTGTGTTTACACTCTGCTGAAGGGATAACTGGTCTAATTCTGGGATTCGGTTCCACACAGCGGGCTATTTCAGCAGCCCGGCCGCCGGCAGGCTCACCCTACCTTGATGCCGGCGTTCCTCAGGGTTTCCAGGGTGGGCCTCACGTCCGCCTGCAGCTGGTCTTCCACGCCCGTCAGGCACAGCAGCTCCATCTCCATCTCCAGGCTCTCGATCACAGTGGCCACTTTGAGAGAGCGGTCGTGCACACTCAGCTTGGCCTGGACATAGCGGGCCTGGGACACACCAGGGGACACAGTCACAGCTTAGGGTGGGGAGGTGCGAGGCTGACTGGCACCGAGAGCGGAACGGGCCATGCCTGATCTCACCACAGCACGTGGGGTGGACCTCAAAGGGATGAAACACAGACTTCCGGCCTCCCTCCAAGTTCATCAGCCTTGCCTCTGTGCCCACCTGCAGCGCAATCTCCAGATAAAAGTCGCTTCACTTCTCTGAGCCTCAATTGTTTTCACCCATGAAACAGCAGTTAACAGCCCCAACCCCGTGGGGTTGTCGGAAGGATTGGCACAGCTCAAGATCTCAAAAAAACCAGTCGGTTCTCCCACACAAAAAGTACACTTTGCAACCAAAAACCTTTGAGCGGGTTTTCTAAAGACGAGGTCCCATTTCCGAAGACCATCAACCCAACCCTTCTGTTTAATCCCCCCTTGATAGTGTAGGCAAAGCCAAGATGAAAATCTAAACCCTCTAATGGGCTGACTCAAAACGTGTGCCTTTAAACTAGAAAGGGAGGCGGAACTGACCGGGGCTAGAACTCCTATTAAATAAAACTTTACAAAGAACTCCAACGAATCAAAGACACAGACCCAAGCAGTTTCTCCGGGTGGAAAAGGACAAGGGCCCCAGAACCACCTGTCCCCCAACCTCCGTGTGTGTGTGTGTGTGTGTGTGTGTGTGTGTGTGTGTGTGTACACGAGGTCATTATAGATGTTGATAAGTGCAATGAAGAAAGTGAAACAGGGTGAATGGGAGGAGATGATGAGGTGGGACTGCCTTAGATGGGGAGTCCAGGAAGACTTCTCGGAGGAGGCGGCATCTGCGCTGAGAGCCAAAGGAAGCGGCAAGGGGGTGGGCCATGGAGCTCTGGGAGGAAAGACCGAGTTCCAGGCAGACAGAAAGAGCAAGTGTACAGGCCCCGGGACGAATGTGAACCTGGAGCGCTCAGAAACGAAGTCAGTGTAGGCCAGGGGCAGATGGGAGGAGAGAGAACAGGAGAGGTGGGCAGGGCTGAGAAAGTAATGAAAGGTCACAGGACCGCTTACTTCAAAGTCTTGATACTGCTCCTCTGCCAGAGACTTCTTCGCCACGACGAGCACACGCAGCCCCTCTCGGGCCATGTTTCCACACTGAAAAGCAGATGGCAGTCAGCAGAGAGCCATGCTGAGGGCGCTGCCCCTGAGTCCCAGACTCTTGCTGAGGGGGGCTGGACACTGAAGTGGACAGGCCCCTCCCAAGGGGACGGCGAGAAGACAAATCAGAACACTGCGTTCCCCTAAAGCCACCTACCCTGGGCAACCCTTCTGAAGCGGGGGTTGCATCATGGCTGCTGTGGGCCAAGCACAGCCTACCCAAGTTTCCTGTAATTGGCACAGTACACGTTTCGAAATTTTAGTCCACGTTTTAAGATTTCACAGACAAATCTGGCTTTCTGGCGTGTTGGGAAAACTGAACCTCTGACAAAACCGAGGGGCGCTTTCCCAAGTAACTACGATCAATCATGGCTGAAATGTGGCCACTTCCATGAGCTCCCAGGAAACACAGTTGTCAAGGGGAGACTACGCCAAACCGTTTAACACACACGCTGCGACCCTGTCAGAAAAACACTTCCCGGCCAGTTTCGCTCGAGTTGCCTGCCTGGCCCTGCTCAGCATCTGGGTTTACCGCTCACCTACTGAAAATATACTATTAACGAATGCAACATGTGAATTCCCCACCTGGAGCCAAGAGACGAATTACAGACGGCCTGATAAACCTGAGCGGTCCTGTCATCCCTGCTGCCGAGGAGTCCCCATGTCACAAACTGGGGCGGGCAGCCGGTGACATGGCCCTGAATGGTCCCCACCTCCTGGCACCCACACCCTTGCACAATCACCTCCTTTGAGTGTGCGCTGGACCTAGTGGCTTTTTCCGGACGAACAGAACGTGGCGAAAGTGAGGGGAAGTCGACTTCCGAGAATCAGTGACTTCCGTCTGCTCCCCTTTTCCTGCTCCCCCTCACTTGCTCACTCTGACAAAGCCAGTTGTCACACTGTAAGCCGCCCTATGGAGAGGCCCACGTGGCAAGGAAGATGGTGGCCTCCGGCAAAGGAGCTCAGGGCTGCCCACGGCCACCACTGAGTGAACTTGGAGGTGGGTCCTGCCCCAGCTGAGTCTTCAGATGAGACCGCCGCCCCAGCCAACCCCTTGACCACAGCCTGTGACAGACCCCAAGCAGAGGATGCAGGCAAGCTGTGCCCGGATTCCTGGCCCACAGTAACTGAGAAGTAAATGTGTGTTCTGCTAAGCCACAATGTTTTCTGCTAAGCCACAATGTTTTGGGGTGATGTGTTATGTAGTCGCGGATAACAAATACAGAGACCGCCCCCCCAACACACACACACACACACACACACACACACACACACACACACACACGAGGGCGGCCTCTGGAACATGCTGCCAAGGCCCGGTTCCCCCCTCAACGCGACACTCACCTCTTCTTCCAGCCAGTCGTTGTACTGCACGATGCCAGCCATGACGACGTCTGCTCCCTTCATGTAGAATGTGATTTCCCCAGTGGATTCATCCTAGAGAAGCGGGGTGGGAAGGCATGAATACCCGAGAGGAACACCCACGCTCTGCTCCAGTGCCCGCTTCCCATGACAGATGGTGTACTTAGCAGACGCCAGCTTTTTCACTTGGCCAGAGATGAAACGCGAGAGAAGGGGGCCTCGCTTTGGGTCAAAGGCCACAGAAAATAGAAGAAAGCTCAAAGCATCTGAAAAATTATTAAACGATGAGAGCAAGATCAAAAGGATGTTAGGAGTTTTATAAAAACAAAAGTTGTTCCCATTCCAGCAGGAACGGACTCCCACGCTAGAAGATTACTAGCTTTATTACCCTGGACTGCCAGCAACACCACACTGGTGACTGGGGTCCCCGCAAAAGCACTGGGAAGGAAGGAAGATAATTATCTAGGTCAGGGTTTCTCAGCCTTGGCGCTATGGCAATTTAGCTGAAGGATTCTTTGCTGGGGAGGGGGGGAGAGGTCAGATTGTACCCTGCAGGACCTTTGGCTGCACGTCCCTGGCCCTCTACCCATGAGATGCCAGCAGCACCTCTGGGGTGACAACCAAAATAACTCCAGACATTAACAAATGTCCCCTAGGAGGCAAACTGTCTTAGCTGAGAACCGATGATCTAGATCATTCCAGACCCCTGTGTGTACCTGAGGACTTCAGCTGGAGACCAGATTACCTGCATTTTCCGTTCGCACTGACCGGATTTTCTAGGAAGTGGGTAAGACAGGCTTGGACCTGGCACCAGCTCCCGGTTGAGTCCCTATTGGACAAGCTACTTCTTAGCTCTGCGCCTCAGTTTCCTCAGCTATAAAACGGGGATGCTAACAACTCTCCCTGCATAGGTTTTTGTAGCTTAAACAAGATCACGGAGCACGTAGCAAAGGGCCAGAGACACAGGAAATGTCCACTCAGTGTAACCATTCCTGTTCTGGTGACAGTAACTCCACAAGTCCCTGAGTCACACTATATGTGGAGAACAAAGCTAATTAGCCCAGAGGTTCTCAGTGGGGACAATTCTGCCTCCCAGGAGACATGTGGCAATGTCTGGAGACATTTTTGGTTATCACAACTGGGGAGGGGGAGACAGAAATCTAGTGGGTAGAGGCCAGGGGATACTGCTACACATCCTACAGTGCCCAGGACGGCCCCACAACCAAGAACCATCTGGCCTCACGTGTCAGTGGTGCTGAGGCTGAGAAATTCTGGCTTTGAGGGATGATGGTGAAATCGCTGGTTTTCATCCCACGATTCTTTCCTTGATGATGCCCATCAGGGGGAGGCTGGTGGCAGCAGAGATGGACAAGGGAACTGAGTGTGGCCATCACCACCTCCTGCCTCAATTTTGCTACTCCAGGAAGCCCAGACTGCAAGCCTGTAAACTCTTCATTGCATATGAACTAAAGACCCAAAGCCAAACGAGTGGTACAGCCAGCGTCCCTCCTTCAAAATAGCTTTCGAATGCCCGCTAATCACTGACAATCTTTTTTAGAACAACATACTCATAAAAGCACCCGCCGGCCACAAAGAGGCACCTGTGTTTTGGAGGCATTAGAACTGCACGCTTTATCTCTGACAGATCGTGCCTAGGCCTGCTTGAGACTCAGGCCAAAGACAGCTGTGGGGTCTGAACATGAAAGCAACCGAGGGCATTTTTTTCCCTTCCTCTTCACTCAAACGGTGCTTGACAACATGACTGTGGGAAGTCAGGTCCTCTCCCCAGCTTCCTCGACTCCAAAAGGGTCTCCGGAGAGCTCAGACATCTTGTCCAAAATAAATACTATATTGACTGACTCTTCCCATGAGTCACTCCGTCCCACCGAGTTCATCACAAGGTTACTTCGTTCCCATATTATGGCAAGATGAGGCCAGCAATTCACAGAGATCGGCTGGTGCTGGTGCATTGTTTTGGGGCCGCATCTTTTTCCACTGTGGTCCCATTCTGGCACCTGTTCAAAGGCCTCTCCTATTCAAACAATGACAAGTGGATGACCTACACCAACGACCCGACTTCATTCCACATGGGGAGGGCAGTGGAACATCTTATGCACAACAGAAACAAAACCGGCGACACGGCCTCCCTTCAGAAAGACAAGCACACGCGCCCCAAAGTAACTGGCTTCTCCAACCCTCACCGACCTTCTCAGAAGCCCGATTCACGCGCAGACCAGACCTTGCTTTGTGAGGGCAAGGAGATATGGCCAAGTCCTGCCCATGAGCTCACACATTTAGTTTAAGGAGGCTGATGAACTAGGCGAGGGCAAAACCCTGTCAACAGTCACGAAACCAAGCCAAGAGACATTTACTACCGAGCCAAAACTTCCTCACATCAGGCAATAGACAGTTCTTTTCAAATAACAGATGAGATAAATGGACCCGTGAGCCCTGAGCTCTCAGCCCCAGCACCATGAACAATGGAGGTGGATCATTCTCTGTTAAGGAGACTGTCCTGGCCTCTGCCCACTAGATGCCAGTAGTGCCACCCTCTGAGCTATGACAACCAAAAATGTCTCCAGGTATTCTCAAATGTCCCCTGGTGGCATGATGGCCCCAGGAGGAGAGAACCCAAACCAGAGGGAGATTTGTACAAGGTGGAGAACTGGTCCAAAGGCTGTGGATGCTGACGTCTACCCATCAAAACCAACGGTAAAGAGGGAGACAGGTCAGAAAATGAGAAAAATTAGCAAAACAATATGCATTTCATTACAGACAGCCTAGCAAAGATGGATGCTCACAGAGGTATCTTTAGCAGTGAGAAATGAAAAATAACTTAAACATAAAAAAAAAGAATATTTAATCAAATAACGGTATTTTTTTTCAACAAAACACCATGCACATTAAAACCACAAAAGCCATGTTTTAATGACATGAGACATTTTTCAATATATTTCATGGGGGAGAAACCCTTCTATAGAATTCAATGCCAATTTCATTAAAATGTGTGCAGATATTTACACTCATATATACTTAAGGAAAAAATGAAAAGAAATTCTCCAAAAAGGTAAGAGTGGTTATTTTGGAGTGGGGAAGTAAAGATGAATAGTTTGGTGCCCTTCTTTACCTATTTATTTGTTGTAAATGTCTTAACGCAATGCTGATTTTTTTTTTTAATAACCTGGGATGGGGGAGTGCTCACTGAACATAATGATAGATTTGCCCATCCAACAGTATCCTATACTTCCAGGCACGAGTCCTGCTCTCGCTGTGGGAAGGCACACGGGGTCACATCACATAAAGTATGATGCGTGTCTGGGAATGAGAGACCTTTAAACTACAGGAAGGGTGGGGACACTGCTGCCCCGACTCTACATGGCTGATATTGGGAACTATTCTGTGATGATTCAACCATGAAATGACTTCAGCAGAGCCCACGGCCCTCAAACTTGAAAACATAAAGGCTGGAACAAAATTAAAGTGGGAGATAATGACTCTAATTCCCCAGGAAACGCCCACCCGCAGGATTTATGCTGCTGCTTCCAAAGGCCACGGATGTTCTTGACATCAGATGTGTACTCAAGATACGGCTTAGCAGCCTGAGTCAGGCCAGGTGTGGACCAGTGGGAAAAGCCGCAGCCACATGAGGAAAAAAGCCCCCTTCCCGCCCCAGAGTTGCCAAGGATATAATTCCGGAAAGCACCTACTGGCATCAGGGACATAAAACTCCCTTAACGTGTATCGTTGTCAGAGTACATTCATGCCGTTATCACTGGATCATCAGAACAGAGCTCATGGAGCTGTTTTAATCTCTACTCGGGGAGGCAGCCTCTAAAATGGACCCAGTGACCCCCACCTCCTGGAAGTCACACTGTTGAGTGGCCCACTCCCACTGAGCCGGGAGTTAGACCCAGTGACTTGCTTCTAATAACAGTAAGGAAAATATGATGGGAGGTCAGTTCTGAGATTCAGTTACAAAAGCCTGTGGCTTGCATGCTGTGCACACTCACTTGCTCACTTCGATGAAGCCAGCTGATGCAGGGGCTGGCCCACGGACAAGCCCATGGCAGTAAGTGAGGGTGGCCCCTGGCCAACAGCCCCCAGTCCACACGGAACTGAACCCTGCCAACAACACTGATTTTATCCGGAAGTGATGACTGCAGACCCAGCTAAGCCCCACCCAGACTCCTGGGCCACAGAAACTGTGAGGTAATACCTCCTGCTGTTTTAAGTCGCCAAGTGTAGGATAATCTGTAACGCAGGAATACATAATGAATACACTGCCCCAACATTACTCTGGGGGCTCTGTGAGCTTTTTGAGGCCCCTCTGATCTCACCCAAACTCCCAGGTCCTAGGGGTAAAGACCATGGCGCTGGGAGCCAGACAACCTGGGGGTCGAATCCCAGCTCCGCCATCTTTCAGCTATGTGAACGTGGGGAGATGTCTTAGTCTCGCTATACTTCACCCTCCTCCTCTGCCAAATGTTAGTCATAATGGTACCTACCTCACTGGGTTATGGTGAGAATTAAATGAGTTAGTGTCTGCAAATCATTTAAAACAGTGACTGGCACCCAATAAGCACTATTTAAGCGTTACCTACTGATACTGTTATTGCTGTTCCTACTGCGGCCACTATTACTACTGCTGCCAGCACTACTCCTACTCATTACTACTGTTACTAATACTACTAGTACTAATTACTAATACTACTATTACTGATTTACTATAATGGAATCTACAACTCAGGTCCCTGAGGCATGAAACACTTGTGTAGATAGAATGGAGGGGATCCTCGTTTAAAATTAAAAAAAAGAAAAAAAAATCTAGAGAAGATGAAATGCTCTTATTCCAGAGATTCGCATGATCTGAGGCAGAGGTTTCTCCAGCCACACCGAGTATGTGAAGAACCTTAAAAATACCGGGGAACCATCCCAATACCAAAGTGGGAGTGGGATGGAACCCAGTAATCTACATTCTTAAAGCTCCCCTGGTAATTCCAGAATCAGCCAGGCTTAAGGACTACTGACCAAAGTGGCTTATGAACCCAGGGTTTCCAGGCTTCCCAGAACGCAAAGTGTGGTCTCTGTGAGTAAAAGAGCGAGTAGGAAAACAAGATGTTAATTCAGACTCTTCAGATGGGCAAAACGTAAAAAGTCTAACGCTATCACATGTTGGTGAGGACATGGAGGAATAATGGGACTGAGATTAGTATAAGCACTTTGGAGAAAAAGGTGACAGTATCTGATAGAGTTAAAGACGTACATATTCTACAGCCCAGCAACTCTACTTCTAGGAATACGCCACAAAGAAACCCTGACATCCATACAACAGAATCTGAAGCAGACAACGCAATGCACAGCAGTGCTGCCTAACTGTCTCTCAAGAGGGAACGGCGGTAGACGGAAGGCAGAGAGGTATAGTCACACCCGATGCGATAATAAAAATCAGCTACGGTTAATGACGTGGGAGTCAGGGTAGGAACATAAAGTTTTTTGTAATGTTAAACAAAAAACAGGAAGTAGAAAAATGACACATATACTAACTACAATGCCACTTATACAGAGAATAATAATATGTAACACTGTAATACTTGTTATTTATACCCAAACATGTCTGATAATTGCATTTTTAAATTCCTCAGCGTGATAGACTTGGTGGAGAAACGGAGGAGCAGCACATCCAGGGAGGAGATGGCACTTCAATTCGAGGCACAATATTTTATTGCTTTAAGAAATTTTTTGAACTATATATAATACATGCAAAAATACGGATGAATCTTACAAATCTAAATTTGAGCAAATGAATTCGAACACAAAAGGGTATCTACTGTACAATGTCCTTTTATACAAAGTTCAAAAGGAGACAAAATTAATCAATGGTAGAAATGAGGACAGTGGTTCTCTCCCTCTAGGGAGGGGTGATGGAGTGACCAGAAATGAGGCATGAAGGAGCTAAAAGATGATGGTGGGTGAGAGTCTGTTCCTTGCTCTGGATGCTGGTTTCATGGGTGTGGTAACTTTGTAAACACTTGAGATGTATACACTTTTTTTTTTTTTAAGCTGAGCCATCCTGCCACCTGTTGGCAGCTCAATGGCAGCTCAGCTCGGGTCAGGAATCGAACTGGCAACCCTGTTGCTCAGAGCTCGCACTGTTGAGTGAGCTCTTAACCAACTGAGCCACTCGGCCAGCCCTGAGATGTATACACTTTGGATGTTTGCACGTCTCTCTGTGTATGCTATAGTTCACTAAAAGTTTCAAAAACATAAAAAAGAACATCAGAAATAAAGATGGCAAAAGGATGATGCTGAGTGATCACTAGATTTATTTCAGTAATTTTTGTGATTGTACGAATTTTAAAAAAAACACTGAAAATATTTCATTACAAGGGTGCCAAGATCATTTACAAGGGAATAGTCTTTTCAACAAATGATGTGGGGACAGCTGGATGTCCACATGCAAAAGAATGAAGTTGAACCCCTTCCTCACACCATATACAAAAATTAACTCAAAACGGATCAATGATCTAAAGAACAAAAGCTACAAAACTCTTAAAAGAAAATATAGGGGTAATCATGAGCTTGGATTTAGCAGTGGGCTCTTTAGATATGACACCGAGTCAAGAACAACAAAAGAAAAAATAGATAAACTAGACTTCATCAAAATTAGTAACTTCTGTGCACCAAGGGAATTTCATCAATAAAGTAAAAGACAACCTACAGAATGAGAGAAAATATTTGGATAGCATATCTCTGATAAAGCTCTAGTATCCAGACTCTGTAAAGAACTCATACAACCCAACCACAAAAAGACAAACAACCCAATTCAGAAGTGGACAAAGGACCTGAACAGACATTTCTCCATGGAAGATGTACAAGTGCCAATAAACATCATTAGTCATTAAGGAGATACAAATCAAAACCACAGCCAAATGCCACTTCACGATCACTTGGATGGTTATAATCAAAAGGAAGAAAGAACAAGAACAAGCGGTGATGAGGATGTGGAGACATTGGAACTTTCACATATCGGCTGGTTGAAATCTAAAATGGTACAGCAGGGGGCCGGCCGAGTGGCGCGATGGTTAAGAACTCGCTTGGGATGCCAGAGGGCCCCGGTTCGGATCCCACATATGAGGGCCAGTGACACTGCCCTCCACAGCTAAGATGCTGAACAACAGCTCAACCTGGAGCTGGGCTGCCGAGAGTCGCCGGCGACGGCGTAGGCTGCAGCCCCTGTGGCAGTGGGTTGCCATGGGCTACCGTGTGTAGCCAGCAGCCAGCGTGAGCGGCCAGCAGCCGCAGTGAGTGGCCGTCCAGAAGCCGGCGACTGATCTGCCTCCCCCAGGAAGAGCGCAATGATGGTGCCAACTTGGGCCAGTGAAGCAGCGTCCTCCACAACTAGATTGAAGAACAAAAAACGACAGCAACTTGTCTGTTCCCCTTCCCCTAATTCCCCAGTACTGTTCCCATCCCCCCAATTACCCAATAAAAAAAAATCTTTAAAAAAAATAAAAATAAAAATAAAACGGTACAGCAGGGTAGAAAGCAGTTTGGAGACTCCTCCTAAGTTTAAAACACAGAAATTACCCAGCGATGGAGTAACTGACCCAGCATGACCGAGCAATTCCACTCCTAGGTATAGACCCAAAAGAACTGAAAACAGGCATTCACATCCTTGTTCACGAATGTTCATAGCAGTATTACTCACAACAGCCAACAGGTGAAAACAACCCAAATGCCCATCCATGGATGTATTCGGATCACAAACATGGAATATTATTCAGCTATAAAAAGGAATGAAGCGCTGATACCTGCTACAATATGGATGAACTCTGAAAACATTATGCTACGTGGAAAAAGCCAGGCACAAAAGGTCACATATGGTGTGATTCCATTTATATGAACTCTCCAGACCAGGTAAATCCATAGAAACAGAAAGCAGATTCGTGATTGACAGGAACTAGGGGGAAGGGAGTAGGGGGACTGACTGCTTAATGGGTACAAGGTTTCCTTTGGGGGTGTTAAAAATGTTTTGAAACTAGACAGAAGTGGTGCACAGCGTTGTGACTATATTAACTGGCACTGAATTAAACATTTAAAATGATAAATTTGTTATGGGAATTTCACCTCAATAAAAAAAAAATACATTCAGCTAAACAAAAGAGCATATCACGGGAAATGTATTATTATCAAGAAATGCCCGATCTTCATTCAAGACCTGGGTTCACCAGAAGCGGACCAGCCATCCGAGTTCCTGTCCGATGGATGAACTTGCATTCTTGCTGCTTAGGGAATGTTATTCCCTTGTTAGTTTGGGCAACAGACAACAAAATAAAGGTGGTTAGAAGCAGGTAAGAAAGAATGTCAAGCCACAGGGACATTCACAGCGTACTTGGGGGGGTTTTAACCATTTTAAGTCATCAATAAAAACATGACTCACCCTCACAATGATGCCCATGCGCTTGCTTTCGTAGGTGAAAGGGAAGATCTGTAAGATGGTGAAATTCAGGATCTGGTCGCCAGGGGTCCTCAGCTGCATGGAAGACTGGTCTCGGCCCACCAGGGTTAAGCCCACACTCTCAGTCCACTGTACCAGGGCCACCTGAAGGTTACAGAGAGCGGACGGTCAGACACTCGGGCGAGGGTCCTGGTTCACAGGTCCAGCGAATGAACACAAAGGTGCAAGGGGGCGCAGGGACAGGTGAAGCATAAGTTGTCGCTGTGTCCCTGGGGGAGGCTGTGCAGGCCCCGTGACTGCTGGGCCTGCTGGGGCCCTGCACTCACATCTGCCTCTGTAAGGCACGACTCACCTCTTCCAGGCCCCAGAGCAGGCCGAATTCCAGAGCAGGGGCAGAGAACTGCACAGGGTCAAGGGTGATTAGCACGGACCATACAAGCCAAACAATTACTGGGACGGGGTGGCTTGGCCTTCAGGCTTCCCTTTAAGACTCGCGGATACTCAGCCGGTGGGTAGTTCCAGCAGTTCTCAACTGGGCGAGTCTGCCCCCGAAGGGGCATCTGGCAATGTCTGGGGGCATTTTGGGTTGTCGCAACTGGGAGAGGGGGTGTGTGCTGCTGGCATCTAGCAGATAGAAGGCAGGAATGCTGCTCAACACAACAGAAAATTAGCCCACCCAAATGTCAGCCCTGCCGAGGTTAAGAACACTGGTCACACTGATGAGGAAGCCCAGGCTCGGAGAAGTTACGATGTCCGGGGTGATGCTGCTGGTGGATACAGGCCAGGTCAGGTGAGAGCCTGACAGGTGGGCCTGGCCTACAGGCCCAGCCACCCAACACTGCACCCCCGGAGACATGGACTTCTCAGGCGTCCACCCGACACCATTAGGATGTTGATGGGTGGTGCAGTGGGCAGAATAACGGCCCCCAAACCGCGTCCTAATCCCCAGAACCTGTGACTACGCTGCTTTACGTGGCAACATGGATTTTGCAGATGTGATCGGGTTGGGGACCTTGAAATGGGGAGATTATCCTGGACCATCCGGGTGGACCCAATGTAATCACGTGAGTCCTCAAAAGGGGGAACTGTCCTGGCTCCGGCCAGAGAGAAATGTGAGGACAGAAGGAGGGTCAGGGACATGTGACATCACTGGGTGTGAAGGCAGAAGAAAGGGCTAGACCGAGGAACGTGGGCAGCCTCTCGGAGCTGGAAAACACAAGGCGTCCAGTTTTAATGCTAAACAAGCTGCCATTTTATTCTCCAAGTCCAAGGGCATGGTGTCTAAAAAAAAAAAAAAAGGTACCCCCACCCCCTTTCTTCTTATAAAGCTTAATCTTTGGGGAAAGCAAAGGAGGTGGGTTTTAGGAGACTTGAGAAGAGGGAAACGTGACAGAAAAAGGGTACACAGGAGTCAATTTCATCTAAAACGTTTTATTATCTTTAAGCCTGGTCATGGGTATATGGATGTCTATTATTCTCTGTAACTATCTGCCTCTCTGAGATATTTCATAATTTTTTTTTCCCCATTGAGGGGGTGGTAGGGAAAAGAGTGTCACCTTTCCAGGGAATCTCCTAGCAGCAGCCGCCCCCCAGCACCTCTATTTTATTAGGGTCCTCCCTGAGTCCCCATTCCTTTTGCCAAGTCTGCAAAAGCCACCAGGAAGATGCCTGCAGCTTGGTACTCACGGCTCTGTTGTTTCTGGGACCACGCGGTGGCACCTCAGCTTTAGTGCTTTAGTGGGGGGTCGCACTGGAGCTCAAACCCGGGGTGCCAGCCCAGCTCTACCACCCACCCCCACTTCCTCCCTAGGCCTCTGAAATAGGGGACCTGAAGTTGATTATTTCTCATTTCTGTTCCAGCCCTAAATGTTTTGTTTATACATCCTCAGTTGGTGCTGTGCTCAGATATCTAATTAGGTTTCCGCTGCTGATGGTAACTGAATTTACATCAGAAAGAAGTTATTCTTCACGAATGGGAAACCCTACCCTGGTTTGATTATGTCATAACAAGTCAACCAGGTCGAACTCGCTTTCAAATCTGACCAATGGAAGAGACCATTACACTGACCTGCCCCCCCAATCCAGAGCTAATCAGTAATGATTTGTTTTATTTTGTTTTTTGTTATTAGCCTGCGCAAGTCTTGAAAACCCATTCGCTTATTTAATTCAGTAATTCTGACTTTCAATATGGCCTGTCTTACCTGCTAACAATCTCCTTTTCAAAGTTTAAAATTAACAATCCAGTAAAGCTCTGTATTTACAAAATAATCCCATCTGTATATAAAATGTCTCTAAGGGTGATACACATGAAGAGAAATCCTTCTAGCTTTTATCTCCATCTTTCTGTACTCCTGGAATATTTTTAGCACGTACATGCATTTCTTTTATTTTTAATAAAAGAAAGTAAATAAATATCCCAATGCAACACAAGATATTACAAATACCTAGGTATACACAAGCCCAAAAAGTTTAACTAAAATTTTACATACCAAGTTTATATAAAAAGCAACAGCAAAATTCTCCTTTGGATGCTTTCAAATATGTCATTGAAAGGATTTTTTTTCATTCTTCTTTTCAAGGAGCTGTTACTTCACCCCTTAAAAACCTATTTCATTGTTCTGAAAAGATGTGAAAAGTCTGCGATATTGGGCTTCAAGGAGATACACTAACTCCCCCCCGAAACTTGTTCTTAATCTAATCGAGAAAGACGCTGGAACACCAGAACCGGAAGTGGCTTTCATGGGGGTGAAGGCTGTTCTGGCCTTAGCCAGCCCAGCCCCCATGCCATGGACCCCACAGGGTTGTTAAGAGGAAAAGTGGAACAATAAATCCGAAATGATCAACAATGACAAATGTTCCTGATGAAGGACCAATCACAACTGTAGGTAAACATCTTTTAAGCCTGCTTACTTTCTTCTACAGTGAACCTCTCAACCGAGTTTAAGGACCTACACTAAGACTATGCTTGTCCCCCCACTCCCACCCTCTTGGGTCCCCACATCCTAATCAAAACCTCATTGGTCTCCTGGGGGTGGGGTGGGGGTGCTGATTCCAACAGGATATGAGCCCTGCAGGGGGCCGTTCATTTTCACCTTCCAATTTCTTACTTCACTTGAACATAAGTCAGCGTTAATTTAAAGCTACTTAATAACAGAACACAGAAAACCCCCAAGGTCCTACTGAGCGGGAACAGGTTTAGAATTGGGGAGCTCACGAACCCTTCTCAACTACAGCAGGGATGATCATTTTAGGGGTAAGGTGAGATAACCGTATTCCTGTCCAAAACAAGATGATATAAAATCAGGTTACTCCTTAATTCTGGCGGGTCCACGCTTCTGTTCAAAAGAATCATTCCATATCATCAAATCATAAGAGATTTTAGGGTCTTGAGTCTCACTGTCCTTAACAGCGGGAGTAGGGGTCTCAGGGAGCCTTGGGTCAGAATATCCAGAGGTCAGAGCAGCAGGAGAACAAGAAACCTTGTTAAGGCGAATGAATGAATAAATTAGAAGCAAAATTGATCAAAGGCTAGACACCAAGAAGGGGCAGAGAGGCGGGGCTTGGCTCATGGCTCAGGTGTGTGTTCCAGGTCCATTCATGAAATCAAACAGAGCACGCTACTTTCCCTCCCTAAAACGCCCATCTGAACAAGTCATGCCCAAACTATACATGAAAGGGCTGCTTCATCCTTGGTGGGTCAGCAATAAACCGCCTGTGACAAGTTTCAGTAATTTTCCTTTTGGACCTGGGAATGTGTGCTTGGGAAAAAAGCCAGATCAGGCTAAAGAGCCTTCAGTTCTTGTCAAAAGCAGGATACATACTAAGCGTAAGAGCATGCATGAATCTGGTATCTGATGAAAGGAGTGTTTCGGGGGCATTCAATAAGATAAACACCCAGGCTCACAGTCTGCCCTAATCCAGCCTTCCAAGACTATCAATCTATTTACAAACCTAAAATATTCTTTACCTAAGTAGGAAATAGATTCAATGATGCACCTCAGGGTGGTTGCAGGTTCAAATGTCCACAGGGGTTGGGCAGGTAGCAGCTAGGAGGGCAGGCCACCCAGGGGCCAGGAGTAAACTGAGGCAGCAGTGGCCCAGCTTGGCTAACTACTGCCAGGTGGGAATTGGGCACATTATTTCCAGATCTGATCTTTCTCAAGAGAAGCTGATGTTTATATAACATTATGTAATTTTTAAAATATCACTGCAGAGGTGTTTTGTTTTGTTTTTAACACAGCAGAGAGCAAACAAAATAGCCCATTCACTATGCTTAAGAATCAAGAGAACATGATGGAATAAAAAGCTACTCCCTGACCCAAATTTCCTTGAAACTGTACTTGAATGTCAGGCTCCTATCACTGAACTCTGAGAAAAATTAATATCTGAGAAGGAAGAGTGGTATCATCTCCATAGAAATTTAGCCATTTGGAAATCACTATTGTGAAGGTGAGACACTCAAAAGGTAGGCTTCCAGGGTCCGGTGGAAGATTTATTATCAAGCTTGGAAGCTTCCCAAGATGAGAAATGAGGGAGGGGCCAAAAAATAAAAACATTCCCCTGAGCTTGGGAGAACCCGGATTCGGAATGCGGGCTCAGAACAGGAGTCCCAGGGGACTAGAGAAGGTAAGAAAAAACGGATACTCTAGAACCTCATCCAGTGTCAGCCCTGAGTTCCCCAAACGCTGGTTGCTAAACTCTGCAGCGCTCTGTGAGTTTACAAAGCACTTTCAAGCCATCGTCCCATGGGTAGCAAAGCAATACCACGTGGTTACAAGTCCAGCCTCTGAGACGTAGGGTGCCTGGTTGTAATCTTGCCAGCCATGTGACCCTGGGAACGTTCCTCAGGCAGCCACATCATCTGCAAAATGGCACAACCGTAGTAATTGCGTCATAAGGGGTGCCCAGGGCACAGTGGCCGGCACAGAGCAGGTGTTCAGCAGGTGGCCCCTTCTTCCTGCTATCCTTACTCTCTCTTCTCTAAAGCCTGTGAGCTCAGTGGTATCAGCCCCTCTTCACCTTCAGGAGGCCGAGTTCAGCGATGCTTTGCCTGCAATCACACCGCTGATGGAGTTCACCACAGCCAGCACTGCACCGGGGAAGCTGAAGAGGGACAGTACGTGCCCTCATCTTTCATGGAAGTTAGTGGAAAGGAGGGTCTTGAAATGCAGACTTGTGTTTCTACCATCGACAGACTAGAGGAACACAGCAGCCCAAAGGTTTACTAAAACTCAGCCCTCTGCTGACGTCATAACACAGTGGGGTTCCATGGACTGGCATGCTTTCATAAGACAAGTTACTAAAAAACAAGGTGCTAAAAGGTTAACTAAACAAGGTTACTAAAAAACAACTGTAGCTATAATCACAGTTGTGCTTTAAAATTTTTGTTAATGTTAATAATTAAAGGGTGAGGAAAATTCTAATATATGCCAAGAGTTACCTCTGCAAGAAAACCCAGAATTGATAACAGGGGTGGTTCAGAGGAAGAGGTCTGGGAGAGGAAGCCCTGTGCAGAGGCTGCGAGAATGGAGGTTTTAGGGTGGGAGGCAGACAGGCTTCTCACTCTGTACCAGGAACAGAAGGCAGCCACACAGAACCTTCCGTACCTTACAGAGGACTTATAATTAGTGGCTCTGGACTTACTGAGCCAGTCAAAGCATGGCCATATACATCAAGAAGCTTTCACTGACAGTCTCACACACACGTACACCTGTGTACACACATGCACACACACCCATGCATGTCCCTACACACACGCTCACATGGCACGCATGCACACACATCATATGCACATACGTGTCCACACATACACATGCATATATACACACAAACACACTGACACGCACACATGCA
This sequence comes from Hipposideros armiger, assembly GCF_001890085.2. Lineage (NCBI taxonomy): Eukaryota > Metazoa > Chordata > Mammalia > Chiroptera > Hipposideridae > Hipposideros > Hipposideros armiger. The sequence goes on from NW_017731404.1 coordinate 2,663,539, forward strand.
CACAATACAAAACCTACAGGAATATGAAAACCACATGACTTTCTAAAGAGTGTTACTTAACTCACCTCACCTTCCTTCCTGTTTAGTGAGAAGCACTACAGTATGATTCTCACTACAGAAGCTTACAATTATGTTGCTATATGTTTGTATGCATGTGTGTATGTGTATGTATATATATATATATATGTGTATGTGTGTGTGTGTATATATATATATATGCATAAATTTGGGGAAACTTACATCAGAATGTAGTTATCGCTAGGTGGGGTCATGTACAGGTTGTGTTTATCAACTTCTTTTTGAATCCACAATGTCTACTTTTTCTAAAGTGAGGACATTAGTACTTGTGATTTTAAAAATTGGAGCTTTTTTTTTTTGCATATGAAAGAATTCATATGCAAAGAGAAATAAAGGAGTCACCAGGTTGTTTCTGCTTGCTCATGGGGGAACACCTCCATGACCACCCACACCACGAAACACAGACATTAAAAGCTGTGTCCCCACCGCCACCCCCTCCGGCTCCCACTGTCCCCACCCCCACAGGTCCCCCCAATATCCTGGAGATGATGGAATGCTGTCAGGCTGCAGCCCGCTTGCCCCAGCATCGTGGGAGCACTGTTCTCTGGCCAGATTCCATTCTCCTCCCTCTCCCCGGGGAGCTACTGTACGGTAGCAGGGGGGCGGGGACCGGCCCCCCTCAGGCTGTAATCCATAACTGAATAAAGACCCTTCAAGCCTTCCCAAGCAGAATGTGCACAGGAAACAAATTTAGGAAATCCTGCTTTCTGTTACAGGAAATGAATCCCTACCCCAACTGGTAGAAATTACTCCAGCGGCTCCAAAGTAAAACGAATACTGGCTTCTATGTGTATTCCATAAACTGACCTTGCTTTGACCAGCAGTGTTTTATTGATATAGGATTTCAAAGGTAGGATTCTAGACCCAGCCGCGTCCATGTGGAATTCCACAGTGGCTTGGCCACAGGACCGCTTTCTGAAAGATTTCGCTGGAACTCAATTTAGCCTACTTTCTGTCACGTGTTGTATTTATATAAACAGATTTGTATTTTGCGGTACACATCTTTTACTACAGTCTAGAAGGCTGGTCAATAAAATGTTAACAGTGGTTATACCTTTTGTTGGTAGGGTTATAGTTTACTTTTTTTCCTCTTCTTATATTTTCATATATTCTACCATAAACATGAAATAACTGTGCAATAAAAAATAAGACTGGGGAGCGGGGAGGGGAAGATACCAGTAAGGGAATACTGACCTCTGTGAAGATACCAAAGGCCCAAAGAAAACACCTTTTTAATTCATTACTCAGAATCTTAGAAAAACAAGACAGATCTAAAGCCCAGTGCAGTTTAATGCACAGAAGACATGAAGGACTATTCACTTCAAGAAAAAGGAGCTAAGAAGCACAAAGCATTCCATGGAAACATCTCTGAACAGCCTGAAAACAAATATATAGAAGTTTGGTGGGAGCAGAGGGCTTTGGGACCAGCACTGAAGACCCCCACCCATGCATGTCGATGGCCAATAGGTAAGTTAGGAGCTCGGGGGGCACGAGCAATGACTGATCAGGCCGCCGACATCTGGAACTTGTTCAAATTCCATCTAATACCCATACGCTGCTGGTTCCCAGTCCACAACAACCAAGCATCTGACCCTCTCTCACATCCACCATTGAGTGGTACTGGCCTCCCATTCCCAAATGGAAAAGCAGGATCTGACAGACTACACCTGGTGAAGAAACGATGACAAGTCTCGAAAGGGTTTGGAGTCTATGGCCCAAATGGAAAAAGGAAGATTCAAAGCTATACCTCTATTAAAATTCCCTTTTTTTTTTTTTTTAAGAAAAATGTATAAGATATTGGAAGGCTGTGATCAAAATGTTGTTGGTGGCCTGTGAAAACAGTGGTTTAGCAAAATGATGGAGTTGGGGCTCTGAAAACAAACTCCCTGGGTTAGAACCCTGGCCCTGTCATTTAGGGGGCTGGTGTTACAAGATTCGTTAGCAAGAAAAAACGGTAAATTTACCATGAGGAAACCTTGGAGACGCCACCTTGGTCCAGTGGCCAATGTTCACAGCGCCGAGAGTGGGGCATGTCAGTACCATGTGGCTCCTGGTCACATCAGAGCCCAAAACGCAGCGCCTGAGTCTGCACCGTAAAAAAACGTCCTATGGACGGACCCCAATTGAGAGACATTCTACAACACAATTGGCCTGGATTCTGCCAAAGTGTCAAGGCCACGAAAGTCAAAGAAAGCAGAGCAACTGTTTCCAGACCACAAGAAACTTAAAAGGCGGGACAACTGAATCCAGTGTGGACTCCTGATCTGGGAAAATTCTTCTTTTGCGGAGGTAAAAAAGTAAGTTAGTGGCACAGTGGATGAACTTTGAGTAAGATCTGCAGGTGAGATAGTCAATACTAATACGGTACTGACGCTCACTTCCTGGCTCTGATTCATGTCCTCATGTTTCAGGAACAAAAGTAAAATATTTTCAGAGTGAAAGGGGATGTCTGCAGCTTACTCTTCAGCAATAAAGGAGAGAATGATAATGAAAAGGTGGGAAAATGTTAACTTTTGAGGAACCTGAGTGAAGTTCTGGCACGTGGGTATTCTTTGTACTAATTTTACAACTTTTCTGGAAGTATGAAATTATTTCAAAATAAGAAATTAAAAAAAAAAAACAGGTGAGGGGTGGCTGGTTAGCTCAGGTGGTTAGAGTGCAGCGCTCGTAACACCAAGGTTGTTGGTTCGATCCCCTCATGGGCCACTGAGTTGCGCCCTTCACAACTAGATGGAAACAACTACTTGACTTGGAGCTGATGGGTCCTGGAAAAACACACTGTTCCCCAATAACATAAATAAAAATAAATAAATAATACAAACAAAAAAAACAGGTGACTTTAGGCTAAATGTTTAAACCTCTCTATCTCTGAATTTTCTCTTCTGAAGGTGGGGACAATACCAATGCCTCTTTGTTGCTGGGAAGATAAAATGAGATAATATAATATACAGAACGTGCTTCAAATGGGACCTGATGGGGACCAAGTGCTCAAAGAACGTTGCCTATTGTTACCCTTTACGAGTGAGACTGTAATTGACTCATTTTCCTTTTTATAGTCTCCTGCAATTTCCAAATTTTCTACCCTAAAAAAAAAACCTGCTTTCATAATCAGAATAAAAATTTTTTGAAGGAAGAAGCAAGGAAAACTGGAAGGAAAAATGGCCAAAATGTTCACAGACTGGTGAAACACAGACCTGTGTCTGAATTACATTCAGGTCAGGGAGACAAAGGATATGTGATACTATTTTCATGCTGGGCTAGTTCTCTGCCTACACATATGCAGAGGGCGTTCCTATCACATGACACCTTAACAGGGAAAGGAATCAGGGCTTGTTACAGAAAACAGTAAAGGGCCAACTGTGCTCTCAGGCCCTCTGCTCTTGAACATGCAATCAAATGAATCCTTTTGGTATTAACTAGACAATAGGCTCAGATATGAACAGCAACTTAAAAATAATGTGGCTTATTGGGCTTCATCAATATTAGAAACTTTTGTGTTTCAAAGGACACCATCGAAAAAACGACAGCCTTCAGAATCAGAAAAAATATTTGCAAATCTTGTGTCTGAGAAGACTTATAGAGGACACATTAAAAAAAAAACTTTATAACTCAATGACAAAAAGACATGACACAACTGAAAGTGGGCAAAGGATATGGATGGGCATTTCTCCAAAAAAGACACACAAATGGCCAGTAAGCCAGTAAAAAGATGCTCAGCATCTTCAGTCATCAGGGAAACACAAATCAGAACCATTCACACCCACTAGGATGGCTAGGCTCAAAAGGACCAACAATGACAAGTGTCGGCAAAGATGTGGGGACACTGGAACCCTCATATGTTGCTGGTGGGAGTGTCAGATGGTAGAGCCGCTTTCGAAAATAGTTCCTCAAAAACTGAAACAGACTTATCACATGACCCAGCAATTCCACTCCCAGGTATGCACCAAGAGACAATAACATGTGTCCACTCAAAGACCTGTACACAAATGGTCATAGCAGCATTATCTGTAATAGCAAAAAAAAAGGTATATGTGTATACACACACACACACACACACACACACACACACACACACACATCCAAATGTCCATCACCTGATGAATGGATAAACAAAATGTAGTGTTAACCAGACAACGGAGTATTATTCACCCACAGGAAGTCATGAAGTTCTAATGCATGCTCCAACATGGATGAATCTTGAAAACACATGCTAAGTGTTTCATACAATATGGGACCTCTTGTGTCCCATACTGTATGTTTCCATCTGTATGAAACGTCCAGAATAGGCAGCTGGATAAAGATAGGAGGAGGTTAGTGGTTGCCAGGGGCTGGGAGGTAGGAGGCAGCTAGGGGGGAAATGGGTGTGGAATGCTTCTTTTTGGGGTAATGGAAATGTTCCAAAATCGAACTGTGGTAATGGTTGCATAACTCGATGAATATACTTAAAAAAAAAAACAAAGACAAAAAAACAAAAACATTGCACTGTGTATGTTTAACGGGTGACTCATGCATGGTATGTGGATTTTATCTTTAAAAAGCTGGGGTTTTTGTTTGTTTTGTTTTTTTAAGGGGGTAGGATTTAAATGGGACCTTGTGTCCACATGGGCTGCCACACCAATTACAAACAGACCTCTTGCTCTTTCGTAAGTCAAGGCAGATCCCAAGTCCATGCCTAGTTCTTCTAGGGAAGATTAATTCCCGCACGCAATTGAAAGCACATCCCCCTAGCAGCTCGGCATCCCCCTGGCTGCTGGCTGCTGGCTGCCCTGACAGGTGGCTGCCTCCCGGAGCCGCACCTGGAGCACGAGAAAGATGGACAGAGCATCTCTGCGCCTGTGCGGAGTTTACCTCATCCGGGCTGGACGCCTGGTACACACGGCACGAATCTTCGTACTGCTTCTCGGCCTCGGCCTGGTCGGTCACGCCATTGGACTCGTAGACGGGAGTCACGTTGTGACAGAGCGCGATGGCCTTCACGGCTTCGTGCACACGGCTGCTCATGGTCCGACGGACTTTGGTGGTGATGGCGGGGCCCTTCTGAGCAGGTGGGTCCTGGGGTTGCTGGGGAGGGAGAAAGCAACAGGAAGATGACCAGATGGAACGGGAAGGTCTCGGACGTGTTGGAAAACCACCAGGCAGAGTTACTGCTTTTCTTACTAGGGCTCTGTAACGCTCAAATATATCTACAGTGATATAAATGGCATGTAATTTTTAGGGACCCAACCATTTATGCTTGGCAAAAAAAAAGCAACATAAATAGAGGGAAAAATTACAATTCAGTGAAGTCTACCTGTGAATGTGTGAATCTGTCTTCCTTTGGGTGGGGTTTGGGGAGGGGGGCTCCGCAGAGTGAAGGTCCCACCATACCAAAAGCAATCCTGGTGTCTGAACCAGGGCTTCTCAGCATCGGCACTACTGACATGTGGGGTGACAATTCTCCGTCGTGGGGACAACTGTGTGTCATAGGATGTTTAGCAGCATCGTGGCTTTCCACCTGATAAGATGCCAGAAGCATCTCCCTCCCCCAGCTGTAAAAACAGATGTTGCCCGAAGTCCCATGGAGACCAAAAGCAGTCCTGGTTTAGAACCACTGTTTTCAATGTACAATCTTTGGTTTAAAATAAAAGGCAACAACTTCAAACAACGCTCTACAGCAGTAACAACCATCAGTAACACATAACCCAAGGCAGGGCCAAGGAGGTGTACCAGTGACAACCAGAGGGAAACCTGGCCAGAGGAACACTAGCTAGCACCTCGCTTAAGGCAGATTTTCAAGGGTAATTTTAAATGTGCTCAATTTTTGCCTTCTATGCTGACTTCGGCCCCTTAACCTGTCCAAGCAGCTGTTCCACTGCCAACACGGCCCTCACCCATCCTTTTGTTCATACCTTTCAACTCATGGCCGGCCCTCCTGAATGGGTTAAGTCTTGGGGGAAATGGTTTCAAGCAACGTGGTAAGAAGAGTATTGAAGGTTAAGAAATCTAAGCTTTCTTCTTAGATGAGTTGTGAACAGTTGTGTGACCCCCAGCAAGTCACATCTGCTCTCTGGGCCTCAGTTTCCTACAAATGAGAGAGGTGGGCTGGCGAGAGGGGGGTGTTCAACCCACACTCCACATCCGAGCAACAGGGACCCCTCAGTACCACCCAGTATGGACGGCAAGCAGCCCACTCCAATGCGTGTTACACAGCAGGTGCCGTGAAGGCCTTCCTTTGAAGTCAAGGCTCTATTGCCTTGAAATATAATAAAAAATTAAGACCACTAGAAAAAGGCCACTTGTGGGGCCGGCCGAGTGGCTCAGTTGGTTAAGAGCTCGCTCAAGAGTTTGAGCTCTGAGCAACAGCGGTTCGAGTCCAGCCCGAGCTGAGCAGCNAGTCCAGCCCGAGCTGAGCAGCCGCTGAGCTGCCAACAGGTAGCAGGATGGCTCAGCTAAAAAAAAAAAAAAAAAAAAAAAAAAAAAAAAGAAAGAAAAAGGCGACTTGTTAGCAGTGTGTGGCTCACTGTTCAGTAAAACTCAGGTGCCCTCCCATGGGCCCTGGGGCTCCCCTGATTAGCTCCTGCCCACCTCTGCAGCCTCCCTTCCCGCCATCTTCCTCTTTGTCCGCTCTGCTCCAGCCACGCTGGCCTGCTCTTTGAACACTGCGGAGCTTCTTTCCTGCCGCAGGGCCTTTGCATCTGCTGCACCCTCTGCCTGGAATGCCATGTCTGCAGGGCTGGCTCACTCCATCTCATCCCTGAGGTCTCAATTTCAATGTTACCTCCTCCCAGAGCCCCCTAATTCACGTTGCCCCACTTGCCCTCCCCCCCAAAGTCATGCTTCCACATTTCCCAGTCCTGTAGTTACTGTCCTGTCTAAAACCGGCCTGTTTACCTGATGATTCTCCTGTTAGGCCATGAAAAACAGCTTGACGGCTGCATCTCTTAATACCTAGAGCAGGAGATATTTACTGAACAAATGAACAATTTAATATTAACGTCCTGTAAGGACCCCGACCCTACCATCACCTTAAGCTGTTCATTTGTGAACACTTGACATGAATTTTTTTTTCCGTCTCCAATAAGAAGTAAATATCAAACTGACCAACACCGGTTCCAGATTTTAAATCATGGTTTTGGACAAAGGACCTGTCATACATAGTCATCCTGTCTCCACAGCTGAGTCCCAGAAGCTGGAAATGTTACAGACTTTTACTGGATGCTACACTCCATTAAAAACATACTTTATCCAACAGAGGAAAAAGCGATCTGGTCTTTTAGAACAAATCGCATCTTATACCCATGAACACAGGTTTGCCCAAAATAGAGAACAGATGGGTTACGAAAAAACAAGAAAATGACTTTCATTTCATTTTTAATACTATTTTTAGCAGTGGCATTAGACTCCTCAGGTAATTAGACAATTACTAAATTATTCTGGTCACGCAGGCACACACACTGCTCCAGCTTCCTGCTCTGTTAACCTCTGGTGTCAAGAGGACACGGGTTTCACTTCCAGGCCAAAGGGCACTGCATGGTAACAATAATTAGAGTAATGAATCACAACTACAGTTTAAATGAATCATTATTTGCCAAGTGCTTTTGATTACAAAGAATTCCACTCTAAAATTATAACAAGGATTGAAGATTTACAGAAAGGTTCTCTCTCTGCGGGAGAGACGAACTCAAGAACGTTTTTTTTTTCTAAGTTCTGTCATTTATGTTCTAGCCACGGGTGCATGTCTTCATTTTTCCCCACGTTCCTCAGCACCTGGACCAAATTATGATTGAACATTAGGGGCAATAACAAGACCTTTGACAAAGTAATTGCTTTGGCCGGCAAGTTTTAGTAACTGTGGGTTTGCATGAAAGGCCGCATGAAGGGCACCTTTCACAAACCTTTGGATCATATAAGCCATCTGATTTTGTGCCTACAGAAGTCAAACACTTCCACGAATAGCTCAAATGTGGGGTAACACAGAGCTCTGGGGCTTTGGATTCCAGGTAACACCAGAAACACAGGTGGACGGCCCGATTTTCACCAGGACCTCACTTTTCAGATCAGGGAGCCGTTTGACAACAAATCGGAAGATGAGGGTGCTTGGCCCCAACCAACATCACAGGCGACTGGTTTAATATCTCCACGTTCATTTACTTCTCGCTTAAATGAATACGTCTCCCCTTTCTCACTGTTTCAGGGAGAAGGGGTCATCATAACCATCGATTCTGAAATCCTCTTTTAATTTTCAAAGAAAAGGCTCGTACGCGCCGCGAATGGTAATCCATATAATCATTAAGGCCTGGCAATTACCAGGGGCTCGGCTCGTATTAGTATTAGGGCCTGTCTTCAAACATCCTCACATTCCCCATATGGAAGAGTTTCACGTTGTACAGTGTTTATCTCTAGCCTCCTCCCCATAGGCCCTTTAACCCACACACATTTCTTCTTACTTAAAAAATACCAGGGGAAAATAAAAACAGATGTGGTGTCCACAGAGGCAGGCTCCGACTCTTTCTGCCCTGGGGAAAAACCACGGGTCCCTCTTAAGGAGGGAGGCGAAACAGCTCCCCGTGAGGTCAGAAGTTGGAACAGGAATCAAGCTCTCCATGTACAAAGGGCCTCGGGCCCTTGGGTGGGTATCTCGCACCATATCATGCTTGGGACTCATTGCACGGCGTCCCAGCAGCCAAATGAGACGGGGCGAATCGATGCAAAGTGGGCCTCTGTTTCCCGTTAATGACCCATGGCAGGGGCATTTCCCAGCGAGGACTCCCGTCTGCATATCAGGGAAGATTGGGACACAAATTAAACATTGAGTCGCCATGAATATCAGTTTTCTTTCTAAATGCAATTAAAACTTCACCATCACTCACGGGCATTCGTAATATCAGTGGATATGATGGAAGGGTTACAACTGGGAAAAACACACTGTTGACAGAGAAGGAATTCCTGTTTCCATAGCCCTTCTTCACTCCCCAAATAAAGCGCAAAGCTGATAATTCATTAACCTCAAAGGGGCCCCCCCTCTGCGCTCCCCCGCTGAGACAGGCTCAGAGCTCCCACTTCTAAAGGAATCAGCCAAGTGACAGGCTGATTGTGTGACTGAATAAATAACGTTTACTATTTAATGGTAGGCATCTTAGAGCGTGACAAAGGCAACACATCTCAGTTCCTTGAAACTGAACCCCATGTAACACAGGGGTTCTCAACTTGGGGGATTTTTGCCCGCCATTTGGCAATATCTAGAGATGTTTTTGGTTGTCGCAACTGGGGGAGGGTGGGGGGTGGAAGGGTGTCACACAGACATGTAGAAGGTAGAGGGCAGGGACGTTGTAAAAATCCTACGATGATAGGATGGCCCTCACAACAAAGAATTATCCAGCCCAGTGTCGTATGCTGAGGCTGAAAGCCATGCTATAAAGCCACTGACACCATAAAACCAGGGCCAGGAAGCGCGGCGGGGGTGCCTAACTGCAGGTTGGATCCTGTCAATTTAACATTTCAGTAATGTGTTCATCTTGGGTTTCTGCATTAATGTTGAGTTTTTAGAATGTTGCATAATATGATTTATCTTAATCACTGCAGGATTTTTTGGCACCCCATTAACTTGTGCTCCACGAGTATGTACTTCACTCACTCTTCTTACCCTAGCCTTGGCCCTGGTATGAAACCGTTAAAAATGATTATAATCATTTATATGAGTCAGAAAAAGGAAGCCGGACAGTGTTCGTCTAACAGTGGTTCTTAACCAGAAATGCTTCTCAGAATAACCAATAGATATTTTAAGAAATACTATATTTGGGCCACTCCACCCACACACCTAAAGAACACAATAGGCCCAGGCATACGAATATAGTATATATATTTAACTTTACATGAAATGCTGATGTTCAACTGTAGTTAAAAAGAATTATGAAAATAGGATGCCTTCTTGTTGGTAAAAACAAACAAACAAACAAAAAACACATGTAACACACACACACACACACACACACATACAGAAACAAAGCAGACATTTCTCCAGACACAGAAGGCAGAGAATACTTTGGCATTTTAAACACTCAGATGTTAACACTGGTTATTTCTGAGTGATGCGAGTACAGGTGATATCAGTGTTTTTCCTTTGTATTTATCTATAGTATTTATTTTTTTTCCAGCAAAAAGAAAAAAAGTATCATACAGAAATAATAGAGCAGTAAAACAACAAAGCTCTGTACCAGAAAAAAAAAAGACGACAGTCAATTCTTCCTCAAGAAAATATAAAATTAACCCTCTCTCTGTTTCCTACGGATGCAGAAAGCAAGAATGCTATCTGGGACACAGTTCACTACTGACAAACTGAATGTATCAGGTGCAGGAAAATACAGCAGAAATTCACACATTCACCAGCATACTCATGAAAAAGAAGAAGAAAAAGGCTCCATAAATTCCAACTCTAACAACAAATCCTAAAACAGTATCAGAGACAAAATATTAAAACTGTGAAAAATGATAGTTCAGGGCCGGCCAAGTGGCTCAGTTGGTTAAGAGCTCGCTCAAGAGTGCGAGCTCTGAGCAACAGCAGTTCGATTCTTGGCCCAAGCTGAGCTGCTGCTGAGCTGCCACCAGGTGGCAGGACGGCTCAGCTAAAAAAAGAGTTAAAGGTATTTCCACTTGCTGGGAGGAATAAAATAAAATAGATGACTACATATTCCAGGGAATATAGACAAGTTGTCTCAAAATATGTTGGTCATGTGACACATTGGGGGGAAAAAATGTTTGAGGACCCTCCATATATGTATATTTAAGTTTGTATAAATATAGTCTTTTGCCTTATAGAACAGCAAAATGATGCAATTCTAAAAAAAAAAAAAAAGATGATAAAAATTAAAAACAGCATTTTTCACAGATTTAGCCATTGTCTCAAAACAACAACATATACTCAGGGTACAGGGCACCGAGAATTGTAGGTTTCAAATTAAATTTCAAATTGTCGTATCTGTTATTTAGTCAAAAGGGGGAATGGAGGGCTGACACACGCTACAAGCTGGAAGAACCCTGAGGACATTACGCGAAGTGAAATAAGCCAGGTGCAAAAGGTACCGTGGGACTCCATTTCTATGAAATGTCCAGAACAGGCAACTCCATGGAGACGGAAAGTAGACTGGTGGTTGCCAAGGGCAGAGGGAACAAGGAGTAGTAGAGGAGTAAGAAACAGGGGGTTTCTCTTGAGGGTGAGGAAAATGTTTGGAAATTATATAATAGCGATGGTTGCATACAGTGTTGAGAATATACTAAAAAACACTGAGAATTGTGCGCTTTAAAAGGGTAAACTGAGGGCCGGCCAAGTGGCATGTTGGTTAAGAGCTGGCTTGGGGCGCCAGAGGGCCCCAGTTTAGATCCCACATTTGAGGGCCAATGACACTGCCCTCAACAGCTAAGATGCTGAACAACGGCTCAACCTGGAGCTGGGCTGCCGTGAGTCGCCAGTGGCGGCGTAGGCTGCAGCCCCTGCTGCAGTTGCCATGGGCTGCCGTGTGTAGCCAGCAGCCAGCGTGAGTGGCCAGCAGCTGCAGTGAGCGGCCATCCAGAGGCCGGCGACTGATCTGCCTCATCCGGGAAGAGCGCAATGATGGTGCCAACTTGGGCCAGTGAAGCAACGTCCTCCACAACTAGACTGAAGAACAAAACAACAGCAACTTGTCTGTTCCCCTTCCCCCAATTCCCCAGCGCTGTTCCCATCCCCCAATTCCCCAATAAAAATCTTTAAAACTCAAAAAAATTTTAAAAAAGGGTAAACTGAGCCCGTTGGCTCAGTTGGTTAGAGAGCACAGCTCATAACACCAAGGTTGCCAGTTCAATCCCCGCATGGGCTGCTGAGCTGCGCCCTCCACAACTAGATTGAAACAACTGTTGGGTTGTTGGAAAAGTCATGATTTATTTTTTTCTATGTTTTTCGTTGCAAAAATGCATCATGACTTTTCCGACAACCCAATACTTGTCTTGGAGCTGATGGGTCCTGGAAAAACACACTGTACCCCAATTAAAAAAAAGAAATAGAAGAAGAATTGAAAAAAAGGGGGGTAAACTTTATGGTGAACTATATTCTCAATTTTGTTTTAAAGGTACCAATAAATAAATAAACCAAAGGAAAAATCATCACATCTCCTTAGCCTATCATGGTTTGACCTCGTAATGTTTGGCCATTTTCCTGTAGTTCACTTGGGCTTGTATTAATCATCTGGATTTTTCCTGCAGCAATCTTTTAAAGCCAGCTGCTCTCTTTATGAGGGTCACTTAGTTAAATAACAACCTCAAACCAGTCACCTGGACACTCATAAACTGCAATCTACACCGTAATGTTCTAAAAATGACCAATCACAGAATACCGACTCCTTCTGCAGGGCACCTCAAGGACTGTACCTGACAAATGTCCGTCTGATACAAGGAGTGGGGGCCCCTGGGTCAATCTCAGCACTACTAGTAAGATTTAAATTTTGCTTTAACTTGGAAGGTGAAAATGAAACATCAATAGACGCTCTCAAATTTTCTTCTTCTACCCCAACAGGTCATCTCGCAAACTCTGTTTTGGAGCCCACAGATACAGACACCGATATTCTGAGATATCAGGGCAAGCCTTACATTCGCAGTAGCTGTTCTCAAACTCTGTGGTACTTTGGGGGGTCTAGAGATTCTGACCGTCCCATGTGATCTGACCCAGGGGTTCCAAGCACTGTGCCCTTATAAAACACTGTTGTAAAACCCAGTTATTAAACCCTGACAGATAAATGACGTAATAGGCTGGAGGGAATCTTTGTGGAAGAGTGGGTATATTCTAAGATTGAACTGTGGTGATGGTTCTACAGCTCTGTAATTTACTAAAAAAAAAATCATGGAATTATACACTTAACATAGCTGAATTTTATGGTATGTAAATTATACCTCAGGAGAGCTGTTAAAATATAGAAGCAAGGCTTCACATGTCTCGTCACAAAAGTATTCATGTGTTCCCTGAGAAATTTTTAGATGTCTTGACAGAAGGATACACAGGCCTCGTGGGGGGCGGGGGAGGGGGCGGGAGGTAACATACACATAAATATATATATATGTTAAACTATAGTTCTGAGCTCACACCAACCTCGAGATGACCTAACCCCGTAACACGCAGCTATTTTAAACCCAAGGCCAGGGTAGGCAAATCAATTTATGAGCTTCTGCGAAGGAAGGGTTAGGATTTAAGAGTTCATGGTAAGAAATGTCATTTTCTGACTTTTAACACTTTATAGAGAGTGTTATCTGTGCTAAACCAAAAACGGACCATCAAAGCTGAACTACACACATATCGGGAGTGGCAATGGCTTCTGTAAATACCACCAGCTCTTAAAAATACCACCAAAATGGGTGAGGATGTGTCTCCTGCCCAGGGTACACACCACAGCTCTGAGGCCGTCTGATGTCATGAGCAGGCCAGCCAGCACTGCTGACAGGCATTCAGCCCGGCGCTCGGGTCCTTGGGATGGCTAAGAAGGAAGAATCTACTCCAAGACACAGGAACGAGGCAGCTCGCCCGGCCCCAAATGCTAAAGGCAGGGGTGTCACGGGGATGAGCAGGAACAGAGAATGCACAGCAGGAGGGACATGGGGAGGGGACACAGGCCACGGCTGGACCACGCCGGAAGTCTCAGATCCCAAGAGGGAGCAAGCCAACAGTACAAGGGTGTTCCTGTGCTCCTAGGAGGGGGCCATGGAGAGGAGCAGGAAAACTGTGGAAGGTCCTGATAGACAGAGGCCAGGTGCGTGAGAGCGGATGAAGACAAACAGGTGACCTGGTTGGTGGGCGCGGGCCTGTGACTGAAGGCAGGGGTGGGTGATGGGGGAGGAAGCAGGCGTGTTTCCCAAAACCTAGCATGGAGCAGCGGGGTAAATGGGTGTGGCACTTTCTAAGACCAGAACCTGTGGAAGATCCGCACAGGTGTGATCCGCCAGCAGCAATGCCAAGCACGCAGGTCAGGCCACAGACAAGAGAGAGGATCCATTAGCATCGACAGCGTGATGGGAGCTGGAAGAGGGGCCACCTCGAGAACGATATATGGGGCCCAGCACAGAGCCCGGGAGACACCAACACGGCATCACCACACAGACGAAGGTGAGTCAGTGAGACGGAAAGGAGCCGGGGGCTGACTGTGGCTTTTCCTCCCTGTCCAACCAAGTCCTCATGATTTTTTTAATCGTCCTAAAAAAAAAACATCTTTGGAAAAGATCCATGGATCCACTGGGAGACAAGCCATGTGTGTCATAAGCGGCAAGAGTTTCATGGCTGCTGGATGATGCCATTACATGGATCAAATGAACTGTTCTCCATTTACAATCCTTTCCCACTTCCACTCTCTCTCCCCTGCTGGGCCGTTTTCAGCAGATACCCCAGAAATCCAGGTGTGCCTGCTAAGCAAACGTTCCAGAAAATTAAACGTCGAATATGACCGAGTCATGCAGTATTCGGGGATTCCTCCTTTTAACGCTTATACAGAAATACTTTCTTCACATTTTTAGCTGGCCTTCCGACAATAGAATCATTATCTGTTTTGACCAGTTTAAGCAAAATATGACCTCTTTATCCTCTTGTACACAAACAAGCATCATACCATGTACCTGGATGTGTCTCGGAATTACCAAGGGGTCTATCTGTTAGTCGGTTGTGTCATCTTACTTTTTAAAACACAGAAACCCAAGATCTCCCCTAATATTAATGAATCAGGATCTCTAGGGTATCAGGCCCAAGTCAATATCTGTTTTGGTTCTGCTCAGTTTTTAAAAACATCACCAGTAATTTTGATGAGAAGCAGAGGGTAGGGACCCACTTTCAAACTTTCTAGGCATATTAGGACACTGACCACTAGTAATATCTTACTCTGAAAAATGACTAGTTTTGAAAAACTACGTAGAAAAACAAAAAATATGGGAGCAAATAAGTTGGAAGTCATCTCTGATAAATTCATTTATTCGCCATGATTGCTGAGCTGAATAGAGACAAGTAAAGCTAATCAGTACTACCATGATTATGTCATAAATAGACCGTCAATTATTACTGCTTTGGCTCATAATCAGGGAAAAGGAAAAAATAGCATGTTCATAAAACCAACCACAATAGGTTCTCAAAGCTCTATCTCGCACCAGCTATTAGGCAAACAATTTTCTCTAAGTTTCCCCAATATTCATTATTATTTCAATAGAGCAGATTAATTACGGTAATCAGAAAGATGGGGGAAAACCTCAACTGCAATTTTATTCAAAATGCAAAAGGTTAATGGCTGCCAAAGGTTCAGAGGGAGAGGTGGTTGCAGGGGAATGAAGAATAACTGCTAATGGGTACGGCGTTTCTTTTGGGGTGATGAAGATAAAATTGATTAGGGTGATGCTTACACAAGCCTGTGAATATACTAAAAACCCACTGAATTGTACACTTTAAATGGGTCAATCATATGGTATTATGAATTATATCTCAATATATGTATTAATAAATGTAAAGGAATTGTTTTGGATATCAAAACAGAAAGCTTTACCTGAGTGTAAATACTAAATATGTGGCTTTGTACTTCGTCCATTGAGTCGAGGCCATAGGCCACTGTGCCTAGATGGAGCCGCTTGAAAACCATCTCATTCTGGGTAAGAGTTCCTGAAACATAAGACAAATGAGTAACTGCCTACATCCTTGAGCTTTTATCAGTATTAGCAGTAATGATAGTTGTTACATTCTGAGTTTACTATATATCACACACTGGTTTGAGCATTGTCCCAATGGAGTAGACATCAGTAGTATTTGGTCTGCCCAGAATCCAGTTCCCTTTTGAAAATGACATCCTAGGTCTTCATGAGGAAATTACCACCCTCATTTCCTGGGATGGTCCAGAGGGAGTGTCATTCAGGGTGCCTGACTCATCCCATTGGCCAAGAGGGTGGCACATGACATATAGTAGGCCAATCAGATTCTATCTTGAAGGAACCTGAACCTTGAGCTGACAAGATACATATAGATGAGTAGGGCCGAGTCATCCCAGTGACAGAGCCCCACAGAGACCATCCCAAGGTCCTGATGCTGACATACCCAGAACTTTCCTGGGTCCTCGCCTCCCTGATACCCAGTTTTTCTCTGATTTGGTGAGCCACTCTGGATCTCTGCAATAGATTCCCTCTTATCCCGTGGTCACTAAACGGTAGAGATGAAGCTTAAACCCAGGTCTCCCCACCCCCCAAGCCCTTGCTCTTAACCACTGTGATCTTAAACTGTGGAGTAGTATTTTGGGGTGTGGTTATGAGGTCAAGACTTCAAGCCAGACTGCCTGGTTACAAGTCTGCTTCTGCCATTATGTGCTCATGACAAGTCAGTTAACCTTCATTTCCTTATTATAAAACAGGGATAAAAATACAAGGTTAGGGTAAGGATTAACAAAGTAACTATAGATAAACACACAGAACAGTGCTTTACACATACATAGTGGTATGTAAGGCTGTGCTACAAATAACCAATCTTCATCAAGAAATACGAAGAAAATAGAAGAGCAGCAGCAGACATCTCCAATATCTCTAGAAAGGGGACCCCAAGCTGTGCACCTTCTCCCAGCTTGAATCCTGGGAGGGCCCCAGGAGGCTCACCTGTCTTGTCTGTGAGTAAGTAAGAAATCCTGCCCAGCTGCTCAGGAATCGTGCTGGAACGAACCACGGTGCCGGGGATTTTGGAATCCCTCCGGATCACCCAGCTGTACACAATCTTCCCCATGTCCAGGTTCACACGCAAACTAGTCAGAAAACCAGAGCAAACCAGTTAATAGGATCTACACACGGCTCTACACATGGCTTGCAGCGTCTCTCTTTATAAACAACAAGGACTCTAAATACACATCCTTTGTGCCACAACATCTGGAATCACTCCCTACAGAAGCCACTGCTGAAGCTGAATCCACAGATATAATGAGAGTCAACGCCACTATCAAAGAACACGTGACACAGATCATTATTTTCGTGAAGTTATTCTGTCACAGACCAAGGTCACTTAAAACATTGAAAGGGTAGTTGTTTTAGTCTTACTTTAAAAAAAATTACTGGTCCTCCGAACTAATATATTTTGGATACTGTATTCGTATTTTAAATTGTGGTAAAATACACATAACAAATTTCTCATTTAAACCATTTTAAATGTATGGTTCAGTGGCATTAAGTACATTCACATTGTTGTGCTACCATCGCCACCATCCATCCCCGGAACGTTTTCATCTTCCCAAACTGAAATTCCATACGCATTAAACACTAATTACCCATCCCCCTGCCCGCTGGACGCCACCATTCTACTTCCTGTCTCTAGGAATTTGATGACTCTAGGTACC
This sequence comes from Hipposideros armiger, assembly GCF_001890085.2. Lineage (NCBI taxonomy): Eukaryota > Metazoa > Chordata > Mammalia > Chiroptera > Hipposideridae > Hipposideros > Hipposideros armiger. The sequence goes on from NW_017731404.1 coordinate 2,680,950, forward strand.
CCACATAAGTGGAGTCATACAGTATTTATTTGTCCTTCTGTAACTGGCTTATTTCACTCAGCATTATGTCTTCAGGATTCATCCAGGTTGTAGCATGTGTCAGAACTCCCTTCCTTTTTAAAGCTGCAGAGAATTCCATTGTATATCTTCTACTTGTTTTTAATTACTATTTTATTGCAAAAAAACATAAAAGAAAACCTTCAAATTCATTCATAATCCTTTAAACAAATCAAACTGCTTACTATCTTAATGACTAGCCTTGGGCCCTATGAAAATTCAACTCACTAATTTTTAATCATGTTGTAGACAGAATTTTAAAGATTATAATTTCACTTATCATTGTACTACAAACATTTTTTTTTTTGCTGGAAATAAAGGAGATTTATGTATCCTTTGAAACCATCATCCAGAGCACGTTGGCTAGGCGTGAGAGTCCCCTCTACTAGTCATGCTGTTGAACCAAAATCATAATCTCTGTCCTCAGAAAAAGACAAATTCTAGCTCGGATGACATAAATATGCAAAAGATCAAGACAAAACATAATATATTAAGTATAAAACAGAAATTACAAGCACTAAAAGTTTCCCAAAAAAAGATATAGCTTATTTTAATAATTATTTACTGATCATCTCTTATGGAGAAAAAGTAGAAACAAGTATCCAACAATACAGGACCGAATAAATCGTTTAACCTAGAATCCATACTAGGGCAGTTCTAAAAAATGATGGGGTACAAGTATATTTAATGTGGGAAGTTATTTGCAACACACGCTGTTAAAGAAAGGGGGAAGCAAATTTTATGTAGAGCAGAATCTTTTTTCTAAAACAGAAAGCCGTCTATAAAAACATACATCCCAAAATATTAACAGTAATTATCACTTAGTTGTGAGATTAGAAGTGATTTGTATTTTATTCTTCTCCTGTGAATCTTTGTTTTATTCTGCCATGATAATCTATAACCTGTATCATTTTTTAGACCATTTTTTTCGGCCTCCAAATGAGGCAAGCAAACAATTGGCATGTGCCATCCACTTTCCAGTGCTAATTAATCACATTATTATTTCATGTTGAGCCCAGATTCAGGCTCAGAATCCTTCTTTTTTTTTTTTTTAGCTGAGCCATCCTGCTACCTGTTGGCAGCTCAGCAGCTGCTCAGCTCGGGCTAGACTCGAACTGCTGTTGCTCAGAGCTCAAACTCTTGAACGAGCTCTTAACCAACTGAGCCACTCAGCCGGCCCTTCAGAATCCTTCTTAACACAGTGCTCCCAATAGCCAGTACTGGCAGATGAGACAAACGCTAAGAGCATCTCTAGCATAGACTGGGCAAAGCAAGGTCTCTAGAGCACAGAGTCATTCAAGAAAAGATGGATCATGGAGCCATGTGCTCTTCCAATGCTACAGCCACAGAG
>NW_017731404.1:2686427-2688588 GCF_001890085.2 Hipposideros armiger
GAATGCTGGACCCTCTGCACCTGCCTGGCAAGCTTTTTTATTTTTTAAACTTTCAACTAATAACAGCAGAGTGACCAAGACACCAAACTTAAGATTTTAAAGGGAACACGGAAGCAAAATCTCATAATTAAGATTACTCTGGATGGCAGTTTCTTGAGCTGAGCACAAGGAGGAAATGGCTTGCATTTAACTCCATCCACCTCTGCGTTAGAATCAGAGTGTGGTCAGATGTCTACTCAGTGAGAAGGCAGGGAAACTGAGGCCAGCTGTGGAAATGGTCAATTCCCAGCTACTCAGACTCACTCCAAACATATGCCCGCTGAAGGGCATGGCAGTCAGTGCCACTGAATCACTGCTCTCTCTCTTTCTCTCCCCACATCACCAAACACAAAGAGAGTAATCCAGATGAGTGGGAGGAAAAAAATGCATGTTTTAACTCCATATTTCCCATGAACTGTTTGAAATCTTTCCCACCATCTCCAAGGTCCCAATTTGCCTCTCACTCTCCTCATCTCAGGAGATGACCTAAGACTGTGTGACCTTAGGCAAGCTGCGTACCCTCTCTGAAGCTCTGTTCTACATTCCATTAGATGTCCTCATTTAATGTTCATGAGATCAAAAGAAGAGAATGGCAGCAAAGCACTTTGTAAACGAAAAGTGCCTGATAAATAAAAGATTATTGTTAAGTCCCAGCAGGGTGGGGACCAGAATTTCCTGGCACACCACTGTAGCAGCAGGAGCTAGCAATGGAGCTGGGCACTACCAGATACAGGTACTCAGTAAGGGTTTGCAGCATGAAAAGAAGGCAGGCAGGCAGGCAGGAGGAAAATCACCGGAATGGAAACCAAACAGACACATGAACAGGAATTTATCACTGAAATATTAATATGTCCAAAACAAGTGCCTAACCAAACAAATCNATCAGGTCAGCAATTCGGACGAGGAAGCACATCCTGTGACCATGTACACACCTTACTTCGAGGATTGGAGGTATTCATGACACTCCGGAGTTCTCTGCCGGTGTAAAGCACAACACCCACAACAGTTCCTAACACGGGAAAAACATAAGCAAAGAAATAGTGTAAGCAGGCGGGCTTACAAACGGGGGAGCCTGGCCCGCCTGAGAGCATCTGTTCTACATGCAACACCCACGCTGCGGGACGATCCGAGCGTTTACATGGGGGCCAACCGATGACCTACGGCTACACTGACCCGTATGGTAGCCGCTAGCCACGTGTGGCTACTGAAACTTAAATTCAATTAAAATTAAATAAAATACAGTTCCCCATTTTCACTGGCCCCATTTCAAGTGTTCAAGAGTGACAGGGGGCTAGTTAGTGGCTGACATGCGGGACAACGAAGGTAGAGAGTATTCCCATTTGGCTAAAAGTTCGACTGGTCAGTGCTGGTCTATGAGGTCCGGCAGGAGAGGTAGGACAGCGGCAGTTTGTCCTGTATGGCACTGGCCGTAGGGGCTTCCAGAGGCGCCTAGAACATTCCTAGCCTCATAACCTGTTATGGACACTTACAAACACACCTGTCTTATTCCAGCACATACTTCCCGCCGAGTCCGACTCCTTTCAGGTTCTGTGTCTAACAAGGATGCTTGGGGGGTGTCTGTCCAGAAAACAACCCTTTCCTGACGGCGTCCCCACCCCCTTCCCACCCACCCCTGTGCAATGAGGAAAGACAGCAATCCTTCTAAAAGTAAACAATTTACAGAAGAAAGACAAATGGCCAGTTAACATGAGAAAAGATGCTGAACCTAGTGAATCCTCAAAATATGAAAATAAACCATTTTTATCTCTATCACAGTAACGAGAATTCCAAAGACTGGTATCACCAAGTGTTCACCAAAAGGGAGGGAAACAGACCCTGTCACACATGCTGTCGGCTGCAGTGAACACTGGAGCCACCTCTTTGGGGAGGTGGAGGGGGAGGGAATTGGCAACATCTACCAAAAAACGTACCTTTGTCTCCTGTCTTCAGCGTGTGCCAAGAAAATGACTCAGCACAGTGAGGAAGACAGGCAATCAAGAAGGAAACAAGAAACACAGTAACCGGGAGAGTGCGGGGTGCTAGGATGAAAACAAGCCAGGGGAAAGGCAGAAGAGAAGGCGGGGAGGACGGAGATGGGGGAGGAGGGAGGAGGGGGAGGAGG
>NW_017731404.1:2691425-2694558 GCF_001890085.2 Hipposideros armiger
GTGGGTGTCGCTGGGGCTGGTCAATCCCTTTCCTTGTCATGGAAGGTCCAGATTGAGTGTATGTTGTACTAAAGAGCCACAAAAAAGCATCAAGCAGAGGAAATGGGTTGATAGTTGGGAGATATCATGTTTGAAGGGGGGGGGGTTGATTCTTCCAATGGTAAAGACACAACATGGCCAGTTGTGAAATTATATGTTAATAACAATATATTTTATTATATATGTAATATAATAGCTGCACAATGAGTTCTGCTTCTGCAGCAACGGGTGTGGGTTCGAGCCCCAACTTTGCTTTTTAGCTGCTGTGTGACCTTGGGCAAGTGACTTAACCTCACTGAGCCTCGGTTTCCTCATCTGCAGAATGGGGGCAGATACTAGCACCTGTCCTCATGGCACTGCTGGATTGAGTGAAATGTCTAACACACACAAAAGGCTTAGCACACTGCCTGACAGGGGGCGGCACCCCACCAGTATCAACCAGGGCTGTTGCAGACCACGCTCAACCCTGGAACCCCTTCCGTTCAGGTGCTTCCCAGGGCTCAAAACTGAAAGGCACCGATTCCCACATCATCTTGGTGTTCGGAACCACAGATGCCCCAGCCCTGGCTGACGGCCCTTCCCGTGCACCGGAGCCCCTGAACCAGCAGGGCCGGCTCCACGGCCCCCAGCGACACCACTTCCAGCCCGAGCATCCAGGCTGGCCCGATTTCTGGTACAGATTAGAACGTCAATCTGCAGTGGCAATTAAGGGCTATTCCCAGAGTGGACGCTGCCGAAAAGACCACAGGCCAGAGCTGCTTCTCTTCTCGGCGACTCTAAGTGTCCGACGGGCAATTAGATGTCAGTTTAATCCCCTAGAGGCGGAGGAACAAGTGGAAAACACCATTTGACCAACGACTCGTTTTCCCAACTGACAGATGATTATTCTAATTACACAAAAGGATTTTCTTTCCTTTTCAAATTGCTAACATATTCCTCGTGCAGAAAAGGGTGCCTCACCTGATGCGATGACGGTGCCAGCCCAGAGCGCGTTCTCTATGCTCAAGCTCTCGCTGATCGGAGGGTCGCTGTCCTCCTGGAAAAGGCCACACGGACACACACTTACGTATTAAAGTTTTGAAACAATACCGAGGCTGTTTCTACCCTGTTCTTCTCAAGATGGAAAGAGAAGGATGACCCCTGTTTAGAAACCGACAGCTCAGCCAGGAGAGAAGGGCCAAGCCCATAAACTGCTGTCCGTGGGGTTTCCATCCCCATGGAAATACTTGAAAAAGCTGGTTCATGATTCAAGAAGTATAAGCCTCTAACCCTGAAGAAGTGGTTCTCACAAGGTGACAGCTAATACATAGAAACAGATCACACAGGAACAGTCATATGGCTTATAGGAAGAGAATATGAACAATTTAAATTGGGTTCTATCAACCTGTGGTCCCAGATTCCTAAAGGAACTTAATTCCAAATTTAATTTCTATGCTGAACGGTGGGGAAGTGGCTTAACAATCGCAGACAGCACTTGTAGGAACAAAAGATATGGGCCCATCTGAGGGAGACAGAAACAGTAACTGCTTTCAGACATTGCGTTAAGGTAAATTGTAACAATACTTGGCTCCAAGTTGTCAATGATTCAAGCTGTTCTACAGAGGCTGAAAGAAAGTCCCCCTTGTGTCAATCTTACTGAATAACAAAATGTCAGCTTCCAGGTGGGGCCTTCCTGGGGGACTCTCAGCCCCACCTGGCACAAAGCGACTTCCTGACACAGGCCTGTCCACCCGTCCTTGCAGACTGTCACCCACAAGGTTTCTGAGGCACCCGCAACGCTGAGGCAGGCTTCTGCATTGGGCGAAGCTGACTTACTCGGGTAAACGTTCCCACAAAGTTGTGAATGTCGATATTTGGCTCCTCCGCGTAGACGTATGATCGAATCTGCAGGAGATCCTGTTCAACAGAGGGAGCGGGACGGAGTCAGTTTAGGGTTAGAGAAGAATGAACGAGGCAGCCCCTTCTTTTCAGAAGCAACTGTAGTTCCCAAACACAGCAAATAGGCTCTTAACGGGGCAGGTGGGGAAAAACGGGGGGAAATCTTCCATTAAGTGTAGGCATTGCTCCCTGCACTGTCCCAAGACATGAGAGGTGCTAGAGGGAAGACACTGGCTCTCCACCTGTTCGATGGCACAGGCCCCTCCGTCGGCTACACTGCGGTTCACATTTATTCGTAGCAATGAAAACATTCACTCAACAAATGGTTATTGGGTACCTACTCTGCGCAGAGCCCTGGAAAGGGCAGAGGTGAAAAAGTGAATGAGAACACATCACACCCATTGGGTTGCGGGGAGGGGACGGGGAGGATACGTGTTGCGGAGAAAATGAAATCCTTGTGCACTGTTGACGGGAATGTAAAATGGTGCAGCCGCTGTGGAAAACAGTACGGCGGTTCCTCAAAACATTAAGCATAGAATTCCCACTTGACCCAGCAATTCCCATTTGCTGGGAATTGAAAGCAGGATCCCCAAGAGGTATGTGCACACCCGTTTTCAGAGCATTATTATGCTCAACAGCCAAAAGGTAGAAGCAACCCAAGTGTCCACTGACGGATGAACAGATAAACAAAACGTGACCTATACATACAATGGAATCCTATTCAGCCTTAAAAAGGCAGGAAATTCTGACATGCTACCACATGGATGAACCTCGAAGACACTACGCTAAATGAAAGAAGCCTGTCACAAAATGCTGTATGATTCCACTTCTATGAGGTCCCTAGAGCAGTCACATTCATAGACACACAAAGTAAAATGGTGGCGGCCAGGAGCTGGAGTGAGGGCAACACGAGATGATTGTTCAATGGACACAATTTTAGTTTTGCATAATGAAAAGTCCTACAGATGGATGATGGCAATGGTAGCACAACAATGTGAATGTACTTAATGCCACTGAACTGCCCACTTAAAAATAAGATGGTAAACTTTATGTTATGGGAATTTGACCGCTTTTTTAAAAATTGGGGGGAAAAAAAACAAAAACCACCCAGGTGGTCAGGCAAATTCGGGCCCCAGTACCCCTTGGCAACAAGGGTCCGGAGTAGAGGCCACTGGGAAGCGCTCAGGCAGGGCCTGAGCTTTGCACTGACTACCTA
>NW_017731404.1:2695275-2697917 GCF_001890085.2 Hipposideros armiger
GGTTCAAGTCCCAGCCCAAGCCGAGCAGCCGCTGAGCTGCCAACAGGTGACAGGATGGCTCAGCTGGTGAGAACATGTGCTCCTAACAACAAGGTTGCTGGTTCGACTCCTGCATGGGATGGTGGGCTATGCCCACCCACAACTAAAATTGAACATGGCACCTTGAGTTGAGATGCCCTGAGCTGCCGACGGGCAGCCGGATGGCGACTAGACTTGGAGCTGAGCTAGCTGCGCCCTCCACAACTAAGACTGAAGGACAACAACTTGGCTGTTCCCCTTCCCCAATTCCACAATAAAATCTTTAAAAAAAAATAAATCAGAACCCCCCTTGTTAGACAAGCGGGGAGGAGCACGACGGTGCCTTCTAAGGGTTCCCAGGGGCTCCTAAGCACAGTTAGAAACTCACTGCTCTACAATTCCTGCTTTAAAAAAATACCAGGGGTGCCAAAAAAACGTATACATATGACCTGCATTCACCTTTTGTTATCGGTATATATTGAGTTTAACACAATTTTAATAGTTTTTTCCTATCTTAAAATGTGTATCCTTTTTGGGGGCTCCCTCTATAGTAATAATAATGGCACTGGTTCACTTATTATTGTGGGTGAAAATCACCAGTCCCATGGGCACGGTTATTATTGTGCTAACTATCCTAAGACCAAGAACTTTGTCCTGCCCACACCTTCCTCACAGAATGTGGTCAAGGGAGGCATCAACCAACGTGACCAGGAAAAGCGTACGGGTTCCGCTTAATGCTTGCAGGCCACTGATGGGGCGTGTTGGGCTCTGGGCGCTTGTTAGTGACATTCTGTGATTCTGTAAGCTAGTCTGCCTAGTCCACAGGCCACATCCAACCAGGTGGCTTCTGCTTAAACTTACTCTTCGGCTCTCTCTCCCTTCCCTCGCTCTACAAATTGTGCTGTGAATGACAGCGGGCTGGTGGGGAGCTCTGAGCATGCAGACCACCGTCTCAGAGGGGGCCTGTGTGCTGGTTCACACACGGTCCCGCATGCTGTTCCAAGCCCTGAGAATTCCACAATGAACATACCAGACAGAACCCTGCTCTCGAAGATACTGCCTTGAAGTGTGTGAGTGGGAATGGAATGAAAGGGTGGTCAGAAAATGCCTGTCAGATAAGGGGACCTGTACACAAAACCTACTGATGTGGTGGAGGTGCCCGGCCACAGACACTGGGCTACGACCGTTCCCAGTGGAGGGCACGTCGAGGGCAAATACGGGGAGGCAGAGGCATGCCTGATGGGCAGTGTGGCTGCAGCCGGTGGGGGAGGGGAGAGGGCCAGAAGCAGGGGTCAGGGCTTAGCAGACAGATCATATGGGGCCTGAGGATGAGGGCAAGGACTGTAGGATTGACTCTCAGGAAGCTGAGAAGCCTTTGGAGGTTCTGCGCAGAGGAGTGGCATGCTCTTGCTCACCTTTCAATGTCAAGCTAGGTACCTTGTCAGGGTTTAAGAGCGCCCCTCGAAAGCACTCCATCCTGCACAACGGGTCTGCATTTCACAGGGCCCCAGGAACCAACAGGCACTCCAGGCTCCCCAGGACCCCATTCCACCCCACCTGCCTCACTTCACATCTGACATCCCAGGTCTGGCCCCTGAGGGGATCAGAGTGTGAGAGCCCTGCTGGGACCACTCCCAGATTGTGTTTCTGCAGGGAACTGCTACTCACAGCGGCCGTGGGGAGCCTCTGCGTGCAGGCCACAGGGAGCCGCAGCTTCCAGTCCGTCTCCCCATCCAGCTGATCCGTCCTCAGAAAGCAAGACCCTGTGGAGGGAGGTTGGGCACCATCTACTCACCTGCACTTCAAGAAGCCTCCCGGTGGCAGCTCTGGGCAGCTCCTGCACTAGTCCTTGTAAAAATAGCCAATCAATGGCCAGCGACCAAAAAGGGAAAATAAATACCCAATTTCCCACTTCCTCCGTAAGCGCTAGGGTCAGAGAGACCTGGGTTCAAATCCTCCCTCCACTGCTCACTCAGTGGGAGCCTGGACTAGCTCCTTGGCCTTGCTAAGTCTCGAGGTGTCCTGTCATTAAAATGGGGAGAAATGCAGACCTCACAAGCTTGTCGTAAGGACTCGGTGGGTGACAGAACCCCCCACAAGGTGACTGGCATGGGGTAACCAGCATTCGATTCTGGTTTGGACAAGAGTAATAAGCACCTTCTCAGGAACCAGACCTCCTGGGTTCAAGTCTGGGCTCCACCACTCACTAGCTGTGTTCCTCAAGTGTAAAAAGGAAGATAATAATAGCACCAGCCTCACGTGGACCTGTGCAAACTGCTCAGATCACAGACAGCACTACATAAATATCCGCTGCTGTTACTGGCTTGCACCCTGGACCCACCCATAATCCAGTCTGATGTACACGCCAGAGCCACAGGTCAGCTACATATGTCATCAGACAGAATATACTGAACTCGATGGCACTGCAGTCAAGACTTCGGAGAACTCTTCAGGAAGAACACGTCTCATCATTCGTTCGTTTGTTTGTTTGTTTGTTTGTTTACAGGGAGAGCACATCAGGGACCCTAATCCATCATACTCCATTTTCACTGACTGGGACACAAGAACCAATCTGAAGGCAAAGCTGCAGCTTTTGAAAGACAACTTTTAATCTAGTCCCTTCC
>NW_017731404.1:2699546-2724976 GCF_001890085.2 Hipposideros armiger
GAGAGAGAAGCCAGCAGCGGTCCTCATTTAATTATGGACAGAAAAAAGTATGCAAAAACATTCAGGGGTTTGTGTGGTTCTTCTGGGCTGCCACCCACACGAGCTTCACTTTACCACAAATCACCTTTGAGTTCTTGGATTTAATCCTTTTAAAAGAGCACAGTTCACTTCCTACAGAAACAAGTTAAGGCACAATCCTTTCTAATCAAATATTATTCCAAGACTCTCCAGGACCACCCCCAAAATCCAATAGCTTCCAAACATACACAAGTAAAAAGAGATATGAGTATGTGCTAAAGTAACAAACCAATTAGCCGTGCTGTTTTTAAAAATGCATTTGGGGCCTTTTTCCTGTTCTCATGTTAACCCCTACTCCCCATCAAATGAAAGTAAAGCACGCTGTTTAAGTCAAACAATTCAAGTTGAAGCTACGCAAAAGGTAAATGACATAAACATGTTTACGTGCTTATGTAGCAAGCAGATTTCTAGGACAGACTTCAGGATAAGTTAAAAAAAAAAAAAGACCCAAAACAACAACAACAAAAAAACGCATCAAACAGGAAATCAACATGTGAGTTTGTAAGCAGGATTTCTAGCTAACCCGCACACACGAACCTTGGAAACATATTGTGTGTGTGTGTGTCTCTCCTGGCAAAGAGCTTTTTCTCCCCGGGCAGAGCGGTGGGATAAACTCACAAATAGCATACATTCAATTAGTCTACCAGATCCACACATCCCATGTTAGGGTCTGTGAAGTGGTGGCAATGACATCACATTTACAGACACGCACACAGTGGCAAGACCCCACTCACCTTTTCAACGATGATAAGGTCCCCAACTTGGATGTTGGCACTCTTCACCTTCACAGTCCCTGCAAAAAAACAGGGCCAAGACACATCATGTCTGAATTCATTTCGGTTCTGCGTGTGTTTATAGAGCCCCCACTAGCCTGCAACGCCAATACCGTACCCCAGAAGCTTGTGCCCCCTGCCACCGCATCATCACCGCCTGCCTCTCAGAGGCAAGGTGCACCTGCTCGAGAGACGGCTCCAGAAACTAATCCCCCTGATTAGAGCACTGGGAGGTGCTCACACCCTCAGGTGAGATCTCCTGTCTTAACAGTGCCTCAGGCGCTTTTCTAAATTGCACCTTAGGAGATCCTTTCAGCCTCAGTAAACACGTACGTGTACACACACACACACACACACACACACACACACACACACACAGAGGAATGAAGAAGAGTATTAAGAGTTAGATCCATGCACAGAAGGGCAACTCAATTTTCACCACCACCATAAAGAAAGAGCTAACCCAAAACGACTGATTGTTTTTTTTTATAAATATGCAACTGCTCTATAGTTTGGTTTATGTGATTGTGACCGGACTGTACTTCTGCTGGGTGTTTATCTGGATAAACAATAACAGCTAACATTAAAAACTACTTCTGTGCTAAGCACTGTACAGCTGCTGACATACTGACAGCGTCACTCACGCTAGAAGGAGGTGCGATTATCTCGTTTCCAGGAGAGGAAAGGGGGCTCAGAGATGCTGTCTCACTCTCACAGTGACAACAGGTCAGTGCCAGGGTTCACATCCACGTCTGACTCCAGAGGATGGAATAAAAAACCGGGAGTTCGGTTCAACTCAAAACACATTTACTGAGTGCTATGTCCTCGGAATTCAAAGATGAAAGGCAGTCCCCTCACCCTAAAGCTGCTCGGTCTCAAGCAGGAGTCAGGGCCCAAACCGTGAAGAGCTCAGGCTTCATAGGCGCAGAGACAATGTTCGCAATGCTCCCAACAACTGTTCGCCTCAGAGGCTGTCTAATATACATTTATATTTTATATTTTAAAATATAAAAAAAATGTTCTCAGCTCCCAGGCCATACCACAAACCAAAAGAGGTGGGCTAAATTTGGCCCGTCGGTTGTCGTTTGCAAGTCGGTGAGTCAGTGAGAAAGACAGCCAGCCAGACGTTGTGTATGCAAAATGGTGTGTGATGTAATAGACGTGAGTCAGGGTGCTAAGGGGGCAAAAAGGAGGGACATCTCCCCCCTTGGAAGAAGGACCTAGAACAGTGCCCAGCACACAGAAGGCACGTGATTATTCATTCAACATTCAAGCACCTGTCATCTTCTAAGGGCGGGGATCCCTGGAACTCACCTTCTAGAGGGGGGAAGGAGGCAATGCACAAATAATGAGCGAATGGGGCGGGGTGCAGGGAGGTGTCCGCGGAGGCTCTCCGGGAGAGGTGGGGCCCCCAGTAACAGGCGAGAAAGAATGGCACAAAAGACAAGGAAGCACGTGAGCAGGGCTTTGCGCTGCGCGTGGCAAACGGGCTGCAACTCCTTTAACAAGACCGAAAGCATTGCATGAAGGCAGGGAACAGAAGGAGGTGACAGTGGAAGGGCTGGCTGGGCCAGGAGGCCTCAGAACCCCGAGAGCAAGCCCAGGAAGGAGATGGGGGCTTTATTTTGGCGAGGGGTCAAACACGCAAGGGAGCGACACCATCCAATCTTTCTGCTATTGGCGTCTCGTAATAAGCCCCATTTAATTTACAAATCTTCAGGCAACAGAGAGAGAAAAAAAAAAAGAATGAGTCAATTCTCCTCAATAAAGTATAAGGCCAGAAAAAGGGTGAAGTGGGGATCACAAGTCTGCTGTTCCTTCCAACGACTCATTCACTCAACAAATACCCAACATTCACTGATGAAGGAATTCTAGTTCTCCTTTCTTCAACATGAAAAAGAGCTTAAAAACACCAATGAAATAATCTGAGTATACAACTCTAAACGTTTACAACTTTGCACACTATTTCACACTTTTCACATAATTTAACGTCATGTTTTTGGGGTTTTGGGGTTTTTTTTAGGAATTCAGCACCGCTGAGGTTTTCCAAAGCATTCCATTTATTTCTATTCAAACAGCTCTAACAAGTTCTATCGGGTTTGATTTTTAACTAATTTTTGTATTTAATTGTTGTCATAAGTAGAACTGGCACGAAAAGAACTGTACACCGGTACTAATGACTTCTAGAAAGCACGAAGCAAATGGTGACGGGCTGAGCCAACCCTCAATTCCTCTCCAAGGATGAGTCTCTCACCCTACAAAATGAGCATGTACACAGGGTCTCATTTTCATCAACAGTGCGCAATTCAGTCCAATGGTCTGAGTCCTGGCATGCCAGCGAGGGCCCCGCTAGCCTCATACGCTCATTGTGTGTATATTTACAGAGGGAATGGAGAACATCCTTTGATCCAAACAGGTCATTAGAAATGGGTGGAGAGGGTCCAACGTGCAGAATTCTTTTCCTGCATGAACAAGCCTCCTTGGGCCGCTAGGGGGCAGCAGGACAACCGCGCACAGACGCCTGCGGGGTCCTTCGGGGTAGCTTATCAAGCTAGGCATTCCTGGAAGGGAGATCGTAAATTCAGCGCGGCCCCCTGCGCCCGTGAACTTTTCCTTCACCAGAGCTTGCCCCAACTTTCCCAAACATAAATTTACACATTGTCTTTTGGTTTTATTACTAAAATTTATGCTGGTGGCCTGACCCAAACGATCACGCTGGTGTTCCAATCTTCGAGGCCTCGTTCCAAGTTTTAATACCTGGCTGAAAGAAGAGCACGTTTCAATTCCTGTTAAATAATAATTACGTGCATATATGCGTGTAGGTTACCGGCACAGAGGACAAAAACCAAGAGCATTATACTGAAAGGGGAGATAGGGGATTTATCTTATTTGGTATACAACACTTTCTAAATTCTTCACATTGATATATATATATATATATATATATATATATATATATATATTATGCTTTATAAAAATGAGGTGCTTTTCACCTAAGAAAAAAAAAATAATAAATTAAATTAGCTCAAACTTTTAAGCGACTGGGCTCAGATGTTTCCCTCCTTATAAGGGAATCCTGATTTATGATGGCTTCACTTGAACTCTGCCTCTCTCTGTCCATCTGCTCTACCTCAACAAAAACCCCTTTAATCTGCTGTGTTTGCAGAGCAGTTTCTGACTAATAACCCCAGCAGGCCCATCCCTCAGCGAGCTCTCCTACTGTATCTGTCTCAGCCTCCAGGCCTGCAGCTCCATCCCAAGAGGAAGGTGGTGGGAGCCACAAGCCCATGAGGTCCCTTGTGGTTTTTCATCTCCGCTCCCTCACTAGCATTTTAGTTTAGGGGAGAGGGGGGTGAGCCTCAGCTTTGCAGCTTCCACAAAGGGAGACCCTCAGAGGCTCCCACTCTAAGGAGCTCACACCGGACCTGACCATCAATGTGGACTTCCTGTCCCTCGCTGCCATGTTTTGGGCCATCAAAAATGTCATGCAGGCCTGCGAGCTGAACTCGTGTTGAGAGTGTGTGTATGTGTGTGCTCTGAATGAGAAAAGATAAATAAAGCCCAAAGAACAAAATGGAGGACAAGTAGCAGGAAGAAAAGCAAACACTGAAACTTACATTCCAACATTCACTGGGGTTTTTCCCACCACTACAACTGGCTGCTGACATCTGAATACATGTGCCTATCTAAGGGGCTCTCAAGTTGGTGGGGATGGCACCGCTAGGGCGGGAGGGAGAAGTGGGAGAGAAAAGGGGCCCAAGTTAGATGAAGGGCCAGCCCCAGGGCTGGGATTCACGCACAGAACAAAAAAAACTCTCAAAACTGTGGAAAGGACCCAAAACACATGATTTCTAACCTGACATTAACCATTCTTCTGAGTTTTCTACCACCGTGCTCGCAAAAAAGGGAAGAACAAAGATACAGATGCACTTGGCAGAGCTTCCTGTCTTCCTAACAAAGAAACTTCAGAAATTAAAAAACAAAACAAAACAAAAAAACCCCAGCATGTTTACAGCGATTGTTATTACCTGTCTCAAAACAGAGGAGGCACTCTCCCCAGTCCATTCGTTATCTGACTAGAAGCACAGACTCTCCCAGTACCCCACTAAGTTGAAGTTAGCAGGCATACTTTCCAAGCACTCCTGGTTTCACTGTTTCACTGTTTTCTCACCAACTCGCTGCCCCCCCCCCGCCATTCCTGAAACAGAAGTGCGACCTGTGTGCTCCTCCAGTCAAACCTTGGGTGAATGACCTACTATTGTCATCTTACGATTCTTCGTAACTTCTAAGCAATCCCCGTTTTCATTTGCACTAGGCCCCACACATCACGTAGCTGAAGAGATGTAAAAATACCCAGTAGCATCTTTTTTTCAAGTGCACAGGAAAACCTGGCCCCATCCTAGGAACTGACGCCACATAAACTCTTAACTTTTCCCCTCAGACCTCTTTTCTCTTTTAGACCCTGTGACACCCCAATCTCCAGCCTCTAGGCACTGGGATTTTTTTTACATGCATTTGCAGAAATTCTACAGAAGTTGGGTACGGGATTTTCACAAAGGTTAAGTGGAAAATTCTCCACCGGCCACATCGTCAATCATTAAATGCCTCTATAAAATAAATTTATCCCTTTCAGCTTTCACCACTTCACCCAACCCGCCTCGGAGCCAGAGTTTATAACAGGGAACAAACTTCCAATTACTAGAGCTGTTTATTTCTGTAGAGATGGACCCCAAGCCTTTCATAAGCAAACCCACTGAGCCCAAACCATGCTTTTCATGGATGACAGCTTCAGAATAAGAGCAGATTGTCTACATTGCAGGGAGAAACCAGATGTTTCCCTTAAGTCGAAACAAGCAAATGACAATTCAGTCAAAAGGCAGAACAGCCTGCAAAAAAAAAAAAGAAAAAAAAAGTTAAATAAATTCCGGGGGCACTAGAATGTGAGGGCCGATTTTGTGGCCTCCAAACGCCTCCAGCTATACGTCTATTTTTCACTGTGCACGCAGGACGGGGATTGCTTTGGTAGATCTAAGACAGCCATCGCCACGCACTAATCCTGGTTAATGTTTTACTCTGCAACGCACGCTCTAATCCGACTGCGACAGTGATGAGTTGTAAATTCTGCAGCATGTGTACATATCTTGGAGTGGACATTCAAATGCCTCTGCAGAACCCAGCCGGGTTCACAGGTTTGAAGTTGAAACTTTTATATGCCGATATAGTGGTCTGCCTTCCCCCACAGAGCCTAAGAAAAGACTGATATTGGAAAACAGGGAAAGGGTTGAAAAGTAGGATTGTTAAAGTTCCATGGCCACTTCTTGGGGCCTTTTGTTTAAAATAGTGGGAACTTAAAAAAAAAAAAGAAAGCCTGCAGTTTAAATGTGACAAGTTTATACCCAACAGAGGCTTTAAAAATAAATATATAAATGGTCCTCTCTGCTTCTGGCCGCCAATGATGATGAAATAGACCAACACCCCCAGCAGGGGTGGGGAAAATCCCTTCTGGGGAGATAACAGTACAGTTTGCATGTGAGATTTTTTCCAGAATTTGTTTTTTGGGTTTTTTTTAAACTAAACAATAGATCATTTCACCGATGATTTGGAATAAAGTGAAAGTGAGTACTTTGGAAGGAAAAAAAAAGCAGCTTGGGATCTAAAATAACTTTGCATCTGTCAGAGGGTGTATGAGAAAGTGTTTTAAATAAGACGTGAATCTTAACGAGAAACCGAGGAACAAGCATTCTTTGCTTACTGACATGTATCTTGAGATTTTAAGTAAAGAACCTTTGCAATACTTTCACAGCAGTAATTTCCAAAAGACCATCACTGCCTTTCTCGTCTCTTAAAAAAAAAAAGTATAAAGCCTATCTTAGTGTTCTCCCGTGTCTGAACAGAGTTCATACTTTGAAAACATAAATGGTACTCATGTTTAGGAATACAGACTTTCTATTTAGTTAAGTATTAGCTAAGCTACACTATCCTATCTTCTGAGGAACTCCAACAGAACACAACACCCCAAAGAGAAAAACACGTTATGTCCTTTGACCTCAAAATGTAGTCACATTGCCATCTTAAATAATGGTCCAAAGCGGATTTTGAATTGAAAAGAAAGATATCACTCTCAAATTAAGGTGGGATCCGTGAGGTTACTCTGTAACTGGGAAAGGGCGAACAGAGCAGCACTGGGGAACTATCTGGAAAAAAAACAGTGAGGAGGCAAGATAGCATCTCCGGTTCTTACACCACAGATGTACTAAAAAGGCTCAAGGTAGGAGGCATTTGCTCCCTTTTGCATAGACCTTTGGCTTATGACTTATGGTTCACCGGTGTGCCCAGATGTCCCCAGCAGGAAAGACGCATCAGCCATTGTGTTAATTCGCTTCTGTTTGCACTTTCTTTCAAGGCTAATTATCTGCTTGCTTCATTTAGTCCTCGATCACAAGTGGGTCCTGGAAACCATTCCTGGTAGGAAGACCCTGGAATTCATCCTGTGAAAAATGCAAACCCCACTGCCCTCACCCGCTGTGGTGATCAAGGCAGACCCCTCCCCCTCCAAAATTAAACGGTTGGTGTGGGGAAAGACAAGTAGAAAAAGAAATCATTCATTGACCAATTCTTGCCTGACCCAGCCCAAATCTTGCGAGGAACAAAAGTTAAGTTTTTTTCGCCGGGTCTGCTCCTACTTCAACATCTCTCTCTGCTGCCTTTGGTTATTTCCAGGGCCACTGAATGCTATTAATTTGGAGAGACAGCTCTATAATTAGAGCCATAAAACTCAGAAAGGTCTAGGAACCTCTCTCTCTCAAGCCTCTGATCACGCTGAAATGTGGATTTCAAGTAGGAGAAAAGGGGAGGCTTATTTATCCAATTCATTATCCCCCGATGTGGCTTTCAACCATTTATCCACCTTAAGAATGAGAAAGCTGGATTGAAAGGTTTCTTTGGACTCAGAAATGGTTTTAAGTGACTTAAATCTCAAAAGCCCTTCTGCAGCACACGTACTAAGGCTGAACACTGACAATGATGGAAACCGTCTATGCCAAAGTGCTGAGCTCAGCTCCTGGCATATAGTAGGTGCCTGGACTTAGGCTAAGGCTTCACATTCATTCAGACAAGATGGGGCTCAAGTCACTAAGTAACTATTGAGTTGTCAGAAAAGTCATCACTTTTTTTTTTCTATGTTTTTCGTTGCAAAAATGTGTCATGACTTTTCCGACAACCTAATACATAATCTCAGACAACGCGCTTTCTGTGTCTGAGCCTCTCAGTTCCCTGTGAAAGCTCCTTCCACAGGGCTATTTAAAAATAACAGGCTAGACCTCACCCAGCACCTGGCTGGCGAGGGGAGGTAATCTTCATTTTTTTTCCCCCCTCTTGCTTTCCAACCTGACAGCATTTTTCAAACAGCTCCAATGCCTTCTTCTCCCCATAGCATGCCTTGTATACAGGTTCCTGGGTCACAGTGTTAACATTCCTAGAGTCTCGGGTCCTCACTGGCCTACAGGGTCTTTCCTTCTGTTTTCCCAGGAGGGAAAAGGCTCAGGAAAGGCAGACTCATTGGGAAGAACAAGATGAAGCCGGAAACTGAGGTCCTGTCTCCCACATTCCCAGCCATCATGACCTGGAGTCTCTAAAGAACTCTTTACCAGGGCCACTTCATGTGACCCAGGTTCTGGCAATGGGCCCAGCACTCAAAGAGTCCCTTATTTGGTTTAATGCTCTGCTGTCACCATCTTGAAAATCTTAATAATTTTTTAACAAGGGCCCCACATGTTCATTTTTGCAGTGGGCACCACGAATCATGTAGCCAGTCCTATAAGACTCAGGATGAAGGCCATCTCTTCCAGGGAGACATCATCAGCTGCCCTCTGATGGCTCCCATAACGTCCCGTAACCCCTGGATCACACCTCCATTTATTCATCTACCAACACTTAACAAACCCCTGCTACAATACCACCAGCACTGCCTTTCTTAAACACTCATGCAACCACAAGCACAGTGCTCGGTTCTTCCCATGCAAGAGTTAACATTTAAGCAATTCTCTTAAGGTAGGTACTGTTATAATCCCCAGTTACTGACAGGCTAAGGAATCTGCCCACACAGCAGGGAGCAGGTGGACGCAGGAGTCTTGAATCCAGGCATAGCACAAGCTCAGAACTATTACTTTCTTCAACTGCCAGGAACTGTGCTCAGAACCAGAAATGCAATGGTCAGGAAAATGGACATTCCTTCTAAGGGCCTCACACTCACGCAAATAAAGTATAATTATTATTGAGTCTTCGGAAAAGTCATGACATATTTTGTCTATGTTTTTCAAAGGTCATTTATTTATATAAAGAACAAAGATCAATCAAAGATACATTGCCCGTTTTGTTCGATAACCTTTTGCCATCTTTCAGTGAGCTTCATAATTCCTCATTCCTAGAAAGGACCTGTCTTTATTTGCGAAAAACTGAACAAGGTGCTGATTCACAGCCTCATCTGAATTGAACGTTACACCACGCAAGGAGTTTTGAAGAGAGCAAAACAAGTGGAAGTCTGACGGTGCAAGGTCAGGCGAGTATGATGGGTGTGGCAACACTTACCATCCAAGCTCCAATAATTTTCCACGGGTGATCAAACTTGTGTGTGGTCTCGCATTGTCGTGATGGAATACAACTTCTTTATAATTAATAAGCTCTGGACGTTTCTGGATGATGGATTGGCTCAAACTGTCCAATTGCCGACAGTACACATTCAAATTGATTGTTTGGTTCCTTGGTAGGAGCTCGAAAAACACAACACCTTTAAAATCCCACCACACTCAGAGCATAACCTTCCTCTGATGAATGTCTACTTTCGATGTCGTTTGAGGCGAATCATCACGTTGGGACCAAGACCGTTTGCACACCACATTGTTGTAAACAATCCACTTCTCATCACCAGTTATCAGTCGCTTCAAAANAATCATCACGTTGGGACCAAGACCGTTTGCACACCACATTGTTGTAAACAATCCACTTCTCATCACCAGTTATCAGTCGCTTCAAAAAAGGATCGTTTTCCTCACGTTTAATGAGCATATTGCAGATGTTTATACACGCCGTCAAATGAACTTGAGTTCATGCAGAACCCAAATATCAAGCTTGCTTACGTATTCCAGCTTCTTCAGGTGGTCGTGAACGCTTGAAAGATGGATGTTCAATGTTCCTGCAATCTCTCGTGTCATGTAACATGGGTTTGACTGGATCAATGCCTTTATTTTGTCGTCATCAACCTCGGTGGGCCTCCCTGACCGAGGAGCGTCGTTGAGATAAAAATCACCAGCACAGAATTTCACGAACCATCATTGACACTGACGTTCTTGTAGAGCATTGTCACCGTAAACTTTATGCAACTTTTCACAAGCTTGACACGTGTTCTTCCTTTGATGGAATTAAAACAATATGGCAAAAATGCATAGTTTGGTCTTCCATCTTCAACTTGTTGTAAAATCTCCAAAACTCCACCAAATCGCTCAATTTTTTTTTTAGAATGAAGCTAGAACTGTCAGCTGTCAAATGACATAGCAATAACATAGATGCAAAGGACTCTAGTACTTCCAAAAATGAACTAGTGCCATCTGTTGCAAACACGTGTTATGGCTTTTCCGAAGACCCAATAGTTAGGTTTTCAAAATTACCTACTTACATGCCTGGATGCCTCACTGGACTAAGAATTTCCTAACGCCCAGCCTCTCGTGTTTCTCTTTAATATCGAAATCTATCCTAGTCTTGGGAGGAGACAGGGTCTCAAATATTCTTAAAAGAGCGAATAAAAGGTCATTCCCATGTATACGGCTCATTATATTTTTAAAATACTTCAAATACTTATTAGACCACAGCAATTACATTAAAATTGAATCTAACTGTTGTGTTGTTTTAGATATACCGTGAATGAAATAAGATGATCTAAAATGTTGGAAGCCGCTATTAAAAACATTCCCATCCATATTTCCTCCCAATGGTGAGTTCCTTATAATCAGGGCTTTTAGGTCAGTTGCTCAAAAAATCAGATTCTTTTTTCTTGAAGTTTGAAACTTTTTCAATTTGATTAAAATAATGCCTCTAAAACTTTGGTAATATCACAACAAGAATCTGTGCCACTGACAGTCTTACAACTGTATTCATTCCTGCTAAAAATGCACAGTTCCTGGCAGTTGAAGAAAGTTAATGGTTCTGAGCTTGTGCTGCTCCTGGATTCAGGCTCCTGAGTCCACCTCCTCCCTGCTGTGGGGGCAGATCCCTGTTATAACCTGTCAGTAATCAGGGATTACAATAGTACCTAACTTAAGAGAGTTGCTTACATGTAACTCTTGCAGGGCAAGAGCCCAGCACTGTGCTTGTTCATTTTGAGACTACAAACACAAATTGAGGGAAAAGCGGCAAAGTAACTGGCCTGTCCTTTTAAAAAATGTCAATGTCTTGACAAAGAAAAACGAGGCGCTATATGCCAGTGAGAGGAGGTGAAGGAAAAGGTAAACCCAATGCAATGGCCACGAACCTGGACTTGTTCTTGGACCAGGAAAAAAAAAATGCTACTGCAAGACATTTTAGGGGTAAATGGCAAATCCTGAGTAAGGACTGTAGATGAGATTAATAGTTACGCCTCACGTTAAATTCCCCAATTTTGCTAACTGTACTGTGTTACGCAAGAGAAATGTCCTATTAGAAATTAAAAACTGAAGTATTTAGGGATAAAAGAAGACTGATGCCTGGAACTTAATTCTCTAATGGCTTAGAGAGAAAGAATATTAAAAAGCAAACGTGGCAGAATGTTAGCAATTGAGACAGTCCGGATGAGAGGCATACAAGAGTTCTCTGCCCAATTTCTGCAACCTTTTTGCTAGTTAGAAATTATGGCCAAAAACTTTTTTTAACAACTATATTAGTAAAAATACTGTATTATTAGTCAGGAAATGATGCAGAACACAGATAAAATCTCATGGCCTATACTCTAGTGATCAAGAACTTGGTATTTGGGTTTCTAAACATTTTTGAAGTCCAAAAATAGTGCTGAGAAGTACACTTTAAGATTCCATGTGGCCAAAGAGAAAACAGTTCTGCATGGATCTACATGTCTGTATTTGTTTCATTTTGCTTTTGAACGTCACTAAATGAAAGGCTTGGTGAAGTGCCTCCCTCAAGAAAATATTATTAAGTCATTAAATAGTAATAAGGTAAGGTCAGAAAAGACTTCTTTCTCTTCCTGTCTCTGAAACCTTCCAGTTTGTGCCCCTCTCTGGCCCTTCCTCCCAAAGTGCAGCAAATAACTAAACTCGGCCTCCAATCCCTTTCCAAGTAACAGTTTCTTCAGTGCTTTTTTTATGGGGGGGGGGGGACATTCAAAGCAAATTGCAGGGCTAGGGTCTCAGTTAATATTCAGACTTCTGCTCTGCTTGCCCCGACTGTCACATTGGCATGACAATGGAAACCACGGGGCCACAGAAGGAGACCAACAAAGGAAGACACAGTTTTTAATGCTAGAGCCATCTGCCAATTCTCCTTAGGACCTTTTCAAGGATCCAGTGGAGTTAAAGCAGGAGCTGAGAAGGGGGTCTGCAGGGGAGGGTACAAAAATCATTCATGGGGTGTGGGGGAGCAGTTGCAATATGAAAAGAACCAAAGAAGGGTAGGTGCTTGGGTAGATGAATGGGGGGCATTCGAAGGCCGCTCCTCATGAGCTCTAAATAGATTCACCGCACCCTCTCCGATGGGCTTTTGTTGGTTGCCAAGCAGTTTACATGTTATAGTCAGAATATGTTATTAAGGGAGGATTTAATATACGCAAACCACAAAAAAAAAACACAAAAAAAAGCCCTCCAGAGGGGTCTTCTGATTACCCACGTGGAAAGCCCAAGCCACCTTGCCTCTGCAACGATTATATTGGGTTCCTATTCTTTAGTTCGCAAAATGTCCTAAATGCAGTAGTTGAGCAATAATAAAGCATTTCTACAATATATCAATTCTAAATCCCCCCCTTCTCCCAGAGACTTGTAAAATTTTAAGACCACAAACAATGAAAAATCTATTCAGTGCACTAAAACAAAATGCTTTCACGCCCTCACAGAATTTTGTTAAAATGTCAATTTCTTTGGAGGCCAAAACATATTCCTCCCACATTTTTTCCCAAAAGGAAAATTCTACTCAAAGCCCTGAACGCATGGATGGACGGCTTCTTTGCAAGACTAATGCACTTAACAAAAGCGGTTCACACTCTGCTCAGGAACCAGTTTTCCAAGGCATCTATATTATCTCTTTCAGAATTCTCAATTTCCTGAGGGCAAGGCACAGTTTTTATTCCCCTCAGCCTGTCCTAAAACATTGTTAATCTCTGAATGGGGTCGGTACTCTTAAGGAACTGTAGGTAACAGTTTTTCCTTTCTGGATACAAACTTACAGGAACCCTACAGTGGCGTTGGTAGTTGGAAACAAGGGTTGTTTTGTAGGTTCTCAACCACGTGTTTGGGTGGGATTTTTTTAATTCCACCACTTAAAACGCACGTGTCTTGCAAGGGGTTCAATGACTGAAAGTTATCTGGTCACTTCTCTTTAAGTAAGACTATATCTACACTTCAGTTTCAAAGGTTTATAAGATGCCTGCAAAGAAATCTTCACAGAGGCAGTAGTCACGAGAATCTGGTATCTTTTTAAAAACCACTGCTGCTAACATTGTATGTCAACTATAATACAATTTAAAAGTATATAGGGGGCCGGCCGAGTGGCTCAGTTGGTTAAGAGCTCACTCAAGAGTTTGAGCTCTGAGCAACAGCGGTTTGAGTCCAGCCCGAGCTGAGCAGCCGCTGAGCTGCCAACAGGTAGCAGGATGGCTCAGCTAAAAAAATAATAATAAATTTAAAAATAAATAAATAAATAAAAGTATATAGGGGTGGCTGGTTAGCTCAGTTGGTTAGAGTGTGGTGTTAATAACACCAAGGTTGCTCGTTCGATCCTGGCCACTTGGGCCACTGTGAGCTGCACCCTCCTTAAAAAAAAAAAAAGTATATAAATAGAAACTAATGTTGCAAAGTTTTAACAGTTTTGTAATATAGAAAGAGTATCTTATAAAACTATGCTCCTGGGAACTGGTGTGCCACAGTCTGCAGCCTCCCCCATGAAGGGGGCAGCATATACTCAGCCAGACGGGATAAGGGTAAGGAATTGGCGAGCAGAGGATGCCAAAAACACATAATTTAATTTGATGATGCGCCGACAGGGACATGGCTAAGAGGACGAGGCAGCCCAGAGACGCAGCCCGTGTCCCCCCAGGCCCTGGGCTCATGTTGGCCTCCCTGGTACTGACAACTGAGTGACTGTCCTGCCACGTGGAGCAGGCACACCCGCTGGCCCCAGGCCTTGAACTCTGCTCCCTAACTGTCAAGGACCCAGGATTGAGTTGCAACCGGGCAGCCGGGGGCCCAGGCGGCAGGAGGCAGCCCCAGTGGAGCCAGGAGGCTGACCTCTCACTGAAAGCCGGCTGTAGACCTGGGAGTTGACTTCCTTGTCCCGCAGGTAGCATCGGATCTCCTCCACTGCCTCTCGGATGATGGTGACGGCCAACACGAAGCCCTGCGGAGAGAGGGGAGAGGGGGTGAACCCTGCTGAAACCCACCTTCCTCTCCGGTACTGGAGACAGAAAAGGCCAGAGGGTGGCAGGGCAGAACCTGCTAATTATGACAAACGTAATGCCCCAGCCAAGCCCACTTCTCTGAATCAGTCTGTCTGTCTGTCTGTCTGTCTGTCTCTCTCTCTCTCTCTCTCTCTCTCACACACACACACACACACACACACACACACACACACAGAGCCTGGAGAGACACTCTTGCACACACATGTACAAGGACACCTCTATTCACCACCTCCACAGGGTTTCCGAGGGTGAAAAACATAGAAACACCCACGTGTCCACCCACAGGCAATGGGGGAGTGACGGCGACCACTAACATTTGTATCTCACTCGCCGTATGCTGGGTGCCATTCGAAGAGCTTTCCCCCCCATCAGTGCATTTCCCCCTCACAACAACTCTATGACATGAGCCGTATGAAGTCAGTATTACTGAGATCGCCATGCTACAGAGGGGGAAACTGAGGCACGCGGTGGTTGGGTAATAAAGTTCCAGTGATGAGAAGCAGGAATGGTGAAGGCAGGAAACTTGGCTCCAGGGTCCTTGCTCTTCTGTTCTGCATCTAGAGAAACCTAGGTGGGTGGGTGGGTGGAGCTGATAAGATGGACCACCAGGAGGGGCAAGAGGCATGATGGATGAGGATAAAGGGGATCAAATATATGGTGATGGAAAGAGAACTGACTCTGTGTGATGAACACATCATGTGATATACAGGTGATGTATTACAGAATTGTACACCTTAATTCTATGTAACTTGGCTAACAATTGACACCCCAATAAACTTTAATTTTAAAAAAAAAATGGACCACCAGGAGACAGTTAAAAAAATGAGAAAGGGCCGAGTGGGGAAACCAACCTTTCAGAACGTACAATGTAACACCATTCATAGACATGACAAACATTCCATAAACTGTTAGAAAAGTTTCCTTAATTGCTGGTGAGGTTCTTCTGCAAGAAAGGGACCAGCGTGGGGTGGGCAGGGACAGAAGGGGGCTTCAGTCTTATGTGTACAGTTTAAAACGTTTATAAAGAAAACATATTAAAGGGGCTGGCCGAGTGGTTCAGTTGGTTAAGAGCGTGAGCTCTGAGCAACAGGGTTGTCAGTTTGATTCCCACAAGGGCCAGTGACGCTGTGCCCCAGGCTGAGCTGCGGCTGAGCTGCCAACAGGTGGCAGGATGGCTCAGCTGGTGAGAGCACGTGCTCCAAACAACAAGACTGCCAGTTGGACTCTGATTGAACACGGCACCTTGAGCTGAGCTGCCACAAGCTGCCAACAGGCGGCGGGATGGCTCGGCGGTTAGAACGTGCACTCTTAGCAACAAGGTTTCTGGTTCGACTCCCGCGTGGGATGGTGGGCTACACCCACCCACAACTAAGACTGAACACGGCACCTTGAGCTAAGCTGCCATGAGCTGCCAAAGGGCAGCCAGATGGCGACTGGACTTGGAGCTGAGCTAGCTGCACCCTCCACAACTAAGACTGAAGGACAACAACTTGGCTGTTCCCCTTCCCCAATTCCCCAATTTAAAAAAAAGGTAAGAAAAAGAAAAGAAAACATATTGAAGTATTAATTGTGTGAGTACCAACTAACAAAGAGAAAATTTAAAGCCTCCTGATGCTCCGAGGTCAGGTCTCCCACCTCACAAAATCTAGTGGGGGGTTGGCGTGTGTGTCACCCACAGCAAGAGCCTATTTCCACTCAATTTCTCCTCTTGTATCCATAAAGGCAAGAACCAGCATTCATTTTTCTTACAAAATGCCTTGTCATCCTTCCTCTTAAAGTGATTCCTGAAAAAACACAGAGAGCACCATCTCCCCGAAGGTTAACAGTGGTGGCAATTCTTTGAGGATTTCATTTTCATACTGTTGACCCAGCAAAAAAATATGTTCACTTCCATTCAAAGACCTCGGAATCATTAAATCCAGCCAGAGAGGTGCTGCTTTATGAAACTACTCCAAAGCCCCAGACGTCTTTGCAATCGATGGACTCCCTCCTGCCTCCGGCTTCCAATCAGATAGATGTAAAGGACACACTTGCAGCTCAAGCCAAATGGGTCCATTTCAGAACAAAAGTATAACCAGACCACCTATGGGGGAGCGAGAAAACCCATTCCTGCAGAGCACAGGCCCGGCTTACAGAACCCCACCCCCCTCCCCTGCTGCTGTTTGGTGTTTCTGGGCCAGAACCCAGGTTTCTGTTGTTGTTTTTTCAAACATTCCAGTTCCTATTTCTCTCTGCGTGGGCCTAGCGAAGTCCTGGTGATGTTAATGGAAAGTGTGTGTTCAGACAAAGACAGGAGCAGCTGCAGCTAAATACGGCCTCCTAAGTTATCCTATCTACCCCCACAGACACACAGGTCGCATTAATCCCATGGGACACGTCACCCCTTAGGCTAGAATCTGATTTACAAGAGATGCAAATTAATCCAGAAATAAATTCCAACAGTCCAACTTCGGAGATCTGTAATGTCCAGAGATATTCAGAAAGAGCTTTAATTGGGGGGGGGGGGGCGCGCTGCAGTTGTCAAGCTCAAGGTGAGCTTGTAAAGAAAGCGTAGGCTGAGGTAGGGCACAGACAAGCAATTTGGAAGGTGTCCATAAGCCTCTCTGGTAACGCTGTACATCAAAAACAGATTTATGAAAGCAAAACAATCTATGAGAGATAGAAATCAGAAAAACAGTTGCCTCTGGTTGGGGAAGGGCTGACAGGAAAGGGGCATTGGGGACTTTCTGGGGTGACAGAAAGGTTCGTCTTGACTGAGGTGGAGTTTACATGGGTGTGGACGAATGTCAACGCTTTCGGAGCTGAAAACTTCATATCTGCACATTTTATGGTGTATAGTTTATATCTTAATAACAACAAAAAAATCCAGATTTATTATTTGGTCTTCATACAATTTTATGGGTTATTTCAGCTACCTCCTGTACAATTTCTCCCTCTAATAGAGTAGTACCAAGAAAAAAAGCTAGTAAAAACTAAAACTTAATCCAGACAATGAACAAGGCCAGGATGTAAAAATTAAAATGAGACCATTTCTTGGGAACTTTATCTACGTCAGGGGCTATACTGCAAGCATTTCACGTGCAGTCCTTCATTGAATCCTCCCAACAAGCCAAGACAAGACACCCTGGCCCATATTTTACAGGTGAGGAAACGGAGGCTCAGAAAAGCCTGTTTACATGACACGACCAAAGAACAGCCAAGAGCTGCACCAAAACCTTTTAGCTCCACAGCCCTCACTTGGAGCCACTCGCTTATGGCTGGGTTTGAAATGAGAGGACTTCCAGAGTGAGCAGAGACATTTCAAACTCTGTTCTAGCCAAGAACCAGAAATTGATTCTCCACATAAAAATCTAGGGGGTCCGGGGGGAATCCACTACAGTCATCTAGAAACAGATGCCGTCTAATTCACCTTTGACCCCAAGCTCCCCTCTCTGTCGTCTCTGGAAAGAGAGGCAGATCTACTCCGAGACAAACATCCCCTCTGGTTCTGGAACCGTCCCAGGGGAAGCCGGCTAGAAAAGAGGCTGTGATGCACACGGTCACCTCAGGACTGCCTGGCTTCTATCTGCAGCCACAGTCCCAGGAAAACCAGGCGAGTCAACGGTTTCCACTGCAAGCCAGGCCTTCTGGCTTCTCCTGGAAAATCCTAGCGACATTTCAGCGAGGAGATAAGGGCTGGACCTGGGGTTGGACCCTCTTTGGAATGGTAGGAGCCCTGCAGGTCATTGGGAGTTGCCACCACTCCTCCAGGCCCCCTGCTTCACCCCACTGTGTTCCCAGGGGGGCTGTTGCAGACACAGGCGTCAGCCATCACAGGTGAGGATTGAAGAACACTAGTTACGGAAGAGGGAATTCTTGCAATCAAGTAGCCTGCCACACTGTGATCCTAGGTCACCAACCCAAGTACCAATCTGGCCTCCCCCTGCCGTAAGGAGCAACTCTGTCCTAAAGGGTTTCACACACCCTTCAACACATATCTGATCCATTTAGTTTCCTGTAACCCTCCAACTTCCAGGAAGGTACCGAGGTGACTTAAGACTGAAGCCTCGGTACAGTCTGATCAAAAAACACAAGAATAAAATGCAGCTCCCAGCTCCAAAGACAACCACTGGCTTTGGTGAAGAGCCATCCGGACCTAAGTGGGTAGAAATATTTGTTTGGGGTGGAGGGAGAGGGTCATAAAAATTGGAGCATACTGTCCGTGTTGTTTTGCAACTTACTTTCTTCACGTAAAGAAAACCATGATTCACACCTTCCCATATCGAAATCAGTGGAACGGCTTCACTGTATCTCACTCCTGTGCAACATTCCAGGGTCTCACTGCACCAGCATTTACATAACTGCTGCCAGGCGTCTGTTTACTTCCAATGTTTTACTAATACATGCCACGCTGCAGACTATCCCTGTACCCATGACGCTGCACACATACACCCCAAAGCCCTTCTGAGAGTCCGAGGACACTCCTTGAAGAGAGTGAGTCTCCGTGTGTGTGAGACCAACACACTCCATATCCTCGTGTGATCTCAAGCCCCTTCCTTAGTCTCCTGGGCTCCATGTTCTCGCTCAGCAAGTGAGGAATCCTTTCCCGACCAGGCCACGTTTTGCCTCCAGTCCACAGGACCCTCCAGTCACCGCCTTTGGAAGAATTCAACAGAGCTGATCTCATTTCCTACCCAACTTTCTCAGGCTTGTAAATCCCTGCCTAATTCATCTCCCCTTAGTCATAACTATTGGGTTGTCGGAAAAGTCATGACGCATGTTTGCAACAGATGGCACTAGTTCGTTTTTGGAAGTACTAGAGTCATTCGCATCTATGTTATTGCTATGTCATTTGACAGCTGACAGTTCTAGCTTCATTCTGAAAAAAAAAATTGAGCGATTTGGTGGAGTTTTGGAGATTTTACAACAAGTTGAAGATGGAAGACCAAACTGCGTTTCTGTCATGTTTTACTGTTTTACTTCTATAAAGTGAAGAACGCACGTCAAGCTTGTGAAAAGTTGCATAAAGTTTACATTGACAATGCTCTACAAGAATGTCAGTGCCAACGATGGTTCATGAAATTCCGTGCTGGTGATTTTTATCTCAACGACGCTCCTCGGTCAGGGAGGCCCACTGAGGTTGATGATGACAAAATAAAGGAATTGATTGAGTCAAACCCATGTTACACGACACGAGATTGCAGGAACATTGAACATCCATCATTCAAGCATTCATGACCACCTGAAGAAGCTGGGATACGTAAGCAAGCTCAATATTTGGGTTCCGCATGAACTCAAAGAAGTTCATTTGATGGTGTATATAAACATCTGCAATATGCTCATTAAACGTGAGGAAAACGATCCTTTTTTGAAGCGACTGATAACTGGTGATGAAAAGTAGATTGTTGCACCGGCCGAGTGGCTCAGTTGGTTACGAGCTCGCTCAAGAGCTTGAGCTCTGAGCAACAGCGGTTCGATTCCCGGCCAGAGCTGAGTTGCCACTGAGCTGCCAACAGGTGGCAGGATGGCTCAGCTGAAAAAATAAAAATAAAAAAATAAAAGAAAAGTGGATTGTTTACAACAATGTGGTGCACAAGCGATCTTGGTCCCGATGTGATGATTCACCTCAAATGACATCGAAAGCAGACATTTATCAGAGGAAGGTTATGCTTTCAGTGTGGTGAAATTTTAAAGGTGTCATGTTTTTCGAGCTCCTACCAAGGAACCAAACAATCAATTCGAATGTGTACTGTCGGCAATTGGACAGTTTGAACGAATCCATCATCCAGAAACGTCCAGAGCTTATTAATTATAAAGGAGTTGTGTTCCATCATGACAACGCGAGACCACAAACCAGTTTGATCACCCGTCAGAAATTACTGGAGCTTGGATGGGCTGTATTGCCACACCCACCATACTCGCCTGACCTTGCACTGTCAGACTTCCACTTGTTTCACTCTCTTCAAAACTCCTTGCGTGGTGTAACGTTTAATTCAGATGAGGCTGTGAATCAGCACTTTGTTCTGTTTTCCACAAAGACAGGTCCTTCTATAAACAAGGAATTATGAAGCTCACTGAAAGATGGCAAAAGGTTATCGAACAAAACGCGCAGTATAGGGCCAGCCGAGTGGCGCGATGGTTAAGAGCTGGCTTGGGATGCCAGAGGGCCCCTGTTCGGATCCCACATATGAGGGCCAGTGACACTGCCCTCCACAGCTAAGATGCTGAACAACAGCTCAACCTGGAGCTGGGCTGCCGTGAGTCGCTGGCGACAGCGTAGGCTGCAGCCCCTGTGGTAGTGGGTTGCCATGGGCTACCATGTGTAGCCAGCAGCCAGTGTGAGCGGCCAACAGCCGCTGTGAGCGGCCGTCCAGAAGCCGGCGACTGATCTGCCTCGCCTGGGAAGAACACAATGATGATGCCAACTTGGGCCAGTGAAGCAACGTCCTCCACAACTAGACTGAAGAACAAAACGGCAGCAACTTGTCTGTTCCCCTTCCGATTCCCCAATAAAAAATCTTAAAAAAAAAAAAGGGCAATATATCAATTGATCTTTGTTCTTTATATAAATAAATGACCTTTGAAAAACATAGACAAAATACGTCATGACTTTTCCGACATCCCAATACACGAATCTCAGTTAAGAGAATGAAAAACTTATGCCAAATGTAGCTAAAGACCCCTCCCCACCACAGACGCCCAATGACAATGGAAACGGTGTTGCAGGGATGCCAACAGGTCTGTACCCCAAGAACCTTCTGGTTGATGGGTTTATGCTGCAGGCTGGGCAGATGGATACCAGGAAGGGAGAGAGCACAGCAGATATCATGCATGAGAGGCAAAAGGCGCGGAAAGAGGGAGGCACACAGCTGCTTTTGTGGACAGCTTGGGGTCTCAATTTATAAAACGTATGTGTTTACGTAATGTATATAACTTAATACAGTATATATTAGAATGTATATGAAACAGTGATCCACGCAAGAAGAGACTTTATTGACCAGAAACATAAATGGGGTATCTCAGAAATGACTACACAGGCGGTTTGGGGTTTTAGTTTTGGTTTTGTTTTTTTGGTTGTTCTTCACATTTTTCTCCAATAATCATGAGCCTCTTTGTAATTAAACAAGGAAAAGAAAAATAAAGAGAAGCCACCTTTGAGGCAGTAAAGGGCAGCAGATCTGGGTCTAGAGCCTTCCATGCTCCCAGAGGGGGGTCCAGTCACCAACATGAGGCGCCAAAGGACCCCGACAGCTTCGAGCAGAGACTGCAGACTGGCTGCCTACAGACAGACCCCAGGAGAAGGGGTGTGTTCCATTCACACAGTGCTTGAACATTTTTTAAATGAGTTGTCAACTTGGAACAAAGCAAAATCAATGGAAATTAGAAAGAAAGATTATTGAGAACAGCGTATACCTTGGTACTTTTTTTCTGAAAAGAAGTGTCGGGAAGAAGGGAAAGAAAAGAATTTTTATTCATTGTGCTTGTTGTTCATAAAGTCAGGAACGATAAACAAGAAACAAATGACTGTTTTGGGAGCAGAACTGGACGGGAGCGGGATTTTTTACTAGGGCCATTTTTTTGTTTCTTGAATCATGTAAATGTATTACCTTTCAGATTATTATACTTTAAAAAGGTGATCAATAAAAGGCAGCGTGGGGGTGGCTGGTTAGTTCAGCTGCTTAGAGCCCAGTGCTCATCACACCAAGGTTGTTGGTTCGATCCCCACATGGGCCACAGAGCTGCGCCCTCTACAACTGGATTGAAACAATGACTTGACTTGGAGCTGATGGGACCTGGAAAAACACACTGTTCCCCAGTAAAATAAATAAAAATGTTTTAAAAAGTGATAGCCTTTAAAAAAAAAAAGGCAGTATGATAAATGTTATTTTATATACAATATAGACTAACTTTTTTTTAAATAAGTAACTTACGTCTTGACCTCATGTAAGTATGTAGTGAACAACTGTGGAACTAAAAAACTAAAATAAAGGTATTCCATGTAAAACTGTAAAGTCCCTGACTCTTGGGTCTGGCAACTCCACGTTCATGATTGCACCTGTTGGCATGGAGTGACACCTTCCCCTTTTGGATGGGACACAGGCTCCCCAGTTCTCCCAAGGCTGGATTCCATCAGCCCAGCCTCGAGTTTGCAACATTCAGTATCTAAGAGTGTAAGCTCACAGAAAGAATGTCTGTTATCTACAGGAAGGGTGCTCACCAAAGGTTCGATCCAGCTCCCAGCATCCTAGCTCACCCACAAATGACTCAGAGCAGGGAAGAACTAGCCTCGTTTTCCAAAAGCGCCTTCAATGCTTGTGTAGAAGAAATAAAAAACCCCATCTCTTCTCAGGACTAGTGCTGCTGAAATGACTTATCTAATAATATGGAAATCACAGTGTATGGACACCCACTCACAGCTCCCTTAGCAACTGACTCCCTCTACTCCATAAAGGCCCATGCACCAGACCCTTATCATCTCCCACCGACCGCCAATAAAAGCTTTTGCTTTTGTTTCTTGAAGGAGGGCCTCAATCTGTAACAATCTTCTCCAGACTAAAACTTTAACTGTATTTATGAACAGAGAATCCAAATGACCCCCCCTGAGTCTGACTTAATTAATGAGAAACGAGCAGCAGTTAGACTTCATAATGTCTGTCGGGAGAAAAGGAGATACCCGTTCTGCCCTCTCCACACCCCAGTCAGGCTGGGCTTCTGTTCTTCAAATGCTCTGACGTGCCCACCACAAGGCATTTGCACAGCTGCTGCCTGTGCCTGGAATACTCCCCCCCTCCTACCCCCTCCATTACCTCCTCAAGGGGTCTTGCATGGCCACCCTAGCTCAGGCTGTCCCCCCAAATCTCCCAGCCCCCACCTTCATCCATTCAACAAACACTCAAGGCGTCTGCAATACCCCATCTGTACTAAGACCTTACTCTGCTACCATCACAGCACTTTTCATGATCTGAAACAATTTGATTAACCTGTTTACTATCCCCGCTGAAAATCAACCCCACAGGGGCAGGAATCTGTATCTGTTTCGTTCGTTACTGCACAATGAGCACCGAGCACAGTACCGGGCACACAGTAGGTACTCAATGACCATGTGCCAAAGGGAAAGGAGAAAGAGGAGGTGGCAAAGGAAGGAATGGAGGGGTATTCTGGTCAGCTCTGTGATGCTTCGGACACACTAAAGCACAGACTCTGTTTCCTTTTCAACTCCTCTTGTTGAAATACTCTACACGGAGTAAAGAGAAAACGTGATCTCAGAAAAACAATTAAAATAGCACAATCCACAAAGACACAGCCCTTGGCTTCCTCACTTGTCACCGTGTCCCCAGAATCTAGAAGCAGGTGACGCACAGTAAGCACGCAACAATAGTTGCTGAACGACTGAATGACCTGAGCTGACCGACCGAATGATGGAATGGTCCAGGCTTTTTACATAATTGGATCCTGGCGATGTATGAAATGCAGCTTAACCTTACAATCTTCGGGACTCCCCATGTGCTGGCTTGAGGGTGTCCTCTCCCTTAACAGGCTACTCTCTCCCATTCCAGATGCTCGGGTGACAGAGACAAAGGACCGTCTGGTCCCAACCTCTGAGGTCACAGAATGCCAATTTACTTACTTACCAGCGGAACCCAGTAGGTATAGAGTGCTCCAAGTCTCATTTCCGGAACAAACTGGGAGCAGGCGAGAAGTAAGAAATAGAGGTTGAAAAAGTACTTGAACTGGTTAAACAGCACCTACAACACAGGCAGAAAAGAAAGGAGGCATTCAAGACTGGACTGGTGGGGTGGGGTGGGAGGTGAGTCATGTTCAAAAACTTTCCCCTGGAAGAACATAACTTACATGATACCTTTCACACACAGTTTCTACAGCTCAATAGGTCATACAATACTTTTTGTAGAAGTGAAAATGGACATAATGATACATATGGGCATTGTAAACACCAAATTCAAGACTGTGGTTACCTCTGGGGTGGGGGAGGCATGCTAGGGGCTTCGACTGTATCTGTTTTATTCCTTAAACTATTTTGTACATATAGGTAGGCCACTCAAACTGTTGTTTAAGAAGCGGTTTCAATGGAAAACGCGTATGCTGTAAGATTGACCAAAAGGGCAAGAAAAATTATCATCTCTACAATCTGCTCTCAATGCCATAAATTACATAGAGTCCCATCCTGTGTGGCAGGAGGGTGCTGGCAGTTTCAGCTGGTCCCATGTGCCCTGGTAGGGACAATCGTAGCACATGGCTTGTCGGCCACTGGGCAATAAGGGCAAGGTTTGAGGAGTGCAAGTCCATGGATCTGTGTAAGTTAATGTGAAAACGCTGACTGCAGAGTCAGATACCAAGCAAAACGGGAACATTCATTAGCACACATAGTAACAGAAATTCTCTCTCTGGATGGTAGGGTCAAAATGTATCTCTTTTTCTTTCTCTAGTCAGCGGTTCTCAACCTGTGGGTCGCAACCCCTTTGGGGGTCCAAGGACCCTTTCACAGGGGTCGCCTAAGACCATCGGAAAACAAAAAGATATTTATATTACGATTCATAACAGTAGCAAAATTACAGTTATAGAATAGCAACGAAAATAATTTTATGGTTGGAGGTCACCACAACATGAGGAACTATGTATTAAGGGGTCACGGCATTGGGAAGGTTGAGAACCGCTGCTAGACTGTTATTCCCCAACTTTCTTATATCTGAATCTGTATTTTGTGATGATGGGGGAAAAATTTTATGCACTGATTTTTTTTTGGGGGGGGGGAGTTTGTTATAATGCTATGTTCCCATAATACCTTTTTCACACTTAGGCCCAACACACCAAATAAAAGTAAAGTTAGTCTAACTGAGCAGGTGGCGTCTCAAAGCCTTGCAGACAACAGGCAGTCCCCTCAAGGACCAGGGAAGATGAACAGGCAGGGGTCAGGGTGGCATGGAAAACACACA
>NW_017731404.1:2732886-2739432 GCF_001890085.2 Hipposideros armiger
CACAGGCACTCTCACTGCTGGGAGGGTCTAAGTCAGAATTGTCTGGAGGGAGGGCAAGCTGATAGCTATCAACTTACAAAAGCACGTTCACTGTGACCCAATGAATCCCCTTCGAGATATTTCCGTTTGTTCTAACATGGACACAAAGTCTTATGTTCAAGGCCATTCACCGTAACATTGCCAGTAATAGCAAACCACTAGAAACAACCTAAATGTCCATCAGTGGTAGACTGGCTAAATAAAGGATGGTGTATCTATTAAATGGAATCATGTAAAGCCTTTAAAGGGGGAGAGGGGAGTGAGTGAAGAAGCTTTTTATGTGCTGATCTGGAACCAGCCCAGGGTATATTAAGTGAAAAAAGATGTTGTATTATGCAAGGTGTACTAACAACTGAATAAAAGGGGGGGGGGCCCATGTGTGTACCTGGATAGGAAAGGAGGGAAGGAGGGAGGGAAAACATGGGCTCTTTTTGAGACATGCTTTCAAAGTCTCTAGAATGACTCAGAAGAAATTGATGAGTGGTTCTCAGGAGGGGTACAGAGTAGCTGAATGGAGGGGGTGGGACGGTGACTGAGTTTTCAGCGTGCACACTTCTGTACCTTTTAAATATTGAACTACATGACCCTGTGACTGATTAAACTTAGAAATTTAGAAACAAAAGACCCCTACCCTGCTGGCCAGGCAGCATACAGCTCGCAGTCTGCCGTCTTGGATCTCAGCCATGAAATCCTGGGTCAGAGACCAGAAACTATTCACGTCACACCCCCGGCCTGATCCACAGACAGTGCTCAGTAGCTATGTGTGGGCTGGTGATGCTCTCCTGGGCCTGTCACATGCCCCAGGCACCCAGCACTCAGGGACCTTCT
Organism: Hipposideros armiger; assembly: GCF_001890085.2. Taxonomy (NCBI): domain Eukaryota; kingdom Metazoa; phylum Chordata; class Mammalia; order Chiroptera; family Hipposideridae; genus Hipposideros; species Hipposideros armiger. Next base: position 2,733,754 of record NW_017731404.1, read on the forward strand.
GCCTCACCTCACGCACTTAACATTTGATCTGGGTCATTTGTTCATGGGTTCTAAAACTGGTCTGGGGCCACAGTACCCAGCCATCACCCATAGCCCACACAACGCCAGAAAATGGGAGTTAAATGATTAAATGGAAGGCAATTCCTCAGATACCAAAACAATAAGCAAGAGCATTTACAAAGTGTTCAGTGTGTGACAGGTGCTGTGGCCAAGCCCTCGGCATGAACTACTTCCTGTAATCCTCACAACAGTCTCCCGGCTGCTCCAATCCTCCCCCTGGCACGCCCTCTGGCAGATGAGGAAACAGCACCCTGGGGAGTCCTGTAGCTGGGGAGGGACAGAGCCAGCTGTGGGTCCAGCGGGCTGACCTCAGAACCAGCGCTCTTAACCACAGCGTCGGAGCCCTCACCCCACGGAAGAATCTGAGAGCCGCCTCTGATCTGTGTAGATAGCAACCTAGGTAGGGAGGAACCCAAAGAACAGGGACACGCCAAGGTCCCCAGTGACACTGTCCAGGCCCCTCTGACTCCTACCTCCAACCCACCGTTAGCCTTAAGCATGGCTAACACCGCTATGGTGCTTTCTAGGGGCCACAGGCTTTGGCACCTAAGCACTTTATGTACATAACTCATTAGGTCCTCAAAACCGAGAGGTGAACTCACTCGCCCAAGGTCACAGAGCCCTGTGGCAGAGCCCAAACTTGAACCAAGACAGTCTTGCTTGAACCCCCACTCTCAGCCCCTCCAGATCCTCAGCAGCCAGCCCCAGCCTTGGGGAGCCGCCACTTCTGCGAGTAACCCCTTTTCCTTCCTGGACTCAGGCTTCGGCCCTGCTCCCATGGAGACCTGGGCAGCGGCCAAGGCTCCAGCAGGCTCCACGTTGGGCGTGGCCTTGGCACTGAGACGCCTCGGGAAGGCCATGAGAGCAGGTTCCAAGAGGTGTGTAAAACGCCCAACGTTACAACACCTGTCCCTCCAGAAACAGGTAGTGGTGGGGGTTCGGGATTAGTACAACGGCAGCTCAGGTGTACAAGGGCACTCACCAGGTAGCATGTTCACCCCTTTCCCAATGCTGCCCTGGGCTCCAACACTTATGAGGCCAACCTCCACCCTTCGCAGAGAAGCCAGACCTTCCTGCACTTGGCCCTGCTGTCCACTCACAACTTTGTCAGGAGACACTGTATATAGACTCTCTTTTATTCACTCGACAAACATTTACTGAGTGCTTGCAGACTCCCAGACATCTATCTCTTACACGACGACCACAGAGGCCATCACGAGGGGTTAAGTTCAGCAAGTCCATCCACAGAGCATTTATTGTGTAGCGAGGGTGTCCTCAATCAACCACAGGCCCCTCTGTCCTCCGCCAACACCCGCCTCACTCATTCACAAACAGGAAGCCAGTTGGTGGTAGGCAGAGAAAGAAAAGCATATGTTTCCACTTCTTTCTCTCTCTCTTTTTAAACCTTCCCAATCTCGTGGGCACGCACTGAGCAAAAGGCAAAATGACAATGGACGGTGGAGAAGGCCATCACCTGTATCCTAACCCTGGAACATGGGGCGAATCTGGCTTCCCCAGAGAGCTGCTTTGTAACACAAGGTCAGAGCCCCTGAAGACCCGCACGGTCCATTTAACCCAGTGACCTGGGATTCGAGCCTGTGAAAAATTCTCCAAAATGTGGAAACAAGTTCACGCCTTGAGATATCATTTCTAGACTAAGCTCTAATTGATAATAGCAAAAATGAACTAAAATGATGGCGCTTAACAGCCATTCGATAAAAATATAGATCCAAGAAAACACCTCCATGTTAACAGGAGGTGGGGGTGCTTTAAATAATTCCAGTGACTGCATCTTTCTGTAACAGGAATTTTCTGTAACAGAAATTACTGCTTTCGCAATGCAAAAAAAAAAATACAACTCTAGAGCTTCCAAGTCCTGTGCGGGGCCCCAGAACTGGAGAGGGAGCTCAGGCCAGGGCTCCGAGTGGGTCGGGTCCCTCCTGGGCCACAAGGTCCCTCTCTGGCTTGGCTGTGCAGGGGCCGTTCTCGAGCGATCTTTGGTCCCCCAAGCTGCTAGTACCATCATCTGGCACAAAACACCCCACTGCTACTCAAGGGCTCAGCCCCAGATAATGCAACTGCTTGAAAACATTAGAAATCTTGGTGATGCAGAAGTTGCTGGGAGCCAACGAAGACCCAAAACGGGACTCTATGGCTAAGTAGCAAATGTGGGATCAATCTGAGATCTGTAACCCAGGCCTCTGACAAGCTGCTGGGATGGCTAATCCCTTCAAGCAATAGGCTACGTGAAGGAGGAAGNTGCCTGTTGGCTGCTTCTCCTTTCTTTATCGTGGAGACACTAGCAGGTGTCTGCTGTTGAAAAGCGGGCCCTGACCGAGTTAGAAAGTGAAGGAAAAGGGAAAAAGGAAGTGAGTGTCTCGCTGCACGTCTCAGTGTGAGTTAGTTCCTGTCCATGATTTACTTAGATTTTATCACCCACCGCAACACCTAGAACCATCATCTGCCCATATTTTGGGAACTACTGTGCTGCAGTAGAAACCTTGGGCTCGGTGGCAAATTTACAAGTAACCAAGTCTCCCGCACCCCAATCTGTCCAAACAGAAGAGGTGGCAGCTAAGCTCTGTCTCAATATCTGGATTTATAACCTGTGAATCTCTTCCCCTCGGCTGCCACCACACCCCATCTGTCTAGTGGGTGGACTTGAGCCCCCCCCAAGGTCGAAGAGGAGCAGTTGCCCAGAGCTATGTTGTGGCAGCTGTCACCCTGGTATCATGGATTGCTACCGCTGTTTCTTAATCCCAAACTGAGCTATCATTTTCCAGGACAAAGCAACTCCTACCCTACATTCTAGACAGACTACGGAAATAGGCTACATGACAGAGGCCCTAAGAGGGAGAAATGAATGGGGAAGTTGCAGAAAGAAAGTAACGAGCGAGAGCCACAGTTTCAAACCAGTAGGACCATGAGACCAGAAAAAGGAACACCAGCTTTCAAGCCAGACGCTCTTGGGTGCAGATCCCAGCCCTACCCCACACCAGCTGTGTGTGCCTCTGGACTGCTCGCCAATGACCCCCACTTTTCCTCTCTGTAAAATGACATTAATAAGACCCGCTTTGCTGAATTTCTATGAGGATTAAGGATTTTATATATAAAAGGCATAGACAGGGCAGTACCTAGCACATAATAGGCATAAAATTAACAGTAGATAGTATTTCTCGAGTTATTTTTCCAGACAAACAAAAAACATGAAACAATTTTCTCACCTGTTGATAGCAACAGCTATTCAACTAGGTTAAGATGTAAAGGTAGAAACAATTTAGCTTACACTGCTTCCAGCTTAAACCACTACAAACAAAGGAAAACCAGAGCAGATTTCCTTATTCTTTGACTCTAAAAGAAACCAAGTTTCTGACAGCGGATAGACTGCCAGCAGATGTTCAATGGCTTCACCCAATCTGGCTGGAATGCAAGGGGAAAGCACATGTTATAGGGGGAGGTGCCAAGGCAACAATGTTTCTGGGAAAGGTAACTACTGTAACCAGGAGCGGGCCTCCGAGGAAATGCTCCTCTCTGGTCTGGGAGCCACCGCCATCAGCAGGCATTCGGTAAATATTTGAACTGCCTGCGTGACGCACCAACCGTTCCTGAAGCTATCGCCGCAGTGTTGACGCTGGGAAGATCCAGGAAAAATATTTTTAAAAATTGAAAGCAATATGGAGAAAACAGCCTACCACATTTGTGGGGACGGCGGGGGAGTGGATTTGCCCCTGACGCTGGGAACACTTGGTTATGTCTAGAGAGATGTTTGGTTGTCACACTGCAGGTGCAGGGAAGGGAGGTACCGCTGGCACCTAGTGGGTGGAGGCCAGGGATGCTGCTCAACATCCTACAGCGCCCAGGACGGTCCCACACAGAGGATGGTCCAGCCCCAAATGTCCGTCATCCAGAGTGTGAGAACCCTCGTCTACAGCAGCAACCACCTCAACATTCCTGCAATGATGGAAACGTTCTATACGTATCTGCACTGTCAACCATAGCAGCCACCTAGCCACGTGTGACTACTGAGTACTCGAAATGTCCAATTTAAATGTATGCCATTAATTGAGTTCATTTACATAGCCGATGTACCTAGTGCCTACCTTACTGGACCGCAGATCTAGAAGGCTATAACCCCAATTGTTAAACACAGACGATGTCTTGGGGGGAGAAGATAGGGGTGCTGGGGAAAGTGCAAGAAAGGTACGAAGGGAAACTTACTCTTTATTCTAAAAACAACTAAGTGGCTCGATTTTTTATTTTTAACTGGAGGAGTGTAAAAACTAAAGGCAGAAAAATTACAAATAAGGAAGCTAGTTCACAGGCGTCTGACCACATCTCAAGCACAGGAATGCTACTGGCTGGAAGAGAAATGGGACTACCCCNGCCCCGGACAGTTGAATAAAGTACCTAAGTGCCAAGATATGAGAAACAGGAGTCTGGCCTTGAACACTGCCAGTCTCATTCTAAACCTAGTGTCTTTCCACCACCTCCTGGTGTCAAGGTTTCCAGTTACCGCCAAGATTACTGTGTGAAGGAGAAGGGGAGGAATCTGCTCCACACCCCGCCCCACCCCGCTCTCCTTCTGAGCAATGCGCTGGTGGGACCAGCCAAGAAGAGAACAGCTCAGAGCTCAGTGTAACCTAGAGACACGCCAGCGTGCCAGCTGCAGGCAGACTGGCCCAAGTGCTGCCTGGGCCCTGGCTGTGTCCCCAGAGGGCGCCTCCTGAGGCATGCCCGTTCTCAGGTCACCCTAGAGAGGCAAGGGAACACCTGAGAATATGGCCAGCTCTGGGAAGCAAACCCACTGAGATCCCCCCACAAAGGGAGCTTGTCCTTTTGAAGAGTCCAGACAAGGCATTTGGGGAGTTACAAACTCTCGTGAGCACTGTGATAAAACACCCCATGCTGAACTGTTCACCTTGCTGCCCGGCACACAGTCCACAGGGAGGAACCCAGCCCTGCCAGCTCCCTGAGACACTGCCAGCTGAAGTGAAACCAAGCGAACTCAGCCATCACGACTCACATCATTACTTGTCTGCCTCCAATCTCCCTTTTCCCCTCCTCCTCTGGGCCAAGCAGGCCCTGGGGGGGGGGCGGTGCTGCTGGGGTACAGGGCCAGGCAAACACAGTCCCTGGGCCTCAGGACTCTAAAGATTAGCAAGCCAGCAAGCTGCCTGCTAGGAGGCTCAACACTTCCAGGATGAAACACGATGCTGCTTCTTAAAAATAGCATCCTCATTCCAGTAAACTGGTGCTCAGGGCGGAGTGTGGCTCTGGTACAGACAGGTTTCATTTCTAGTAACTCATTCGTGTTGGTACCTTTCTAAGTTGTCCAAAGGCCAGAGGTACACACAGAAGCCTCGAGAAGTCCAACCCCGTCCCTGCCCTTAGGTGTGAAGCACCCATGCTGACCAGGGGTGGACACTAAATCTTGAATGAATGCAGGCGGGAGGCAGGGACGGCTCGTTCGACAGGAAGCACAGCATTCTATTTGCCGAAAACCTTCCTGACGGTCATGGCTGCCTTCTCTGTGAAGCAGCAATTCTCTCCCCATCCTATAATAATTCTGTAATGGCAGATCCCATAGTTGTCTGTTTCTAATGAAAGCGGAAGAATGGA
>NW_017731404.1:2742387-2743325 GCF_001890085.2 Hipposideros armiger
CAGAAAAATTACAAATAAGGAAGCTAGTTCACAGGCGTCTGACCACATCTCAAGCACAGGAATGCTACTGGCTGGAAGAGAAATGGGACTACCCCGGTGAAAAAAGCCAAGTCAATCTGGCAACTTCTCTTTACATCAAGAGCTCAGATCCACTGGCCTCGCCAGTCTACCGGGAGGAAAACACATCCTACACAAATATGGGGACTGGTGAGCACCAGGAAATGCACAAAGATGCTCACAGGAGCACCTGAGAGAGAGCAAAACCTGGAAATGTCCAGGTGTCCACGATGGAGGGATGCCCTGTACAATGAACCTATAGCAATAAAAGAATGAGGTCACACACTGGCAGAACCAAGTGATGAAGTGGGAGGGAGGAAACATAAAGCTAAAGGTATGTGATTTATCATGCTATATTTTAATAAAAATATTATATGCTAATATATGCCCGGGGGGAGGGTACTGGGAAATACACACACACACACACACCCCAGACCATTAACTCTGGTTCTCTTGGGAGGAGGGCGCAGTCATGGATGGTGGGAACCATCACCTTTCCCTGTTTCTCCTGCCTTAGTCTTTCCCTGTTGGTCTCTTTCTGCTCAGCAGTGACTCTTAAAAAATATGACTTATGTTGCGTCCCACCCCCACGATGATTCAGTAATTATGGACTTAAATTCAGCCTTTTACCTCTGCATCTCAGAGCCTCCTTTGTCGAGCCACTGACGGCAGCCAAGGCAGGTGAGCCCCAGAACTCTGCGTGCTCAGTTCCTCCCTCGCTGGTCCACTTTTCTCCGTCCCCTAACCCCTCTGCCCGACTCCTTCACACCAGACTTCCTTGGGCAAGCCCATCCCCCGTCTTCTTACCCTTCAAAGCCCACCTCTGCTCTTCCCAAAGAGAAAGGAGAGCAGCTCTGCACTGCCTTAGACTTAGCTCACCA
>NW_017731404.1:2747025-2759134 GCF_001890085.2 Hipposideros armiger
AAGGGTCCGCCATGTGCCCCGGAGGACACCACTACCCGCCTGATGAGTTAGGAATGCAGAGTCCCCTGGGAGTATTAACATTTCCGAATAAGACTCAGGGACTGGAAGCAGGCAGACCCAACTGAAACTGTGGCTCCTAGTCTTCATCCCTCACTCACTCACTCAGTCAGCCAGCAATTATTTACTGTGCACCTACTACGTGCCAGCCTCTGTGCTGAGAACCGGGCCGTGTAAACACCACAAAGGAAGGCACTGCTTTCGTCGAGGCTACTATTTTGCCGGTGGCCAGGGTGACAACAGAAAACAAGCAAAAAAATAATAGTAATAAACAGGAATACATCCCTGGGTGGGAGGCAGCTCTTTTAGGTGGATGTTCTGAGGAGGACTCTCTGAAGAAGAGACAATTGAGCTGACACCTATGAGACAAGAAGGCAGCAGCTGAAGAGCTAGCTGTGTGGCCCTGGGATGGTTCTTTAACCCCTAAGCCTGGGAAATGGAATAATGACAGTACCTAGCATGGGGGCTGTACGTCAATGCCACGAGACGGCCCACTTCAACTACCCAGGGCAGTGGTACCGGCACCTACAAAACCAAAAGAGTGAACGAAATTCCATGTATGATGTGTCGCTAGAGGGAAGCATCCTGCTGGCCGGCATCACTACCGCTCTGCCCAACCGTTAAAACTGTGCCAGGGGCCGGCCGAGTGGCACGATGGTTAAGAGCTGGCTTGGGGCGCCAGAGGGCCCCGGTTCGGATCCCACATACGAGGGCCAGTGACACAACGTCCTCCACAACTAGACTGAAGAACAAAACGACAGCAACTTGTCTGTTCCCTTTCCCCCAATTCCCCGGCACTGTTTCTATCCCCCCAATTTCTCAATAAAAATCTTAAAAAAAAAAAAAAAACTGTGCCAGGACACAGTAAGCCCTCAGCAAATATTTATGGAGTGAACGCATGGCAAGCCTCGGCAGCATCCCAGCACCAAGGCTACAGACTCTGGTTTTCTGCAGTGCAACAAGCAAGCAGAGCTGTTTTGTGAGTATCACTCTGCAGGTCAAGCTCACCCAATCCCAGACAGGTGACTTCTCGGGTCTGGGGGAGGGGGGGTTGTGCCTCCCTCAACTTGCCCTTTGTCTGTCTTGGCGGTGACTGCTTTGGAGGGCCAGTGTTCAGTATGAAAACATTATTTAAAAAGTGAATACAGGGATCAACTTGTGAAAATCTAGGGCCCTGCCTTAACTAAATTAATGATGTCTACTGAAAGAAATATTATGTTGCCATTTAAAATATCATTTACAAAGCACCTCATACTACAGAAAACGCCTCACATTGCAATGCTAAGTGAAAAAAAAAGTAGGAAATAAAAACACATGTGCTACATGGTTATAATTCACAAAACAATGGACACACAGAAACAAGACAGGAAGAACACAGCATATGCTAAAATGTTCCTGTTGGCTGTGGTTGTCTTGGAAAGTTAATGCCAGCATTTCATTTAGCAGTTTTCTCTGTTCTCCAACTTTTCTTTTAACATACATGCACACATTTAACTTTTCAACTTTACACTTCTAAAGTACAAATAAATATGTAATACAGAAAGATACAAAATGTTATAGAAATAAAATATAAATATTAAAAATATAAATAAATTTAATACTTTTTGACTGTTTCCCTTATAACGTAAACTAGACTCAAGATGAGGGTGCTTGGTCAGAGGAAAAAGGCTGCTGTGATGTGACCCCTGGCCAGGTTTAAATTCAGGGTTACCAATGACCATGCCTAAAACTTAACCTCAGGAGCTTGTTTTTTCTACTCTGGGAACAGCAGTGGAGGAAGTAAATTGAGGGAAAGCTGGCAGGGTGGGCCTGTTGGAAGAACACATGCTTTTAGGAGATCTACTGAAAGTTTTATGGGAGTATCTGACTAGCTGTGCTGGGTGCTGAACAGACTCAGTTCCTGGTCTCAGATAATCATGGAGAATTACAAGGCTATTCCCTGCAAGGAAGAAGGCTGGGAAGAGCTGTGGGCACTTGTGAAAGGCGGGTGGTGCTAAGCTACTAAGGGGTGTCTGGGAAGGTCTCTTTGAGGAAATGTCACTTGAGATGTGGAGGATTATTATTAGAAGAGTTTGGGCAGACAGAATAAGCAAGTGCAAAGGCCTGGAAGTGGGGAAGGCACATGTGACACATGGACCTGAGATGTGGCTGACATGGCTTGACAGTGCAGAGAACACATTCATTCCAACTCTGTTTCTCCAAGTCTGCCTGATACACAGTAGTTCTTCAGTGTTTGTATGATCAGAATACATAGGATTCAAAAACAAAACCAACTTGTCTTTGGGGGTCTGTGCTGGGTAGGGAGATGGCTGAGGCTCTGAGGCTCAAGAGAGGGGGAAAAAGGCTTTCCCCTAAGAGGCCACACACTTAAAATTTTCTAGAGGCCAGCCAAGCTCTTTCTCTGCTTAAAAGTGACAGCTGCTTTTCAGCTTCAGGCTAGTATTTCCATGTGGGAACATGGTCTCAATAAAAAATAAAAATAAATGAAACTTAACCTCAGATCAAGAAGAGGGAGCCTCTCCCAAGTAAATCATAACAAAATGAATTTCTTGCGTTGCTACTTTGTTCTCCTGAGGACAGTGGCTGAAATGACAGGAGGTAGACAACACCGAGTGTCAGCGAGCAGGCGGACCCACAGGAAGTCTCCCTGCTCAGGAAGCAAAACTACTACGAACACGTTGGAAAACTATCAAGTTTCTACTGAACATATTTGTGAACACACAAATACGCCGTGTGGCCCAGCAGAGCCACACAGTACATGGACTAAAAGCTACACTCACAGCAGCGCTACGCATGAGAGCCCAAACTGGGACCAGCCCCAGCGTCCATCGAGAGGGGACGGGAGAGAGGTATACACTCGTGCAATGTCTACGTACAGACATAGGGATGAACCAATAATACACGTGCAACATGGTCCAATCTCCTCAACAGAGCCTGGTGCCAGAAAAGCCAGGCACGAGGCGGCCCATGCTGCATGAGTGCATTTGTCTACAAACAGGCGAAATGCATCTCTGCCGTTAGAAGCCAGGGTTTATATAGGTTAAGGCGGCGGAGGGAGGGGACAGGCAGAGGCTTCAGAGTAAGGGGCTGTTGCTTTAGCTGCTGCAGGTTACATGAGTGTGTTCACTTTATGAAACTTCACTGCGCTGTGCCTTTCTGATCTGTGCCCTTCTCTGGGTGTGTGAGTTTGTGTAGGCATAGACATGCATAATCTTTTAAAATTAGCTAATGTAGTGGGGGGAATCCTCCCAGGTGAGACAATGGTCTTACCTGTTTACCACCTGGTGGTCCTTCGATTTACTTGGACACGGTTATGCCATTGCTTGTATGCGAGCCTCTAATTGCCTTTGAGGAGGAAAACGATGAGGAGAGAAGATTGGGGGGGGTGAAGTTCTCCAGTTTTAAATTTTAGTTGGACTTCTATGGGGACTGAATGTATAAATGTGAAAAAGTATTCGATTCAAATGACTTGCTTTTTGCAGGGTGAGGACAGACATTTTAGAAACAAAGGTTCTGCACTTTCTCCCCTATGAGCATGAATGCGTCCCAATACAGAGAGGGTGAGAAAGAAAATAAGGATCGCTATAACTCTGAACACAGATGCTGTGTTTCCGAAGAATGTATAGTTACTGGGATAATGGGACACTTCTAGAATTTTCATCTGTCACATCATTTCTGCTAGTAATCAGCCTTCCCCAGAACAATGGAATACACACACACTTCCAAATCACTGGAGCCTCAGAAACCCCCCAATTCCTTTCCCAACAAAAATCATCTGTTCTAAATGGGCAGCATAGGAAAACTCAGGTAGAAGGCGGCATTGAGACAGGATGCGAGAAGCAACTAAGTTCAAGCAAAATGAGTCTTTTAAAACACTGAAATGGGTCTGTCATTCTAAACCAAAACCATTCTAAACAGGGGGGGAAAAACCTCCTGTTTTTCCCTTTCATCATGTGTCAAGTAGGGCTGCCCGGAGGATGAAACAGGACAGTCCACATGAAAAGACTCAGAGCAGTGCTGGCCACCTCATAAGCACGACACAACGGTTAGTGACGATCATCATTCTCGTCAAATTAATCTAGCACAATCCAAGTGACAAGAATGAACCACCAACCGTGTCAACTGCAACCTGGAAATGCGACTACTGGAAACTCATGAGGCAAAGGGAACATCTGGGGGCCGTGCCTCGTGCCTCCACCCTGCACGGCACGTGGTAAGTGTGGCAGGCAGGTCACTGGGGTGGGGTGCAGGGGTGTCTGAAGCGCCAGTCCACATGGCTTTGCAACATCCTCTCCAGCCTGGACTGTCTACAGCATGTTGCTAAAGAACGCATCAACATCAGTTTAAAATAAAGGTTTATTAATAATACCAAGAGATATCACGCTTGCCAAAATAGCCATACATGAGACGCTTCCTGTATTATTAATAGTTTGCTAGGGCGGCCATAGTAAACTGGGCTGGGTGGCTTCAACAACGGAAATGTATTTCCCATAGTTCCGGAAGCTGGAAATCCAAGATCAAGGTGTTGGCCGGTTTGGTGTCTTCTGAGGCCTCTCTCCTTGCCTTGCAGATGGCCGCCTTCTCGCTGTGTCCTCACATGGCCTTTTCTCTCATCACTGGTGTCTCTGTGTCCTAATCTCTTAAGTATACCAGTCAGATTGAATTAGGGCCCATCCTAATGGCTTCTTTTTAACTTCATTTTTTCTTTAAAGGCTTTATCTCCTACTACAGTCACATTCTGAGGTGCTGGGGGTCAGGACTTCAACGTCTGAATTTGGGGGGGGAGGGGTACACGTTGACCCATAACATGTCCCAAGTATTTTAACAGCCCAAGGCTTCCTTAGTTATTAAATCAGAAAGCTGAACTCATAGCTAAGGACCAGAGTCTAAACATGAATTTCCTGCCTAACAGGTTTTTCTTTCTGTTTCAAGACAGGGTGAGTCACCTTAAAAAGATAATGAGGGACATGGCCATTCATCGGGCATATTGATTCCATTAGTCCAAAGGCTCCTAACAGGTATGGTTTTGCCCACTCCCACCCCCCACCCCCACCCAGGGACACTTGGCAATGTCTGGAGACATTTCTGGCTGTCACGAATGGAGAGAGGGATGCAACAGGCAATCAGTGGGTGGAGACCAGGGATGCGGCTAAACATCCTACAATGGACAGGTCGGCCCCCACCACAGAGAATGATCTCACCTAAATCAACTATGAATAGTGAGTGCCAAGGCTGAGAACCCCTGAGGTCTAACCAGGCCAAGTCTGACTTCACCTTGTGCCACAGCAGACGGCCTGGTGGAGGATGGGAGATCCTGCCAGGCCCAGCTCTACGAGGGGCGCACTGTTCACACTTCACACTGCTTCTTCTTCAGGGAGGACAGCCAACAGGCTGGTCCCTGGCATTCGGCAAATGCCACCGAGACCTAACTGGGAGAAGGCAGGAGAAGCCAGGCCAATCTCTCTCCAAATCCCACAAGAAGCCTTTCCTTCCACGGGACCAATTCCAACTGTGCTTTCCCATAATCCCTCAGACTGTTTAGACAATGATAAAAAGCCACATTAAGATCCCCAATCTGCCTGGTAAACGAACCACTGTCTAAACATCATGTTTTCATAGATAACATGGCAAAATTAAATTTAAAAAAATGTAATCTATCAGCACAGTCAGATTATCCCGTTGTCTTTCTCCTTGTAGCAATATTATTATATTTTTAGACTGACAGCATCATGTTAGCATAAGCCCCCCCCCCTTCCTAACTGTCAGGCATGATGTGGCGCCATCTACAAACATCAAGAACAATTACTGACTTCATGCTTTTCCTGAACTTGATACTCTTTTTTCTTAAATGTATCTTAAGAGGAAACTTCCTGTCAGTGCTACAAAGAAAAAACAAGTATCACTTGGGATAAACAGAAGGAACCATAAAAATAACTGCTAACCTTTCAATGCTTGGCCATGAGTCACCTACACACACAGGGATCTTTGGAGCCGTCTCCCACAGGCCACCCTTTAAATACCTGTATCCATCTCTCAAAGTCAGGGAAAAGGGGAGAAAACAGACACTAGCTTAAGAAATCAGCACCATCCTAACTCTTTAGGTGAAAAGTCATTGACCTATACCTTACAACTCGTCTTTTTCTAAATTAAACCAAAGTCCACTCACTGTCAGGAGCAAGTTGGGGACGCTTCGTTTTCATTTCTAAAGATGGCCACCGAAAACGGTCAGCCCTAATTAATGGCAGTCATCATTTGCATCTGGGTAGAGAGTCAAAGAAGGATGGGAAAAGTAACAGACTCAAGTCCAAAGCTAGCTGTTCAGTTCCTTCTCCTCCTTCCAACTTGTTGCCTGCAGGGCTGAGATCAAGGTTAAACGGCCACCCCCTTTCCTTGGGGACTGGCACACAGGGCCTCCCCCTGGGAAGCCCCAGTAAGCCTGACTCCTATACCCACATGCTAGCTACCCTTCAGCGTCCCTACCCGGGTGTGTAATTCCACATCCCCTGGCACCACTGCCCATGAGCAGGCAGGGCAGGGCCATGGCCCATGACAGGGACTCGGTAACGGGAAATGGGTGACACCAGTGCAGCTAGGCTGGCTGGCAGAGGACACAGAGAGCACTTCCCGATGGGCCACTGCCAAGGCGTGTTCTGAATGTTCTCCTCCAGGGGAGCAAAGAGCTGTTTATGTAACTCGCCACTCCGCCACGGAGAAGGGAAGGGCTGGGGGCTCTGCATTCCACCCACCAGCGCAATCCCCCCACACCCTCCCCAAACACAGCGCTATGCACTGTATACTGAACACCACGTCCAGTGTATCAACGGAAAGGCGGGGAGGAAACACACACAGACACACAGACATTTGTGTATAGTCGATCCTCACTGTTCGTGGTTTCGGTATTTGCAAATTCACCTACTGCCTAAAATTTGTAACCTCAAAATCAATGCCCGCAGCACCCTCATGGTCATTCAGGGAAGCACAGAGCGCAAAACCTTTGAAACAGCCCCCGCACGCTCTCAGCTGAGGTCAAACAAGGTGACGCCCTGCCGGCTTGGCTCAGCTCTCCTGCTGGAAGCAAGTGTCCTTTTCACTGTCTTCTCAGTGTCGTGTTTTTCACATCTATCTGCTTTTTGTTAGCGATTTCACTGTTTAAAATGGCCCCCAGCACAGGCCTGAAGTGCTGGCGAGTGTTTCCACGTGCAGGAAGGCGGTGGTGCCTCACAGAAAACACGAGATAAGCTTCCTTCAGGCACGAGTTGCACTGCTGTCGGTCGCAAGTTCAGGGTTAATGAATCAACAATATGTGTCCAGTACGGCGTCTTTACACAGGAATCTACCTAACACAGGGTCTGTACTGATCAGCTGACACAAATGTTGTGAAGAGAGGCTTGCAGGCACCTAGCCCTGCGGTTTCCCTAGGAGCAGTGGTTCACTGGCCACTAGCTCAGCATTAACGGGAACTCTGTAGAGGGTAACGGCTGTGAAGAATGACAATCGACTGTACTCTACACCTAAGATCTTGTCAAAAGACAAAGGGCATGCTCACCCCACAAATTAGAAGTGGCGGCTTCCATAAAAAGTCCAGAACCTTTCAATTCAATAAATGTTTCTGTAGGAAGCGCATCCTGCAATGGCATTATTTTTCTTAAGTGCCCATCATGGGTGAAATCCACATCACGGATGGACCCTGGTCCTGGCGTGGGGTCCAGGGCCTCTGCCAAGGAGCCACAGCCTTGCCACAGCCCTGTCACTCGACAATGAGCAATCTGAGGTCTGCGGGAGCTTCGACCAGAGTCGAGTCCTCTGTGGCCATTTCCCAGCCAGAGCTCTTACTCAACTAGACCCTCTACAAAGACCGAGGAAGAAGAGGAGATAATGTTACCCAAAGCAAGAGCCCACCCTCCAGCCTGTGAGAACGATTTCGGACGTTCTCTGAGGGCTCATGTGCTACTTTGCATGCATTAGGCCCAACCACACAGGCACTCTTACTATGCCATTTTACAGAAGAGGAAACTGAGGCCTAGAGAGAGAAAGACAGAGGCACAGTTATGCAAGTAGTAAAATGGCAAAACCGCTCATTAACCTAAGTCTGTGTGACCCTGGAATCCAAACTCTTAACCTCAGAGCAACACAGCCAAGCATCCTGCCCTGGGTATTTAAAATTGTAGCCTCCATGCAACTCTTTATCATGACTCTTACAGCAGTTTTCAAAATGCGATATACCTTACCTGCCACTCCCAAATTCTCTATCCTGCGGTCCCTTGGCAAAAGAAGAGTTCATAGTTACTGGAGGGAAAAAGAAACAAACTGGGGGAAGATGGCATTAAGGGGACAGAAGTGATGAAATAAATGCCTTCCAGTTTCCAGCCCTGGCTGCTCTGAGAAACCCTCCCCTGTTCTCTTAATTTGGAGTCGGACCACCTGAGTTCTTATTAGTGTCTGCCACGCATTCTTGACCCCAAATATAATAGTTGCTTAATCTTTCCGGGCCTCAGTTTCCTTATCTGTGAAACAAGGGTTTAAAAAAAAATTTTTCCAACGTCAAAAGGCCATTCTGTAACACGCATGAGAAAACACTAGTTCGGAGCAAAACATTGCAAATCCTAAAGAAATATTTGTTCTCGTCCTCAGTGGTCAGGGTCTGAGTCGCACAGCATTCGGCTCCAATCCTGCACCCGGGAGCCTTGAGATGCCCCTGGCTGCACCCACCAGGCAGATGGCTCCCTGTGTCACCCCAGCGGCCTCACTAGGATAGGAACCCTAATGAGAGAATCTGGTCTTCAGGTCCACAGGATACACCCCTCTGCATTATTAGCTTACCCCTGCTGCTGTAACAAATTACCACAAATGTATTCTCTTACAATTCTGGGGGTCAGGAGTCCGAAGTGGGTTTCATGGAGCTCAAATCAAGTTGTTGGCAGGACCAGTTCCTTCTGGAGGCCACAGGGGACAATCTGCTTCCTTGCCTTTTCAAGATGCCTCCTGGATTCCTTTACTCGTGGCCCCGCCTCCATCTTCAAGCCAGCAGTTTAACATCTTCCAGTCTCTCTCCAGCTCTGAGACTCACTCTCCTGCCTCTCTCTCTCCAGGATGTTTGTGATTATACACAGGGCCCACCTGAGTCGTCCAGGACACTCTCCCCATCTCAAACTCATTAACTTCATGATGTCTGGCAAGTCTCTTTGCCATGCAAGGCAACAACATATACACAGGTCACACATGGACATCTTTGGGGGGGTCATTATGCTGCTCACCACGCCAGCAAACACTACAGTGTAGAGTGCTTAGTGTTTAAAATTTTACATGGATTGAGTCTCAAAACAACCCTCTGAGATATACAGTAATACCTCGGTTTGCAAGCATAATTCTAAAATGTATTAGAAGTGTTTGCTCGTCTTGCAGAACACTCACAAACCAGGTTACTCGCAATCCAAGATTTTACTGTATACATATAGATGAAAAAACAGACCCAGAGAGGTAATTTTCCCAAGTCACACACAGCTGGTAAGCAGCCCAGCTCCACTCCCAAACCCAACAACCAATCTCTGGTGTTTCACCAAGAACAAGGGAACTCCATTCAGCCATAAGCAAAGCACATGACGTCATAAGATGGTTTCCAGCAATATGGGGCAAATGCCTTGTTTCCTAACTAAGCCACAGCAATCATAGTTTTCTCAACAGCAGGATGTGGAACTTTCTCAAGAGAGAATGCGCAGAGGGGCCACGGCATTCCTTCAGCAAACAGACCACACGCCTTGGCAACGTGACACAATTAACGCCGAGTGACACTCTATCTCCTGGGACTCATCCCACCCACGTTTTTCATCTTCTAACCACAAAATCCCCCAACCATCCTACATCTTGGAGCCATTAGGTGAAATGAGCTGATTGGGTTGAAATCCACCCTCTCACAAAGACTATCACCTCCAGCCAATTATCTAACATCACGGAGTCTTAAGTCTTCTTGTCTATCAAATACGGAAATTAATTCCCAAAACTCACAGTCACTATGAGGATTAAAACAGAGCCATTTAATCTCAAGTGCCCGGCAGAGCATGACATGTCACCTATGTTTCCTCTTCCTTTAATTCACCCCTCCCCCCATTATATTTCAGGAAGTTTCACATCACTTTGCTCCCAGCACTTCCATACACCAAGGTTCCCACCTCGCCACGGCTCCTCCTAAAAATGCAGACTACATACAAGAACCTATCTGCAAATACCTGGCTCTCCAGTACATGATGTGAACCTGAATCCAGGTCACTGTTGAGGAAATAAATTAGTTCCAAAGTGACAGATGCTAAAGGGGGTGTGATCCTCCATTCCAATACCAAACAGAAACCTTTTTTTTTTTCCTGCCTGTACCACTTCCTCTGGGACCCCATATTAATGGTGCATACTTCTATCATGGCAATTACCACTTTTGAATAATTATTTGCATTTTCTCTCATGCACTGAATCAGTTGTTCTCATCTATGACTGCACATTACAATCATCTGGCAGCTTTGAAAACATTAAATAGATACCCAGGTCCCCCCACCTGATTCTTTTTTCAAAGGTCTAAGATGGGGCAGAAATGGAAACTGCTGAGCTCCCCAGGTGGTTCCAATGCACAGCCAAGGTCAGGCCACCTGCACCTGTTGGGCAGGTCGTATCTAATTCATCTTTGCATCCGGGTCACGTGGTATGAACCCTGCCCATACTAGGCATTTCATAATTGTTCTGGGCATGAATTAATAACTAAACTTTAGAGTCCAATGATCATATAAACATATTAAAATATTTACTGAGAATGTATATTACACGCAAGCACTATTCCAGGCAAAAAGCTCGCATTGTCACCATTCTTGAGCCTGGAGTGGTCAAGACTAAAACACAGGACAACAGTGAAGGAAAGGGTGGAGGCGACCCAGAGTTCAACCTCCATTTTGCAGCATCTTCCCAGCAATCCTTAACCTCGCTGTGCTCGTTTCCTCTTCTGTGTTACATCAATGAGGCCTCCTCACCGGAAGATTCAAGGAAGACAGGGACAAAGACCCCACAAAATGGCAGCTGGCATCATTCCTTTTTTTTTTTTTCCTCTTTCCACGACACCTGATGAAGCCACCCTCGGGGTTCACCTACCCCACCCCGTGCACCAAGCAACTGACGCTGCAAGACGCGGCGGCCAAAGGGAAGTGCCAGAGAAGGGGACACTAAGGGGAAGGGCGGGTCCGAGGCTGCGGCCCCGCCCAGCTGCCGTTCTCAGCCGTCAGAGGACCGCGGCCTCACCTGGGAACCCAAGGGGAATGCACGTTTCCAGGTCCCTCCCGCCCCCCAAGAACGCAGGGAGGGAGCCTGGAAGTCTGCATTTTAACCAGCTCCCCTCAACCCTTACCACTCGGTAAATCTGTCGCAGGTGGTGCCACAGCCCCTCAAAACCTCAACAGCTCACTGCCACCCTTCAAATAGGAAGACGCAAAATAGCAACCCGTTCCGTCTCCAAGTGAGGAGAGCCCACGCCGCGGCCGCCCGGGGTCCGCCGATGCGGGAAAGCCACAGCAGGTGGCAAGCCCTGCCTGCTAGGGGGCTCCTGTCCTCAGCTTGTGAGGAAGGGGGGGGTCCCCAACCGACCAGAAGGTGCCCCTCCCACGCTCCTGCGGCTGCTGGTTCGGGTCCACCCAGGGCGGGAGGGGGACGCGGCCAGCTCGGGGCTGCGACCCGGACCCCGCGGCGGACAGGCGGAGGGACCGGGGCTCCCACCCCAATAAGCCGAGCATATCCGGGCGCCCGACGCCTGCTCCACGCGCAGAGCACGGTTTGATCTACACCAAATCGTCATCGCAACGACAAGGAGAAATCAGGAAACAACACAACGGCCAGAAGGCACGGCCGAGCCTCGCTCCGCGCGCCTGTAAACAGCGCTGGGCAGGCCCGGCGTCTCGGGGTTTCTAGAGGACGGGGGGCGGGGGCGCGAGGCAGCTGAGCCCTGAACCCAAAGGAGCCGGGTCGCGCGGGGGCCCCGGCCCGGGGCTGGAGCTGGGAGGACCCCCCGCGCCCCCCGCCCGCCCGC
>NW_017731404.1:2759729-2789589 GCF_001890085.2 Hipposideros armiger
CCCCGCCCACGCCCCGCCTTGCGCGCGCGCGCCCGGCCACCGCGCCCCCACCGGCACCCGACAGTCACTAGCACTCGCGCAGCCCCTGCCACACTCACCCCGTCACGTTACATACATTCTCACATGCTCTCCACCCTTGCACCAACATGCACACTCACACGTATGCCCTGCACGCTCACATGCTTATTCTCACCCGCTCACTGCCCACCAACATCCGACATTCACAATCACACATGCACACCTCCCTGCACACACCCCGCCATGCTCACTCCCCGACAACTGACATGTACAATCACACGCGCTGCCGCGCTCCCCATCAGTCACCCTCATGGACTCACCCTGGATCTCAGGCCTCACACACAGGTGCCCTCAGGAATCGCAATCGCGCTGGGGCACACCCTACCTCCCTCCACTTTCCAGACTCCCTCACCCACCATCCTTCACCATTGCACACCCTCCCTCTCATGAGATCCCTGAGTCATAATCACACACAGGCGCGCACACACCTGCACACCTTCATTCTCACACGTCCTCAACTACCTCTGGGGCTTACACAGGGGTCCCTCTCCGCCACTCAGACATTCAACCACAATTCACATCTCACACACCCCCCCAAGTCCTTCACCCAGACCCACATCCACACGCATTCGCTCACACACTCTCCCACAGTGTCTGGGACCCACTAACTTTCCAAGGGCCGGATAAAATGTTGAGAACAGAAAGAAAATGAATAGTAGTGAAGGAAGTTAAAAATCCATATGTAATTCAAGAACCTCTAAATGTAACACCTTATAAATGAGCCTACTGCAACCTAAGTAAACTTTTAAGTAGTTACAGCTTTCTATTTCATGTAGGGTGCAGGTGCCTTTTAATATGATTGCTATGAATAAGGGTGGAACCACCAAGTATCTGTATCAGGGGCCCTGGTGTAGGAAGGAGATGGGTGGATCCCAAACCAAGAAGTGTGACTTATCTCATGTCCTGATGAAGTTCCTCAAGAAAAGCAGCATGTCCTTAGGAGGTGCTGCATTGCACCTTCGAAAGAAAAAGAGCATTCTTGAGCGAACAGACCTGGTCTGCTTTGCTTTCTGCTTTCTCTCCTACATCTAGGAGGGTGCGTGGCAGAGTCTGTACTCAGTAAATGCCTGTGGAGTGGAGGAAATGGTTAACACCCTGATCCCCCCAATTATGGCATCAGAGTAGGCCCCACCCTCTACCACATGTCCCCTCTCAAACCCCACCCACCTCAGATCAGCTAAAAACCCCAGACCCTCTTCACTCCACTACCACACAGGGTTAACAGGAAAGAGCAAAGAGATGCTGACCCTTGAACCCATGGTCTCCCCCAAACAGCTGGGGTTCAAAAGCCGTGAGCTATGGTTTTTATCAAGCACCTAAAACATACATTTCACCCTCCCAACAGCTTTGCCAGCGAAGTCTAAAGAATCACACCCATTTTACAGGTGAGAAAATAGAAGCTCAGTGCGGCCTGCACAAAGCCACATGGTTAGAAAGGAACCAGGCTGGGCTCCAGACCTGCTCTCTCCTGCTCCAGAGGGCAGGGAAAATGGCCTCCTGTGACCAATCGAATCAGTTATGACACTCCAGGCACCTACTAATCCCGATTCGGAATATCTTCAAGCTCCCTCTAGCCCTTGTGGCGCCGACCTGTGGCCACCCCCATCAGAATGTGCCCTCATTTTCTAAAATATGGAGTAATTACAGTGGCTTCCTCGTCTAAGATCCTGTATCACTTCTACCACCTCCCAGCTGTAGAACCAGAGACAACTTACAGACTGCTGGGCCTCAGTCTCCTCATCGGTAAAATGGATTCATTGGATTGTTGGGAGGATTAAATGAGTTCATCATGTGCATAAAGCAATTAGAAGAGCGCCTACACAGAGGAAGCCCTCTGTAAGGGTCATTATTACAGGGCTGTTGGCAGAATTCAGGGCAGCAATGGGAACGTGGAAAGCACTTAGTAGAATGTATGCTGTGTGGTCAATACTCATCAAAGGTTAGCTATTGCAATTCCTCTTCCTACCACTAAGAATATTATTTTAGCTGAATGAAAGAATGAACATCATAGTATTAACAGGTGTCATCACTGGCAAAAAAAGATTCTAGGTAGGTTTATTAAATATATTTAATAATCTGACTTTAGTTTTTCACTTACAGAAAACTTGAGCAGATAGTAGAGAGCTCCATATACCCACCCCATATCCATCCCCACCCCAAATTCAGCAGTTTTCTTTTTCTTTTTTTTTTTAAGATTTTATTGGGGAATCAGGGAAGGGGAACAGACAAGTTGCTGTCCTTTTGTTCCTCAGTCTAGGAACGTCGCTTCACTGGCCCATGTTGGTATTATTGCGCTCTTCCCAGGTGAGGCAGTCACTTGCTGGCCTTTGGAGGGCCGCTCCCGGCGACTCATGGAGGCTCACGGCAGCTCACAAAAGCGCACGCCCGCTGCCGGCCAGCCTCACGTCGCCTTGCGGCAGCCCAGCTCCAGGTTGAGCTGTTGTTCACCATCTTAGCTGTAGAGGGTGCAGCGTCACTGGCCCTCATGTGGGATCCAAACCAGGATCCTGCTGCTCAGAGCTCGGGCTCCCAAGCCAACTCCTAACCAATGCACCACTCACCAGCCAGCCCAGCAGTTTTCTTTATTAGTAGCATTTTGCATGTTAATGGTACAGCCAGCTGGATCTTGAAATTTTCCTTTTGTTTTCTCTATAGTGAGGGTGCCAAAAAAGTGTATACACATTTTAAGAAAGGAAAACTGTATTAAAATTCCAATACTCAATATATACCGATAACAAAAAGTACATACAAGTCACGTTTCACTTCTGCAAGAAGTGCTCAAAGTGGTGACCATCAGCATCTAGACACTTCTGATGACGGCGAACTACTCCTTGAGCAACGTGGACCAAAGTGTCCACTTGTATACATTTTGTTGGCACCCCCGGTAATTCCTACTTCTCTAGTGAACATGTTATCACTTTTACAACGTTTTTCTTTAAATACATAGATTCTTTAAAGACCAGAGAGCCCCTTCTTAATCTCCAAAAGTAATAACATTTTCTTATGAAAAGAGAGGGGTAATTTTTACTGACTGCATCTTCCAAATTTTCTTCAAGGCACTTTTATAACAATTGGCGCAGACACTTTTTAAGACTCCCTTCCAGCAAGGCAGTCTCTCTGGAAGAGCGGCACTTACAGGCCTTTATCTCATCTTGAGCAAGATCCAGATGGTTGAGTGAGCTAGGAGAGGCCCACGGGGCCTGCAGCAACAGCACCCAGGGGCCAGCGGAGGAGTGAACGCGGGCAGTGATAGGGTGAAGGTAGAATGGGTCTATGGCAGGACAATTTACTCAGGACATGTACGGAGGTCAGGGAAGAAAATTTCTCCCGTCAAGTTGCCCTGAAATCCATCCGAGTAGTAAGCAAGCAGTGGGAAAAACAAAAACAAACTGATTTACATGAAGTAAATAGAAAGGGAAAGAAAAGCTTCTTCAAAGCCAGGGGTACCCACAGCTTTCCCACCAGATATGGAAGGTCAACTTGCTTCACTGCTTTTACTTTAAGGAACCCCAGTTATGCCATCAGGATACAATAAACCTTCGCATCCTTTGTGTCATGCCTAGAACACTAGTATTCATCTCAATTTATTTTTTCTTTGCTTAAAACAATAGGTTGTTTACAAAGGGCTGGAGGGTGGGCTCGATAAGGGGAACAGAAGGGAAGAAATGCAAGTTATTTGGGAAGTTGTTCTTCTCCCAGGGTCCCTCCCAAACATCCTTTAGACATTTAAATACAGAGCTGGAGGCTTTCTTTGAACACCCGTTTGCAAGGTCTTATCATCTCAATTGTGAAGCCCACTTTTGAGAGGTAACTTACTTCCTCCTCTCTTCTGAGCTTAGTTTAACTAAGGCTCATTTTTCTTTTTGTATTTAAAAATAGCTGGAATTGGTTACAGCAAAGGGATGAGGACCTGGAATTTTTGTTGTTTCTTTTAAGGCACAGTGAATTTTCATGGGTACCAAGAACATTAAATTCCTAGACAACAGATATACTTGACCAAAAACAACTGCTTCTTTGGGCTAAGTAGGACTTTGACAGCTTTCAAAGCCAACCCATTGTCTCTGAACAGAAATGGGCATTCATACACATTGTGATCATTTCACAATGTACGCAAATACCAAATCATTATGTTGTACACCTAAAACTGGTGAGTTATATGTCAACTATACTTCAGTTTAAAAATAAATACAAATTCTACCTAATCATAATTCCTATTTGGATTCATGCCACTTGAACAGTGATGGTTTATGGCAAAATGTACTTTAACTTTATATTCAAACATTTGCCAGCTTCTTCTAGGTAATTCACTTTTTAATTTATACTTACTCCCTTGCTCAGTTCAAGCTTTATTCACTTCTGGATACTTGGAAAAGATAAATAATGAACATACTCTGCCATTCGTGAGTAATGTACTGCCTGCAACTTAAGAAGATAGGTGGCCAGAGATATATTTGTTATGTATAGGTAATAATTGTAAATTTTTAAAAATAAAAGATGTGGGCATTCCTAATTTAAGTGTTTACTTTGTTTGGAAACCAAGGATAACTACTCCACAGGAAACATCTTTTCTCCACTGGAAAAAAGTGCCCCTTTTAAACGACTACATCATGGGTACAGAATCAATAAAATAAATCAGTTGATGCCAAGGAGAAGCAAGCAAAGACGTGAAGAATTAGCTGCTAGTTAATCAATACAAGATCAGAAACATCGATTTAGCCAAATACAGCTCTTTGATGGACCCAAAATGGGATTCCCCAACACCCAGGAAGGGATTAGGACAAGCAGGGTTCTGTCATTTTGTAACTTCCAAACACCTGCATCTGAGTATCCTGGGGTATTTGTCCATGGCAGTGGTGGAAAAAATGTACACGAAGGAATCAATAAAACGTGGTAGCCCCTGCTGAAGTACTCAGCTGCTTGTGTGAACTTATTTGAAGACACAGGAAAAACCCCCATTAAAAATGACCCCTACTAGCCTACCTTTTATTTTTTTGCAGTTTTATACTTTTGAAGCCATCAATCAGGGAATGATGAAATATGCTACGGCCTACAGGCTCTCCTAGTTGATGAGCTGCAAAGAGAAACGAACATTATCTTCCAAGATGAAGGAACTGTCCATCACTGGGAGCCTCCTCACCCAGGCGACATCCTCCCTCGGTCTCCATAGACTGAACCGAGAGAATCCACCTGACCCCGAGTTGGGACCAATCCTGCCGAGCGATGTAGGTTTCCTGAGCCACACAGAAAGTGATGGCTACCCTATGGGACTGCTTCCTAAGCCCCAGATTGTTTTCACGCTCTTGACTAATCTCACCATAATGCTATGAATCGGATATCCATTTTGCAGATGAGGTTATCTGAAGTTCCTAAGGCATCCCAGCCAAAGTGCTGACCTGGGACTGCTTTCCCAAATGAAGGGCCAGTTATCTCATCATGAATCCATCCTCTCCTGATATGAAATGTTCCCGTATCATCTCCTTACTGATTTGTTTCTGGGCTTCCTCTGTATGCTGACATGTGTTACCTTTCCTGTCTGGGCTCAACCCATCTGCCGAGTTATAAACAGGTCATGTTTGCCGTAGGAGTTGCCTTTGAAACGCTATTGAAAATCTTCCTGCCAACGTGCAGATTCCTCAACACCTTCCTTGTTACGGTGGTTCAGCTGCACTGTCACCTGAGTCAACCCAGCACTGTCAGACATGACTGAACAAACCACCACCTTCCCCACTCGCCATGGCTTAGGCAAGTTCTGCCGGCCTAGGGGGGCAACTTCTCCACCTGGAAGGGGCCCACGCCACGCTTTCCTCAGGCCCTACCCAAAGGCTTCTACACCATCCAACCAATTCCTTTCCCAGAACAATTACCTTGAAACAGGTTCTGTGGGTGCTGCCTGAAGGCAGAGGGCCAGGGAGCAAAGGTGGAAGTTTATTCTTCCAGTTTTATTGAGACATAATTGACATGTAACTGGCTGTTTATTCAGGTCAAGACAGTTGAGATTCTCTTACACCATCAAGTATCAGAAACAGTTCTGAATACACAGAATGCAGAGGAACACGTGGGAAGACAGGCAGGTCTCATGTTAACAGGGCGAGTTTGAGAGCAGCTGTGCTGCTTACCTTCTGGGCTCCATCAGCTCAGATGGGGTTGTGTTCACATCGCAACTTATTCTCCCTCCAAGAATGGGCCTCTGAGATTAGGGCCAACACACACACACACACACACACACACACACACACACACACACACACACACACACACACACACACGGGAACATTCATCATCTTTGTCCTAGCAATCCCTCAAGTAGGAACTTAACCTGACTTAGTTCAAGTGCAAGAAAAACTATGCGACCAAATTGCCTAATAGTTTGAGGGAAGCAGGAATACTGCCTCGTAACAGCTCATTAAACATTTCTGCATTATTGCAGATACTTAAAAAAGGATTAGCCAGAAAATGGGCTTTACCTTGGGAAGATGTCTAACATAGGTTGGAGAGGGGGAAAACATAACATTTTCTTAAAATAATTTCCAAGCATTTGAATCTAGAAAGACATAAAACATCCCTATGGATTAGTATCAAGATGGAGAAAGGGTGAAAACCAGAGACGCTTGGAACCAGGGCATATTAGTTAAAATTAGATACCTCCCGTTTCACTTCTCTCAAGGATTGGGTTAATCTTGCTCCCAAGAGTCAGTAGAGTGGCTGCTTCACCCTAAATTTACATGGGTCGAGGCCAAAGGACAGACGAATCTTTGGGGGTGAGGATGACGCCATCCACTTGCCAAGGACGCTGACTTGCAGAGCTCACAGCCAGTCAAAGGCCATCAGAACACAACACCCAGCCGCTTCCAGGTCAGAGCACACTCCAGCATGCTGTGGCATCCACATGCATGCAGGTTGTCCTGGGGCCTAACGCTGGATTTTGCCATCAGGTTCACAAAGGCAAACAGAACCGGAAGTGGGCAAGAGGGTGCTTGATCAGCGGGACGTTCACACCTGGCCTTACCTTTCCTTGTGTCTGTCCCCAGTGAGCACTTTCCCCACCACGATCGCTAAGAATCTTCCCTTGGAATTAAATGTCACCTCCTCTGTGATGCTCAGCCCTTGCCCTTCTAAGCAGCCCATTAAGTATGAGATGGCTAAAAAATACTGTCTCTGCTCAGTGGCGTGTGCCAGGTTAGGATGGGCTGAGACGTAGGGTAGTCTAGGGCATAAGCCCTCTGGGTCACAAGCAAACACAAACAAAAGTTCTCTAGAATGAGATTACTCTAACAAAACTTTTATGCATTAAAAAGACAAGACAGGGGCTGGCTGAGTGGCAAGGTTAAGCTTTGGCTTCGGACACCAGCTCTGAGCAGCAGGGCCCCGGTTCAGATCCCACATGTGGGCCAGTGACTCTGTGCCCTCTACAGCTAAGATGATGAACAACAGCCCAACCTGGAGCTGGGCTGCTATGAGTCGCCGGCGACGGTGTGGGCCGCAGTGGGGCTGGTCAGTAGCTGGCGTGAGCTTTGGTGAGCTGCTGTGAGTGGCCATCCAATGGCCAGCGAGCGACTGCCTCACCTGGGAAGAGCGCAATGATAATACCAACATGGGCCAGTGAAGAGACATCCTCCACAACTAGACTGAAGAACAAAAGGACAGCAACTTTGTTCCCCTCCCCAAAATCTTTAAAAAAAGAAAAGACAGGGGCCAGCCGAGTGGCTTGGTTGGTTAAGAGTTGGCTTACGAGCGCGAGCTGAGCAACAGGGCTGCTGGTTTGATTCCCACATGGGCCAGTAAAGCTGCAACTGAGCTGAGCTGCTGCTGAGCTGCCAACAGGTGGCAGGATGGCTCAGCTGGAGAAAAAATAAAAAGCAAAGACACCAGGAAACAAGTAGTTAGTTGTTTGTGTGCTTCAGACATGGGTCAGGCATGGATGTAACCAGATGTGCATCTTCATTCTAGGACCTGGGAGTTGGGGAGGGTGTGTGTGTGTGTGTGTGTGCACGCATGTGTTTGTGTGTGTGTTTGTGTGTGTGTGTGTGTGTGTGTGTGTGTGTGTGTGTGTGTGTGTGTGAGAGAGAGAGAGACGAGGCACCAAGTAAGGATTCAAATTTAGAGCAGAAACTACCCGAAAAACATACATACACTCCTGGTAGGGGGAAAAAATATCCAAAATTTATTCTCCAACCGTCAGCATCAGCAGGTACAACTACAGGGATCTCTCCGTAGATCATACATTCACAAGGCATTGTTAGCATAACAGTGAGAAAGCCTCTGGTGTGTTCTCTGTAACAATATCCACTTCACAGTGTAAACAGGTACTAAGTATTGTGTTCACTTACAATTCCAGAAGGAAAGGCACAACTTGGCGAACAAAAAAAATAAAAATAAAAATCTGGGGATCCTAGTCAGGTGCAATAATTAATTCAGAGACAAACTTTTGGTAACAGTATTGATCTACATCTCCACATGGCGGGGGCAACACTTCTCCACCCAGAGATTACGGACTTTCCTTCTCCTTCCTCGTTAAACCATTAGAGCAACGCTTCATCGTTCGCTTCATATTACATATACAAAAAGGGGATTAAAAAAAAAATCACAAAAAACATCTCGAACGTCCAGCCGCTCCCACCAGTACATCAACTCTTAGGTTAAAGACGGGGCCTGGGAATCATATAGGAAAATCATCATATAGGAAAACAGAGACTAAGGCTACAAAAATAAAAAATAAATGAGGTAGATAAATTAAAGCTTTCATACCCAGGACTTGCCTGTTCCAATTTTGTAGCCTTCATGCAATACTGGGGGTGTAGGGGGGAGGGAGGTTGGGTGGGGAGAGAATCTTCATCATTACTTGGCATAAGTCACATCAAGGACATTTTTTTAAAAAGTACGTGACCCTAAAATAAGAAACACGCCCTTCCGTGAGTTTCTTCAAGAATGAAAACCCAGTTCTTCAATGGAGTAGGCACTGGTGAACTAAATTAAGTCACCTGAGGTTCCCTGCTCAAGGTTCCACCCCTCTTCTCCTGGCATTCAGGGAGAAGGTGGCATCTGGAAAGCACAGGGAGTACATTGGCACTCTGAGGGAACGACCTGAACTGTATTTAAATAAGCAGCAACACACACACATTGACTCCCTAAGGACTCAAACCAGTCCATCTGAGGGCATCCTACTTAAGGTTCCAAGGTTGAAAGAACTGGCTTTCTACAACCTCAGTTTTTTTTTTTGGGGGGGGGGGGGAAGTACATTCAAAAAAGAAAAATAAAAAGATGGGTGCATGGTTGGGGGGCATACAGAGCAGGCCCCCTAAAGACAACAGACCTTGTCCATTTACCCACAGTCACCACCGAAGGATACACTACCCCCGCCCCCACAAGGCTAAGCAGCTGTCTTTTCCATTGTGGGTCAGTGAGTTCCAACTTGAAACAGGTGACAAGTCTTTGGAAACCGTTACTCCAGCGTGTACAAAGGTTTTATGTATAGTTTGTCGCAAGTAACAAAGCTACTTTGCAAGACCCGCTTCTTTCCAAAATTAAAAAAAAAAAAAGAAAGACAATAACTAGTCTGTATGTTTTAGTATGAATTTGTTTGTTCTTTTGTTTTTTGCAAAGCAGCATAGCAACATCGTGATTGTAGGACTCTTTGCCTGAGGTTGTGGTCACAACTGTAAACATCATTTGCACATCAGTTAAAAACAAAACAAAAAAAAAAACCAAACAGGAGGAGATGGGTTCTTTAAAAAAAACAAACAAAAAGGTCCAGTTCTAGAGAGGTCACTGCATTTTTCTCCATCCGCATGGGCTCTCCTTGAGCTTAGCTGACCGCAATCTTGTTTTCTTCCAGGAAGTGAGGGAACTGGTGTTTGGGGACACTGTCGGCAGCCCCTGGCTTTTCCACGTCGGCACTGATCGCTGACTGGGAGCCATCCATCTTGGAGACAGTGGTGTTGTTCACCACGGAGCTGGCCCCCAGCGACACTGGGAGGGTAGGAATGCCTCCGCTCTGGATGACAGAGATCTCGTTGGTCTTCATGGCCAGGCCGCCATTGAGCATGGTGGTGTACTGGTTCCACACGGCAGGGTCCACGTTCATTGAAGGGGCTATGATTTCCTTGGAAAACATCTCGGGGACCCTCTTTCCATCTGTTCCTAAAAGAGCCATGGTGTTCTCGATGGCCAGCTTCCTCCCTCGGCGTGCGGAGCTATTGCTGGCCCCGTGCGTCATATAGTGGACCTACGGGAAGAGGGACAGAAAGGTTTCCACCAAAACAGAGACTGGACTGCATGGTGGCCACAGTCAGCCTGCATACGGGTTTGGTTCTACTCAAACACTGTTTTAACATGATTTATATTTAAAAATGAGATTTCGTATATGTAAAAAAAAAATCCAGATAGCTGGTCTCTTGGGGCGCAAAAAAAAAAAAAAAAATCAGATGATCTCACTATCACCTACTGTTTCTTCAGCCTGGCCTCTTTTCTGCCATTATTTTTCCAGTCTGGCTTTTGCATTTTCAAATCCCTTTCAGCTTCTTTTTAAAAAAAAAAAAAAAAAGTTGAAGACTGTGGTAGGTACTGGGTTTCTCAGGCATTGTCATGTCATCTTCACTGACATCCTTAGCAGTTAATAGTTATTATCTCATCGGGCTCTGAAGTGACTTGCTCTTAATCATTCTAACAAGCTATTAAGATGTTCCGGGCATAATTCTGAAAACGTTTTACTAGTTAACTCATTTAATCTCCAGCAGGACAACCGGAAGCCGTCATTACCGTTACCCCCATGCCTGGGGAACCGGGCACAAGGCATCGCTTGGGCAGCAAGGGCAGCTCCAGGCCTTTCCTGGGTTGGTCCCGGGGCCTGCGAACTAAAAGCTTTATTTCTGGAAGTCGGTATTAGAGATGAAGTTACTTCATGTTCCTCCTCGGGCACTTTTGGCAACTAGACTAAAAAGAATATAGGTTGTTTTTTTTGTCATCATAAGTATTTTTAATTTTTAACATGACTAATACGTCTTCTAGGGTCAACTTTAAGTGAATGAAGTTTCAACCTTTATACTAACTACAAAGAACTCAACAAGTGAGTGTTCTACTCACTGGAGACGGAGGGAGGTGTCCGGAGAGTAACACACCTGGCACAAACAGGAGGCAGGGCCTAGGGGAAAACCATCCTGTTCTTAAACAGGCCACTTTCAGTCCTTACAGGGGAGGGTGGTCTCCTGGTCCTCTCCACCCCCATGAAATCTTAGTGGAACCAATTTATCAAACAATAGGCCATTCTCTGGAAGAACCCAGCTGCTGTGTTTTAAAAGCAAGGCTGATAACCTGGAGCCCTTTTCTTATTAAATTAACTCCTGTGGTACCGTACTATATGTATGTTCAACTGCATGGTATGTATTTCAACCTAGCAGGCTAGGACAACCAAACCATCATACAGTACCGAGTGGCCCTCAAGCATAGAAGCATATAAAATCCACAAATGATTGATCAATACTACATTACAACACATGACAAATACCATCTATGTTTCCAGACTTGATTTCATACATCTAACTAAATTACAGTTGAAGGATATTATGGTCTGCCCGAGTATGGGAAGACCCATGCTCAGCTTGATACTAAGAAAACAAGAGCAGAAAAGACGCCATGGGTCCTGCTCCTAGACAGCATCCCTTGTAAAACACATCATTATTTTATGTGCTACTAAGATCAGGGGGGAAAACAATTCTAGACATCGACTGCAAGAAGCATCCCTATTTCAGAGATGTTGTGATGTGAGAAAATATACTTCTAAAAAAGAATACCGCAGGCGCCAATTTTGAGAGAATATCCCATTTGCTCTTAATGGAAGATTCGTTATGAATGGAGGACCCCGAGATGCTGCTCAACACCTAGCCCCCATCCCTGCAGACACCCTAAAGAAACTCACCTTCAAGTTGCCTTTGGTGGTGAAAGCTCGCCCGCATATGTTACACACGAAAGGCTTCTCCCCGGTGTGGGTCCGCTCGTGAATCTGAAGGGCGCTCGCCGAGGAGAAGTTCTTCCCGCACCGTGTGCAGCCGTGTTGCTTGGCCTGTCGGCGTGGCTGGGCCGCTAACAAAGGTGTCATGCCTGGGGACATGGTCGCGGGTCCAAACGCACCAGGAACTTCAACTTTGACATAGGTTGGCTGGGCACGGACAAATGTGGATGGGAGGCTGCCCCGACCTAGGATGTAGAGAAAAAAGAAATCCTGAACCTTTATCATCCCACACTCATTCACTCTTCAAACCAAAAGAAAAAAAATCCAGTTTTGAAAACAAGTGTCCACTATATGTGAGAGCCTGGAAAAGGCTTTCAAGGACATCATCGACACCTGAGAAGCAGCTTTCCTTTGACTTGTTTACCTGCACAGAGAATAGTAATGACTCAAACACCGAGGGAAATTTACCTACCACTTTGGTGTAAAGGTATGGGCAACACGTAAACACATGCATCCAAGTTCAAGTTCCTACATAAAGAGTGTTGCCTTTAAAGCATGCTCAGACACCAACCTTCTCAGGCTCTACGATGTGGCTGTTTCCCCATTTTACCATTAATGACATCAACAGGCACCCCAGTTTCCATGCGCATTTCAAATGGGTTAGATTCTTTTTTACCCCTCAAGAGTTATTTGTTTACCTTGCATCAAGGAATGGGACCTCAGAATCAAGACATTATGGTTTATCTCAATGGCTAAAGACCAATGCCCACCTTCTCAAAATTCTATTCTTAAGATTACCCATAGGTCCCCATGGGGCTCAAACACAAACAATAACAATCAATAAAAACGTATGCTGTCCATAGCCAGTGTGCGTTACCATCATAAATAAAGGCACGTCATTACTAGGACAGAGGAAGCTATTATTCCCCTCTACCCAGAAGTACAGACAGGCCAAACGCCCTACAGAGGAGCTGCTTCACATACATCATACTCTCCGTTTGCCAAGTTCAACCCAGGTTCCTTTTGGATAACCTCGTGCCCAAAATGGACATAAGTTAAATCCAAAGCTCTATCACCTTCCATCTCAGTGCGGCTGTTCTCCAAGCCGTCTGCTTTGCCGCCACCATCAGGAGACTTGGACTTGATACTTTCCGGTTGGCTATTGGCCGGGGAGAGTGCCTGGAAGGACCCGGTCTCCAGGACGTCTGGACTTCGGCTCTGATACTCCTGGTCTCCCATCACGGAGGGCGAGGAGTCGTTGGTCAAGCCATCACTCTCCACCGAACCATTTTCTCTGCTGGTCTGCCTCTGCAGGACAAGAGGAGCAGGGCCCACCTTCCCCGGGGCATCTAGGGGAGCCATCATGGTGAACCCCAGAGTGGGTGATGCCGAGTGGACGCTGGCAAGAGGCATGGGGACCTTCGAGGAGCTGCTGGGGACATCCTGGGAGCTGATTTCATCCACATCGATGCTTTCGATGACATCGTCGTGACAGATGGCACTTGTGCTGCCATTCTCTCCGACCATCACTGGCTCGGGACCCGTAAAGTCACAGGGGTTATCCGGCAGGGGGGTGTTAGGAATCTGACCGCCCATGTGCATCCGAATATGCTGCTGCAACATGACCGCGTTGGTGAACTTCTTCTGGCAGATGGGGCACGAATGCTGCGTCTTTATGGATGTGTTGGTTCGGTGAACCCCGAAATGTGTCTTCAGGTTGCCTTTGGTGGAGAAGGCTCGGTCGCAGATCTTACACCGGAATGGCCTCTCCCCGGTGTGGGTGCGGTAATGCATTTTGAGGGAGCTCTGGCAGCTTAAGACACGGTGGCAAATGAGACATTCGTTGGGGTCGGTGGTGGCCTTGTCAATGTTCTCCACCAGCTGCTGCAACTTCAGGGTCTCTGACCCTGGCTCGGGTGTCCCTCTCCCTTGGAAGCCACCAACCCTTGGGGAACTATGGTTTGGCCCCACCCCAGAGACTATGGATCCGTCCTCACTGTCTGGAGAAGGCCCGGGCTGCAGGTCGGCAGGCAGTGGGCCACCCATGAGGTCCTTGGGGTTAGTCCCTGAAGAGAGATTCTGAGGTAGCCCTACATTAGGGGTCCCTGTTACCAGGACAGGTTTGCTGTCTAAAGAGAGACTCGATTCATCTATGGGGACAGGTACAGAGAGTGCATAGGGAACGCCATTGCCTGCCGCCATTTTGTCGTGGAACTCGGCAAACAGCTGGGGGTTTGCCTTCACCTGGGGATGTCGATGAAAGTGCACCTTGAGGTTGCCCTTGGTGGTGAACCGGTGGCCACAGACAGAGCACACGAAGGGTCTCTCTCCAGTATGGGAGCGGAGGTGGATCTGCAAGGAGCTATCAGTCCCAAAAACCTTGCTACAGTACTTACACTTGTGCCTGTAGAGGGCGGCCTCGTCTTTGGGTTTCACATCCACCGGGGAGACGTTGGGTGGCTTCCCTTTCCCTTTCTTGGACGGGTCTATCGCCACCGTGGAGAAAGGGCTCTGGAAGAGCACAGAGCCTGGGGGCTGAGGTAGCAAAGCACCCGGGAGGCGGTTGGGGAGCACCCTTGACCCATCCGGCCTCAGGGCGAAGGACACCAGCCCTGGGGACACAGAGCTGGTGGTGGAAGGTATGTTTGCATGAGGTAGCTTGGCTTGTTTCAAGGTGTCCAGAGACAGACCTTGGCTCCCAGCAGCTTTCTGGCTGAGCAAAGCCACGGCCGCAGAAACCTGCTGGGACATGTGGCTGCCTAACGTCTTCAGGGTGTCGGCTCCCGCCATGCCGGAGTGGAGGGCATGGGACGCCCACATGTTCACCTGAATGCGGATCTGCTCGGTGAGCTGGATCTGCTGTAGCTGCTGCTGCTGCAGACACAGGATCTGCTCCAGGACCCACGGGATGCTGTTGGCACCGGGCAAGGGGGCTGGCAGCGCGTCCGCGCTGCACTGATTCACCGCCACCTTGGTGCCCCGTAGTGCTTGGAGAGTGACGTTAGTGTTAGCCACTTTGCCTTTGGGTAAATAGCTTAAGTCCTGGGGGGTGGGGGGCAGGGCCGTCTCCGTCTTCAAGTACAGAACAGGCTCCACCCCTGGCTTCTGCTTCACGTCCCCTGAGCTGCCGCCATCCTCCCTGTGACTGTCCTTGCTGCTGGGACTGTGTGGCTGGTGGCTCAGCACAGCCCCGGAGAAGTCATCTGAAGGCACCGGCCCCTCACTGTCATTCATGATGAGGACAGGTGGATTTTTAGTGCAATTTTTCCTGTGTTCTAAGAACTCGGAGAAGCTGAAGAACTCTGCACAGCATTTCTCGCAGACGTGAGTCTCCTCCCGACGAGGCCTCTTCAGCGTCACTCGGTCCCCAGTCATGTCATCACCAGTCCCTGGGTGGTTCATGGGAGCACCTGTGATGGGAGAGCAAAAGCTAAGAACTCGGCCCAAGAGAGGATGAAGGGCAATGTCTCAGGAAGAGCCACGGCCACTCACAATGCGACAGTGTGGCAACAGGCAGAAAGAAGGTTGCGTAGGCGAACGAGGCATCCGGAGGGTCTGATTGGACTAACCCCGCCCCCCCGCCAAATATGGCTAAGTACTAACCCCAGGACTGTGCATGTGACCTTATATGGAACAGGACCGTTGCAATTGTAACTAGGGTGGGACCCAACCCCAATCAATGCCTGGTGTCCTTAAAGCGAAAGGGAGATTTGAGTCAGAAAAGGAGCCATGTGTACGAGTTACGTGGCTATAAACGGAGGATTGCTGGCCTACGGACGGTAGGAACCAACGAGGCAGGAGGAAGGCAGGGCCAGAGTCTCCCCAGAACCTCCAGAAGGAACCAACCCTGCTGACACCTTGACTTTGTACCGCTACCGTCCAAAAACGGTGAGGATAAATTTCTATTGTTTTTAAGCCAGCCAAAGGGGAAATTTTAGAGAAATGTTTACAGCAGTAAAAAAGCAAGTTTTGGTTCACCCACAGTGCAAAACTATGGAGAATTTCCGTGTGCCCTAACATGGATACAGATGTCAGGTGACACAGGCTGCAGGAGAGTATGTCAAATGTGACCATTTTTGTTTAAAACAGAACCTGTTGGAAACATACAAATGCATGGGGAAAAGGCCAGGAATCAGCCACGTCACACTTAAATAAAGTATTACATTTTAAAGCAAACTAACATAATTTACCCTACTTCCACTTCCTAAAATCATGGGTTTTTGATTGAAAAGTTCACCACGAGTTTGGGATGTGGGGGGTGGGTTGACCTTGAGACAAAATGTATTTCTCGAGACGATCAATAGATTTGAGATTTTCAAAAAGTGGTTCTTTCACATTTACATAGCTTGGCCTTAATAAATCGACTTCATCTTTACCAGTTTCAGATTGGATAAAAAATATGACGGTTCCCCCCACACACACCCCCCCAAAGGTCTGGCCTGCCAGGGTCAAGAAAACCAGCTAGGGCCAATCGAGTGCTCGCCTGTCAGTAACAGGTTTCATGTGGTGTATGTCTGCTCTACATGCATGATGACAACCTCATAAGGTAGATGCCTGGGCTAAGTGTTTGAGTGCCTACCATGTGCTTGGCACCATCCTAGGATCTCAGAAATGTGTAGAAAGTACAGGTATTCAGACCAATTTCCCCACCTTTCTATTTCTAAAGGTGACAGAGGTGGGCAACTAGGGCCACTGAGAGTAAGACAACAGTCCTTGACTAACTCATTTAACAACATTTCTCACCTCCTACTGTGTGCAAGGCTGGGGCTAGGAATCCCTTGTGAATAGGTAAGCCTATATATATAGCTTCCTGTATTCTGACTAGGCACCTCCTAAGTGCCCCATACATACTACACTTATTAAAACCAAGGCATACAGCGCCCAGAACCTCCATTTGAATTCTTCCTTTGTTCTTACACTTGCTATCATGTTTCTTCTGTTGAGACTGCAACTATCTTTCCCCTCACAGAAATGGGAGTGGGGGCGGCGGCGTGAGCAGGAAAAACTGGGGAGTCAGGTTGGGGGGAGGGGGAGGAGGAGGGCACTAAAACACACATTACCACCTTTCTGCGAGGCCCAGAAGTCACTTAAAAAGTCAGGACATGATGCAGCCCTGAGCTCAACAAGGAGGCACCTCCTTCCTTACCACCCCCAGTGCTGCTCAGCAACAGTCGCCATTTTCAAGAATCAAGTTAAAAATACTCGTCAATTCCCAGAACTCTGATAGATAGTATCTATGGGTACACTTTCCCAAGACTTAAAACGCTGCGCTGGTGGGGGTGTTAAAGTGGCATAAAATCTTTCTGGAGAAGCAATTCTGACAATTATATGTCAAGAACTTTAAAAAGTGGAACTTTTTTAAAAAGTTGGTCTTGGAAGAGAAACACATACATTATTGACGCCTGTAAACAGATACATCTTCTCCAATGGACAAGCTGGCAACATCATATTTTGGTGCAGTTCTCCTTTGACCCAACAATTCCCTTGTTAGAAATTTACTTTGTATACAAGCATACATTTCTCATATTAACAGCAAAAACAAAATGGATATACTTTGGTTTACCGGTAAAGTTGCAGTGACATAAATTAGGGTATAGAAAGAAGATGATTACTTTTGTAGCCTACAAAAATAAAGCAGGGGGTGACCAGTTAGCTCAGTTGGTTCCAGTGTGGTGCTGATAACACCAAGGTTATCAGTTTGATCCTAGCATGGGCCACTGTGGGCTGCGCCCTCCTTAAGAGCGTCAACTATGCCACTGTAGCATGAAAGCCATGTGTAACCAATGACCCTGGCTGTTCCCCAATAAAATTCAAAAACATGAAGGAGATCTACATTATGTGCTGCTCCATAAGACACTTGCCCAATGTTTGTTTCAAGAGGAGGAAAAAAGGGGAAAGAACAGGATGTATCTAATCTGCTCCCGTTAGTATTGCAAGTAAATGTAACTATGTACATGGGAAACTTTTGAAATAAGAGAAACTGTGGCAAGTCTCTGGCTATTGGAGAATGGTCTGGGGGATGGGGTGCAGGAGAAATTTAAAACTGTATACACTTTTGTACTATGTTTTCTTTTTATTTAGTATGTTTACACCCTCTGTCTCAGCCATTCTACTTCTGGAAATCTCCAGTGAAGCCCACGCAAAAATGGCCATTCCGCTTTGTAAGGGCCAAGAGCAACACCACCAACCTCCTCCAAACAACAACACACACACTTCAGGCTCCGCTACCCTAACGCATTTATCTTTGCAGCCACATAATCAAATAAGTCCGTTCCCAATTTGAAGATGTGGAAACCGAGGCTCAGAAG
Organism: Hipposideros armiger; assembly: GCF_001890085.2. Lineage (NCBI taxonomy): Eukaryota > Metazoa > Chordata > Mammalia > Chiroptera > Hipposideridae > Hipposideros > Hipposideros armiger. Next base: position 2,778,060 of record NW_017731404.1, read on the forward strand.
CAAGTAGCTCAAGGTGACATACGGATGACCCGAATAGAAAAAGCAGGGATTGTGTTCTGAAATACTATTTAAGAAGAGCACGAAAATTAGTGACCTAATTTAGCAGTTTCTTCCAGAGCAATGTTGCTCAAACTTTTTTTCATTTCATCCCTCCCATGGAGGCTTTTAAAGCATTTTTTTCACTAATCACTCCCCCCACCACCATGAAATTTTAATGCCACAAACACACTATATCTGCTCATGCACTGGAATCCTTTGGGAGGTCACAAACCACTGTAATATCAATGTTTTTGTCTTCCCCCAAGAAACAATTTTCACCTCCTTAGGGGCAATATTCCCTCATTGAAAATGCAGGTTCTAAAGCAGGCATTTGTAAACTGGGATCCATGAAATCAGGAAAAAATGTTCTTCACTGTCACTAATCGGAACTAATACTTAACATTTAGTTATGAATGTAGGAAACATACCACAGTGGTATTCACAGAACCCGTGAGTTTGTCATCAATAGAAAGCAGGTAACTTTCATTCGATGTTAATCTGTCTGTTGCACGACAGGAAATTCTAGGTTCCCTGGATCTTACGGTGATCAAAAAGCACGTGTCACTGTATCACAAACTTTTTTTTTGATAAGTGTGTCTCAATGCAATTTATTTTCTTGGTATTGCTTCGTATTTCATTCTGTGCATCTAAGTACATTCTGTTGAGAAGGGGTCTGTGGCACAAAAAAGGTTAAGCTCCCCCTGCTCTAGAAGGATCTAACAGTTCCCAGGAGTGATTTACAACCTGAATACCAGCTTGCCTTCACTGCATACACAGGCTTGCCTCTTCTGTAGCCTCGAAACCATACCAGCCACATCCCACTTGAGTCTTAAAACAGCAGGAGCTCTGTTTGCTTGTGCAGTAAAAAGTCCTTCTACATCCAGACCACCATTGGCAAATACTGAAACTGTATTTGCCCAAGAGAGGACTCTGATATGAACAATTGCTGGGTCTGCTTAAGTGAACCCTTCCCAAAAGGAAAAAGCAAAGTTCAGGGGGATTACATAGCAACTCCTTCTTCCATCCTAAATCCCCACCCCCACTCCGAATTTTAGGAATGTTATCTGCCAGCATCTAGTTATCCAATAAGTTGGAAGAATGCAGTAAACCCAGCAGGGGTCTTAGATTCAATCACTGCCAAATGGATAGAAAATACTCTTTCCATTGTATAGGAAGAAAAGCTCATCTACCAGAGGCCAATCAAATTCTGGAGAAGAGAAATGCTTAAAAAAAAAAAAGTTTATCTTGAGAAAAAGCATTAGGACTTAAGTTTATCTCCCCCCCCCCAAATTCTTACATTAAAAAGAAATACAATGAGTAGGTTATCTAAATTACACAATGTCTTCTACCCTCTCCCTACCCCCAGGATAATTACCAAAAAAAACAAAAGGAAATTGAGACCTCAGGAAGTATTGAACCAGTTGAAAGAAAGCACCCTTTTACCAGTTTAATTTTACACCTGGATTCCGCAATCCCAGAAATGCTTAAGTCACAAACCTTTAACTCAAGTCATGGATGGCGAATTAAGAGCTATAATTAAGTTTCTACTTAATGAAGAGCTAAAAAAAAAAATTGTTCCAGTCTATGATCAAAATTCTGGGACTCCACTAAAAAGGGGGAAAAAAAATTAAGAGTTAAAGAATCAAAGACGGCTGCATAGCTGAGTGTGAGCTCCACTATTTATATTATAGAGATGTGTCCCCTTTTGCCTCAACTGGAGTTCATCTTTTAAGCACATTTGTAAACTCCAAGCAGGCAGGAGCTTCTGTAGCCTGCTTCAGAGCCCCTACAACAAAGCCTGACACTAAATTAATTTTTTAAAAAAGAAAAGAAAAAAGATGGTGGTGACTAGAGATGTAGCTCTTGTCTGGATTTAGAGGCTTTTAAAATTGTTCAGATGCTTTTCCAAAAATAAGCAAAAGTACAATATGTTAGTTAAGGAAGATGAAAAAGGAAACTTTTTGAACTCTTTCCCCCAGATCAGGGGAAAAGGGCCAGAGCACTAAACACAAACTCTGCCTGATTTCCAACTTGCTTCACAGGGACCTCAATCTAAAGCTTCCAAAGACACTTCTCAAAAATTAAACGTCAGAGAGATCATCACTCAGCCATCCAAACACTCACCATAGCCCCTCATCGAAGGAACTGACAAAATCCCACCTCATAACCAATGCCTCCAAACACACACACAGCCCCTAGGATTCACAGAAAAGGCTACAGTATCCAACAGGACAAGGTAACCACAGGCTACAGCTTACTCTAAAATGAGTAAAAATGAGAAGATAACGTACTTAAGATTCCCCTGCCTGGCGTCTGGCAGACAGTAGCTACAAAGAAAGCTGCAGAATTATCTCAACTGGCAGTTCAGCACCATCTTGAGACAATAATAAGTAAATAAAAACAACGCTATTTTGAACAACATGCACTATCAATCATATTCCCAGGACACACTGGGCCTTCTACAGCTGAAATGAAACAGGACACTTTATTTCCACTGTATAGAGAAGAACCTAAAAGCTCAGAGGCCCGAGCGGGTCTCAAAGTTACACCGCTGAAAGTCACACAACCACGCTGGAAGGCACATCTCCCTCTAAAACCTTACCGAAAAATCTAACTTCATTTAAAAAGAGAAAGTGCAAACTCAATCTCCTGCCTCTTGAGATGGGTCCCCAGCTCCCCACTGGTGAGAAAGCTAGCAGAGGCTTGAAGGACCAACTATCCTTAGCTTGTGCAATTTCTTTTTAACGGAACAAAAGGGGCTGTGGGCAAATTTTAGCTCCTCTCCCTTTAGGAAACAGATCGAAACACAGGAAAAAGTCGGCCTGCAACATTAACGCTATCAACAAACTTCCCTCTCCCTCAATTAAAATGGAAGCTGCTCCCCAAGTGCCCTAATTCTCAGAATCCTTACAGCCAATGCACGTCACTTCAGTTAAGAAGCTGGGGCTAGGCAGTTATTTGAAACTTGGGAATCTTAATCGTTGAAGGTTGTAATCCAGTTTAGCACAAAGGGCATTTGAAACTCTTTTGAGAAAATGCTAATTTTCCTGTATGAGTCCCCTGACCACCTGCAGATTTTTTGATCTGCTAATTGGTCACCAAACTTCATTTTCCTCCCTCAAAAACCGCATTCTTTACAAGTGAGTCTCAAATTGGCTCTGCGAAATAAGACTAGACCGATTTTAATTTAAAAAGAATTACACATATCTCTACCTATCTGTATCTATAGATACACATACAAGCTGCTCAAACGCGAAATGCACCCGTTAAAATGTACTGCTTGGGAAAACTACCTTCTGTCCCATGGTGGCAACTGGGGACTGCAAACAGTCTATGATCGAGGAATTCTTTCCAAGAATTCCAAAGACTTGGCATATTATACCGGGCACAGCCAGGGATCGCGAAAGCAACCGGGACGCCCACCCTTGACCCAGCCCACCGCTCTCCATTCCCCTGACAACCCGTCCCCCATCAGGTGTGAGCCAGTACCTGCCGGGGGACCCGCCTCTCAGCAAAGGGCGCGGCTCCAGGCTGGGCCTCCAGGGGGCGCCCACGCACAACTCCGCGGTCCGCTCCAGCCCAAGCGATCAATAGCGAACCCCCCACCCCCAAATAGTGGAGGGAGCGCACTGCCAGGCCAGAGACCCTAACCAGAGAGGGTTAACTGATTGCAAACTCCAGCCAGCGTTCATTTAAGAAGCCCTCCCCCACCCCCCACCCCCAGCCTGGTAACAAGCTCTCCCTGAAGGTGCCAAATACCACCAAAAGTCCCACTTGTGTGTGCCCACCCAAAATGAAAGGGGGAAGGGGAAGGGAGGTCAGAGCAGGACCAGGGGAGGGGTCAGAGCCAGGAGCCCGCCCTCCCCTCGGGAGGAAGCCGGCCGGCGGAGGGTTAACCCTTTTGTTCCAGGTGGGCCCGGCGACAGAGGCTCTCCACGCTCCCTCCACCCCGCCCCCCAGGCACAAAGAGAGCCCACCCTCCTGAGACCTCGGGCGTGCGCTGCCCTGACCATCGGACGCCCCGAAAACGCAACAGCCCTCCCCCTCGGCGGGCCGATCTCTTTAATTTGCCCTCGAAAAAGGCTCCTTTGGGGGGGAAAGTGGAGATGTAGATTAACCTATTATAAATTTGGGAAATGTATTAATGCCGTCCTCGGGGGGGGAAAAAAAGGAACAGTGGTCAAAATGCAGCGACCGTCTTCCCATCGGAGTCCTCTGCTTTGGCGTGTCCGGGGTGGCCGCACCCCCCCCCCTAGTCAACCGTTGAGAAATTAGAAAACAGGCGGGGAGGGGAGAAGCGACCGACGAGGCCCAAGAGGTTAGAGGCGCCCCCTCCCCCCACGCGTGCGCTCAAAACTTATCAGGCGACAATTTGGCGGGCCGGGACAGAGGGCAGATAGTGGAAGAGCGACTCGCTCCTGAAACTTCCGCGGTTAAGCGACGAGGAGGAGGAGGCGGCGAGTTTGCGCCGCCGGGAGGCCCGGGGTCCCGAACTCCTCCGGACCCGGGGGGCGCCGGCCGCGGAAGCCCCGGGAGCGCGCCCCGGCCGCAGGCGCGCAGCCCTGGCCCGGCTTCGCCCCTCTGGCCCCCGAGGCGCGCTTGTGCAAAGCCGGGCGCCCCAGAAAAGCCGTGCAAAGCGCCAGGCCGGTGCACCCCGGCGGGGAGACGGCGCGCCCGCGAGCCCGGCCCCTGGGGGCGCGCACCCCTCGGGCCGGCCGCGGCTATTTTAGGAAGTCGGAAATCAAAGATGGCTGGAGGTCAGGCCCCGAAAGGTTAGGGCGAAGAGCGGCGGGCGGCGCAGCCCGGGGAGGGAAAGCGAGAACCAAAAAAGAAATCCTCCGCGAGGGACAGAGCGGGCCCGTCGCCCCCACCTCTCCGGACCCTCCGATGCTCGCCGCAGCGCGGGTGGCCCGCACCCCAGCTCCTGGGGGTGGGGAGAGGTCGCGCCCCCTCCCCCCGCTTAGCCAGGGAGGGGCGCGAGCAACAGATCGCCCTCCCCCGGGGGGGGGTCTTCCAAGGGGTGCACCGCTACTCCAACTTCCTAGAAAAGCCCCCAAGGGGTGAAGGGGAAAGGGTGGGGACCCCCGGGGTCTTTCTTTTAAAAAGCGGCGCCAGAGAGGGAGGAGGGGAACCTAAGTTACAAGTGGGGGGGAGGTTACCAGTGAGGGGAGTGGAACCAATTAAGAGAAGGGCAGAGGACAAGGAGAAGGGAACCTTTCAGGAAAGAGAGGGACAGAGGAGAGGGTGGGGGTCAGTTTTACACTAAGGAGAGAGAGACCTGGGGGGTGAGACTTACACAAGTGAGGGGAGGCGATAAAAATGTAAAATTAACAAGGGCGGGGTTGGGGGGGTGGATAAAGCTGCCTCTCTCCTCTGGAACTGAGCCCCAGATCTCGGCTCCAGCATCTGCGCTGGAAGCCGCTAGCTCCCCGAAGCCCGCGCCTTCGAGGGTCCCGCGAACACGCGGGTAGCTGTGCGCCCCCGGCCCCACTCACCCGGCTCCCCCGCCGCCGGCGCCGCTGGGTCCGCATCTGCAAACTCTGGGGCCGGCTGCTGCGGCTGCTGCTCGCCCTGGTCCTCCTCCGAGTTGATGTGTTGGGGTTTCGCCTGCTTGCGCCTCGACATGGTGCGAGCATCGGGGCGCCGGGAGAGCTGCGGTAATTTGCCCACTCCGCCACAAATTCCTGGAGTTGGGAAATTTACCCCCCTTCGGCCGGAACGCGCATGTCCCAGTAATTATTATTATCAATAATGCATTGCGATTTATCATGAGCCCTGACAGCTGATTGGCCTGGGTCCAAGACCTCAGAGATCATTTAAATAAGCCCTCATTGATCAGGGAGGGGCGAGGCATTCTGGGCTTTGTAGTCCGGCCCTACATGCGACAAAGGCGTGTTCGTCGGGGGAGCGCAACTAATTAGCATCCGGGCTCAGATTGGCTGAATCTGGACGAAATCGGGGAGGGGGGGGACCCATCCTTCGCCCCAGCTATCTGAATCCTTGGAGAGAAAAAGAAAAAGACTGGTGTACTTATTAAAAAAGTACGGACTTACGAAAAAGTTTTGGAACGAGAATATTTGGTAGTGTGCTCCAAAAATTACTTTTGTAAGGCTGATATCCGCGCATGCCGGGGAGGAAGGTCTGCTAAGTGGCATAGTTTGGCTCAATATTTACATCTACCAAAAAACAAACAGAAAACTGAGATGCGACCCGAGTCCCCTTCCATCTTCCTTTTGATTGAAGTGTTTATATTGACATTCATGATGACTGAAGAATGGTGGAAACGGGGATTTATTCAACCTTCCAGCTCCATCTCAACTCTAAAAGTGGCCTTCGAATTTCCAAAATTTCAGATTATCCCCTCACCATGATTTATTTGCTTTAAATGCTAAATAGCCCCCAGGATTCAGATTCACAAGGATTGTTTTGTTTTGTTTTGTTTTGTTACAACGCAACCTTGATTTTTTTTTCTTTTTTTACTTTAAAATGACAGGATACTTAATATAGAAAGGGCAGATTAAAAGCCAGTGCAGCCAGATAGTATCAAAACAGCAAACAATTGCATTTTTTCCCCCCACCGGAGCCATAAATGTCTGATAACATCATACTTTATAACTAAGAATGTTGTCCATCTCCCATGGAAACACAAGGGGCAGTGTCAGAGTAACTGGCTGTTACTAAACTAATCATTATTGGAATTTTTTTTTTTTGCAATACAGACTTTATTATGGACAAAGGTGTATAGTTCAAAGAAATTGTATTATCCCACTATGGGGATATTTGGAATTTTCTAAAATTGAGTATAATATTATATGCATATACAGCTATATAGTAAATCTCTATGTATTGAATTCCACTAACTGCCTCGCACAATGTAAATGCTCAATAAATGGTGAATAGATGTGAAATCCTCAGCTTTGTAAGTCTTTTGATGGATGTTTCCATGATGCCTCTGGGCATTCGTCTTTATTTGACATTTACTTTATTGTAAGGGACTGCAACTATAAACCCTTCCTCCGCATTTGTGCATTGCATTTTCTTGATTAGTTATTCATCAGGTTCCCAGCTTGTAAGAGTTTCTTGAAAGCTCATCAGGAATGCAAGCAAAATAGAATGCTGGGCTCCTAAGTATGTTCACCTGGATGTTTGGACAACCCAAGGCAGAAAATAAATCAGCTTGATGATCTTTTTGATATTCGTGGCCATCAATAAAAACGTATTTGAAGAAAGGAAGGTTAACCTCTAATTTTTTGAGTCTCAGTTTGAAAATGTTTTGCGTTGTTTTATGTAAGTCCCCTAAAGCAAAAAAGGATAGAATTACAGTCAACAGCCAAAGTTGGAAAGGCAAGAATTTGGTTTAATAATGTATGGAAGCCTTTAGAATTCTCATTCTGAGTAAAAAGGCCAATTAACGCCTGCCTTGCTGACTAATCTGCTTATATTCACAACACCTTTTCTGTGTAAGATAGTGTGGCGGGAGATGTAATTTACCAATCTACATGAATGTACAGTAGGTTTACAGCTCAATAAATGAAGTTTAAGGAAAACGTCATTTAAGATATAGTTGTATATATTTATTATAGTTGGTGGTAGCTAAAACACATTCGCCATTTCTACTTAGAACAAAGTAATGCAATTGTGTCACCGCAGTCTCCAAGTGGTGATAATAATAATAATTGATGGAGCCTCTAGTAGGTGCCACAGACTCACTAAATGTACACTTTCTCCTTTGATCTTCCCAGGGAGATGGGTATTGTTTTGTCTATTTTGAAAATGAGGAAACTGAGGCTCAAAGACATGTAAGTAACTTAAGTAGAAGGTGTCTGAGCTGGTGGTCAATCCCTAAGCCTGACTTCAAAATTCTTCCTGTCACCCCCCACTCACTACCTGTCATCCAGCTGTAGCTGAATATAGACAAGATCGCTAAACAAGAAAAAATCGTGGCAACAGAAAACATGTGAAATTAAGCCTGTCCTCGAAAATCCAGGGTCCCTAGAGATCAGTTCTACAAAGTCAAAAGGGAGGTTCTCCTCAACTGGAACCCTTCCGTGAATATCATTCAAGAAAAGAAAGATTCAGTACACATTCTGAACCTACCTCCAACCTACGAGCTACAGCCAGGAGCTCCTAGGTGGGAGGTGAAGATGGACCCTAGAGCAAAGTAGAGGGTCAGTGGGTGGTGGAGGGGTAGAAGGCAAGTCCTTAATGATTATTTAATATTCCTTAAACAACCAAAAGATCTGGGTGGGACCGGAGTTAGAAACAAAAAATGATCAGAGTAAAGGATTATATTAAACTTTTTAATGACTTTTGTTAGGTGGCTGGGTTTATATAATCCAATCATTCTCTGTTTGCCCCAGGCAGAAATTCACTTCCCGTTTTATCTTTCAGCAAGCAGCCTCTGAACACTAAGGCATTACTGTTTATAAGGCTATTTGGGATACATAATCCCATTTTGTCCTAATTAAAATCCTTTTTTTATTCCCATTTCACAGGTGGGAAAACACGCTCAGATCTCCTGTCAGCACCTTGTAAGTACTCACAAACGTGTGCTGAATGTATGGATTCAGTAACTTGGCAGTTACAGGATGATGGTCTCAGTGGAGCTCAGATCTTCTAATTCTTTCCTCAAAGTCCCACCTCTGCTCTATTCTGCAGCGAATGTTCTTCCTAAAATGGGCATTGCCTCATCCAAATGAGGTGTCGCCTATTAGTGTCGATCTTCTGGAAGCCAGTTCTTTCCTTTCATAGCACAGTTCAAAATTTATAATTACAGATTTGATTGTATATCTGTTTATTGCTTGTTTTTCACAGTGCGGGCCCTACAGGGGCAGACACCTTCACCACTGTGTCCCTAGCAGTTTGTCACAGTAACGGAACACGGAAGTCATGGTAAATAACAATGAATCAGTCCGTCAATGGTGAATAGCTTTGGGGACCTGAATATACATAAAGTATTAGAAGGCAGTTACCTTTCTTGGGAATGTAAAATGGTGTGGCCATTATGGAAAACAATATGGCCGTTCCTCAAAAAATTACACATAGAATTCCAGCATTTCCACTTCTGAATATACACAAAAGAATTGAAAGCAAGGATGTGAAGAGCTATATGTACACCCATGTTCACAGCAGTGTTATTCACAATAGCCAAAGGTGAAAGGAACCCAAGAGTCCATCAACAGATGAGTAAACAAAATGTGGTCTACCCATACAATGGAATATTAGTCAGCCTTAAAAAGGAAGGAACTTCTGACATATGCCACAATATGGATAAACTTTGGGGACATTATGCTAATTGAAATAAGCCAGTCACAAAACGACAAATACTGTATGATTCCACTTACATGAGGTCCCTAGAATAGTCAAACTCATAGAGATAGAAAGTAGAATGGTGGTTGCCAGAGCCTGGATGCGAGGGAAGGGGAGGAATGGGGAGTTATTATTTAATGGGAATGGAGTTTCAGTTACACAAGATGAAAAGAGTTCTGGAGATTGCGCAACAATGCGAATGAACTTAATACCACTAAACAGTACACTTAAAATTGATGGAGGGGCGGCTGGTTAGCTCAGTTGGTTAGAGCTCAGGCTTATAACATCAAGGTTGCTGGCTCAATCCCCGCATGGGCCACTGAGCTGCACCCTCCACAACGAGACTGAAACAACTACTTGACTTGGAGCTGATGGGTCCTGGACAAACACACTGTTCCCCAATTAAAAAAAAAAATTGATGAAGATGGTAAAATTTTATGTTACACGTATTTTACCACAATTGGGGGGAAAAAACAAGGTCATTACAAACTGATGGTTGCCCAACTGCATGAATTTATTTAAAATCATTAAACTGTACACTTATAGCGGGTGACTTTTATGATATATAAAGCCTACCTAAATGAAACTGTTTTTAAGAAGACAATTAGATACATGGCTATCCCTATAATTGAAAGGGTCATAATTATATGAGCGGTGTTTCCTATGTGGGATTCCCAGCATCTCAAGCTTAAAAAGACTAAAGTGGCCAGGCTGGTGCCCATAAGTCATGATCTGCCACTGCAAAAGGATTGCTCCTCTGGGTCTCTAATTATTCATGCCAGGAAATGGCCAAGTGGCCCAACATGACAACCACTGCTGCTTTAATTTGGGAAACGTAAGGTTTGGATTCGGGAAGTATACAGCGCAGCCTTTTTCTCAACACGGACCAACCCCTTGGAGGCCATGGACTTTCATCGATTTGATCTCTTCCTGCCTGAAATGGAAGGCTTTATGTCTGGAAGGAACTCTTCAAATTCTAGAGATTTAGAAGTTGAGCTCAAATTGCTTCAGAAATCATGCTTGTAATTCACCGAGAATGCTTTATTATGGGGCCAAATGTCCACTTTTCTGCGAGTCCTGGCCCAGAGCCCTTCTGTGGGGATGATTTATCGCTGCAAAATCTGGCTAATTGCAATAATCACCACTTAACTGATGCTACCCGTACCCCTCACTTTGATATCTCTGCTTGTCGTCATTTTATCAATCCCAAATTGGTACTGAAGAATTTCTAGCTCCGATTCATTTTCCCAGTTGCCACTAATATATTGAAGCCCATAACTGTGTGCTCAAAAAAAAAAAAAGAATAAATAAAAAGTATCATACTCCAGCAAGTACATGAAAGCAGGAACAAACCGTCAGAAAACAAGCATGTCTCATGCAGGTTCTTTGGTTGAAGATTAGATGGACAAAGAAAGAAAAAGTTGATGGGACTGGCTTTTATGTCCCTCAGTCACTTGACTAGCTCACTCCAGTCCACGCATATGGGTTTTTAGGTCAATCGGGGCTCTCACACACTGTAGAGAATGTTGACTCTCTAAGTCCACAGTGCTGGTTCTCCATGGGGGTGGTGATTTTGCCCCCTCCCCCACCAGGGGACATTTGGCAATGTCTGGAGCCCTTTTTTTTTTTTTTTTTTTTNCTCCTGAAACTTCCGCGGTTAAGCGACGAGGAGGAGGAGGCGGCGAGTTTGCGCCGCCGGGAGGCCCGGGGTCCCGAACTCCTCCGGACCCGGGGGGCGCCGGCCGCGGAAGCCCCGGGAGCGCGCCCCGGCCGCAGGCGCGCAGCCCTGGCCCGGCTTCGCCCCTCTGGCCCCCGAGGCGCGCTTGTGCAAAGCCGGGCGCCCCAGAAAAGCCGTGCAAAGCGCCAGGCCGGTGCACCCCGGCGGGGAGACGGCGCGCCCGCGAGCCCGGCCCCTGGGGGCGCGCACCCCTCGGGCCGGCCGCGGCTATTTTAGGAAGTCGGAAATCAAAGATGGCTGGAGGTCAGGCCCCGAAAGGTTAGGGCGAAGAGCGGCGGGCGGCGCAGCCCGGGGAGGGAAAGCGAGAACCAAAAAAGAAATCCTCCGCGAGGGACAGAGCGGGCCCGTCGCCCCCACCTCTCCGGACCCTCCGATGCTCGCCGCAGCGCGGGTGGCCCGCACCCCAGCTCCTGGGGGTGGGGAGAGGTCGCGCCCCCTCCCCCC